>NC_054838.1:4165998-4530998 GCF_018345385.1 Vulpes lagopus | reverse complement strand
GGGCATCTAACCTGATGCCCCGGGGCCACAGTTATCAACCCCTAGTGATAAGCAAGGTAGATGGCTATATCCAAGTCATTTAGGAAGCTGAAAACAGAGGCACAGGAAACAAAGGACTTGATTAGCATTAGTAAAAGAGACTGGAAAAGGAAAATCAAATTAACAGTTTTACTGAAATAAATTCTCAAAAGGCCAGTATAGCTGTCAGGAATGGAAACAGAAAAGCACGAGGGCTTTTATAGACTTAAATTAACAGGTTGATAAGATGGTATGTTTGCCTATGGAAGGATTTTTCCCAGGGAAGTTCATGTCAAGAGTAGAATAATTTCTTCAATTTAGTAAATATATATAAAATTGATTCAGTTTTTAGTCTTGCCCTTTGAGGAAAGATGACATCAGGACGGTCTGTCAATAGGTTGCTGCAAAAATTCCCAAACTGAGAAGACTAGGAAGAGAATGGTAGACGCTACCCTGGAAGGGACTCATGCAACCTCCGTTTAACAAATATATTTCAGTGGGCACACAGATTTGAGAAACATTTGTTGACATTGTCTATTATAATAAGTGAAACAAAAACTCTGTCCTCACAGAGCTTGCTCTATTATAAAATTTATTTTCAAAAACCTTGTTAGTTGGAGGCTATCTGGACAGGAGCAGGAAAAGAAGGAATAAGTCTCCAGAAAATGGTGGAGACTCCTCCAGAAAATGGTGTTTGGGATGGAACCTGATACTACAAACTAACTAAAAACCTAGTTACCACAATAATTAGGGTCAGGTGAGGAGGTGAGGTCAGATTAGAGATACTGTAGTTATAAGGTTAAATCAAATGAAAAAGTACTGTATTTGAGAAGACACATTGAGTACAGAATCTTTTCTCTGATAAATTTGCATATAGAAATACAAAGAAATAAAAAAACATAAATTAAAAATGAGGAAGCTGAGAAAAAACAAAAAGTAAAAGTAAATAGATAATAAAAGAAATAAAGAGTGCTTATAAATGAGAATATATTCAATATTAATATTTGATTCTAAACTCATACAATATTCTAGCTTATTTTAAAAATCTTACTAAAGATATATTTTAAACCCATGCAGGTAATTCTATTGCCTATCTCTGCAGCTCAGTGAAGACTCAACATTTGGGGATAAACACTCTGGAATAAAAGACAGTATTGATATTGGGCTCTAAAGCAATGGGATTTATACCTGGAGCCCAATGAACATAATATACATAAAATCAAATAGGAAAAGTAAAAACAAAGAAACATAAACAATAAGAGCCAACTGAAAATTTGAAGCAGGTACACAAACAACAGTATTTTGGCTTTTCAGTAAGTGTTGAGTGCGTGGAAGCCACATCCCTGCTAGTCTCCACTGAACCTCTGCCATCAGGCTTAACGCTTGGCATATAATAGAAATGTCAATACTGCTTATGAATATATTACATTTCCATTTTCATTTTTACTCTATTCATTCCACACTTTTACCAAAATAAAAAGCAAAACTGCCGCTTAGGCTTTTAGAGATCTGAAGTTTAGCATTAAGTTCTGATTATTTTGAGAAATAATAGACACTCTGAGGTTCCTATATTTCAACCTTTCCTGGCTTTGAGCATAAGAGAATTTTAGGAAGAAAAAAAAAAAAAAAGAGTTCACATGAAAACCGTATTTTTCGGTTTTAAGGATTTTATGTATCAATTTTATTTGTGATCTACTGAAAATCTGCTTCAAATATCTTGGCAAGTTGCATGTACAAAATCAAGATCTTTTTGCTATGAAAGGTCTAAAGTGAACCCAGACCTCTGAGGGTACAGGACTTACCTTGCTACTACCCATCTTCACATTTGGCTAATGATGAGATTGTATCTTATGATGTAATGTTTGAAATTTGTTATGTCTCTACCTCAGTAGCCCCAGCAACTTCAAAACTTTCTGTGATGTCAGTTTTTCAGGGGTAGAATCAGTAGTACTTGATCAATCACTATATCTGGTAGACAATGCAGTACAGTGAAGAAGGGAGAAACCAGAATTAGTACCAGAATTCAAACTAGAATATGACAAAACTGCACTGAGTACATATTAAAAAAGCTCTCAAAATTATACATGTCTCAGGACGCCTGGGTGGCTCAGTGGTTGAGCGTCTGCCTTGGGCTCAGGGCATGACCCCAGAGTCCTGGGATCCAGTCCCACATTGGGCTCTTCGCAGGGAGCCTGCTTCTCCCTCTGCCTGTGTCTCTGCCTCTCTCTCTGTGTCTCTCATGAATAAATAAATAAAATAAAATCCTAAAAAATACATTATATATGTCTTAGGGATCAAGGAAGCCTTCTTACAGAAGGTAGCTTGGTAGGATTTATGTACAGAAGCTTAACAAAGAGTCACATAACGATAGAGGGTTTTTTTTTTATGTTAATACTAATGATGATAACTATCATTTGGTACTATTTTGTCACAGACATTGTGCAAGGAACATTCCACACAGTATTTCTTTACATCTATATTATTAGTGAGGAAATAAAATATCAGTGTGGCTGTATCACTTCACGTTTGCCATATAATGCAACATAACCAAAGGAGTAATATGCCTTCATGTTCACAGTTACTCCAGGGAAGGGGATTAGGGAAGGCCGTGGGTCACTGAGGATCAGTCTAAGGTGCTGCCTAGAGCACCACTCAAATCCTTCTGGTGTTCAGGACATACATTATCTTTCCTATCACACTATTATTTTTCTACGAACAAGTCATACCATGAGCACCTAAGAGATATGCTACTGCACAGCCACCGACTCCATAGACAATCATTGCTATGCTGAGGTTTAGCAATCTGTCTGGATGTTTCCGTCGATGGCACAAGGATCTCTTTTGAGAGTGACATTCTGCACATGATCCCCTATGGGGGGTGTAGTATGTTACACCCACTGCCATCGCCATTCTAGAACCCTGTTTCCAGACTCTGCTGTATCTCTGGTCTCTAGGTGAAAATCTCATCTGCAGTTTGCCTCTGGGAATGCTTTCATACATTAGTAATGAAAACCATTTGGGGGAGTTTCTATCTTAAATAGCTAAAGTTTCATAGTTTTCAAATAGTCCTTCACTAAGTTTGTCATTTGTTGGGATTCTATTCATCTATAAAAACAAATGGAAAGAAAAACAAAAAATAATAAAAATAAAAACAAATGGAATAGAAGAAAGTAAGTATAATTACTTTCTATGAAGGTGAAAATTCCAAAGATCTCTTGAACCTACGTACACTCTTCCATAAAGATGGAAAATAGTAAAATAGTTTGCAATGTGAAGGCGAAGACGAAGAAGAAGAAAAACACACTTAATCCCAAACATGACAAAACTCTAATATTTTAAGTAATTCAAAATTTCAAAAATTCTACAGGGAAATTAGTCTAAGGGAAATAATCTTTCTTCTAAATAACTGCAACAAGAATCCCTTTTCATTGGTGAAATGTTATTTTCTACCTTCATCTCAGGCACCAATCAGTAATATGAGTTATCTTGCTTCAAAGTAGAAAGTGATCAGTTGCACATATTTTTCAGAAAGCAAAGTCTAAGCCAAACAAAACCAAAACCAACAACACAATTCAGCTTAATTTAAAGCCCTAGTAATATGACAGGAAGCACGTCCTTAGAAAAGTATAGAAAAATGATGCTTGATAGAACTTTAATTTTTATTGAGTTAGAAACCATCAGAGTCACAAGGTCTTCTAGTCCATTTTTTCCATCATTTGATTGTGTTGTGCAGCCTGGATGAGTGTGAACTGATATTCTTATTCCCCAAAGATACATCCCTTCGTGTTCGTGAACCATACACATGAAATATTCCAGTGCTATTTGAGAGCTACTTCCTCACACACATTTAGAGCAGCTGTCACATATAAAATATATACGTAAATGTACATGTATGTAGTCCCAGGACCCAGTTATTCAGAAGAAAAAGCAATTTTGCAAATGTCTTTGAATGTTAAAAATCTCTGCAAAATAATAAATTAGTGAATTGATCAATGCTGACGCATATGGAATACTTAGGTATTATGTATTAAATTGATGTAAAAATTGGACATCAAACTTTGTACTTCTAAAACTGGTCATTTTAAGTGGTTCAATCTAATCTTATGTTTTATTTTAGCATCAAGCTGATGCTAATTAGTATTAGTAGTAGTAGTAGTATTAATAGTATTTGGATTTTTTTTTTAAACTTGAATAAAGGAAAATCTATTTCTTTGTTGTGAGTCCTGTGGTTACTTACTGGGGAAAAAAATAACTTAGCTTTCGTTATAGAGCCATTTGAAAGATTGGTGTAAAATATACATAAATGAATAATTATCTACCTTTCCCGTTTTATCTTCCCCCACTTTTTTTATACCTACTCTGCATTCTTTGGGGGGGACTTTCTGTCTTTCTTTAGCAAATCTGGCCGAAGAGTGTCCATGCTTATATTTTCCTGTTGTAGCTTGCTGTCTCCAGTGCCCTCCCCCTAACCTTACTATGAGAGGGACAAGAAAGGCCGCCTAGAACTTTTATCACATATTTGAAGCCTTCCTGGGATAGTTCACTCAGAATAGGTTTTCCTATCTCTGTGCTCGCACACGAAGACCTGGTTTCACTGTGATCGGATAAATGGTATTTGTACCCAGTAGAGTACAAGTTCTTTGAGGTGAGAGATCACGTCAATTTGGTCGTATGCAATTTGCAGTCGGTGTGATATCTGTATGCACACAAAAAGTGCTCCTTGAATTGAAGATTGCTGCTAAACTGCATTGCATTCCCACACTAGGAGTACCGTAGCAGATCTTCCAAAGGCATTTTCTCATACATGGAATGTTCAGTTATCAATACCCGTGTTCTCTAATTGCCTTACCACACAATTCCTACTAGATTACCAGGAGTCCCACTGAGATAGTACTGCCAGCAGCTACATATCTTGGCAATTTGTGTCAGAAACCTTTGAAATGTTGCCTTTTCAGTGATGAACTAAACAGTAGGGGCTCTGAATAGTTACCATGGCAACAGAGACCAGGGAGACTAAAAAGGAATTGAGAAATTCCATTGGAGGGATGGGAGGGCTGGATCTTCCAATAGAGATGAACTGATAAAGTCCCCGAAGCCAAGTACTTCTCTCTTCTAGTTTTGAAACCTAAGGTTCTTTGTGATCAGAAGATTATACTGACTCTGCCCCAAAAGATGAGTCCAACATCCAACTCTAGCTGACTCAATCTATGCTAACTTAATTTGAGAATCATGAGGCTCCTTCCTAGGTTGCTCCCTTTGCTCTGGAAGATGAGACCGTTGACTTTGAATCACTCAAAGTTCACCTCGAAATCAATGACCTTCTCACCAATTGCTACAAGGTGCTTTCAATTCCTTTTGAATTAGTAAGCAATTCAAGTCTCAAAGGTGACAAGATTTGAACCTTATATTTCATAAGAATTTGAATTCTAATACTTCCAAGATGATTAACAGTTCACCTCTCCTAATGTAGAGTGGAGTTGGAATTCTCTGTCAGACTGTCTAGAATATTGTGAAGAAAGATAATATTGGATTCCTGAGAAAATACTGCAGGAAGCTTAAAGATACGAGCAAATTAGACAGACTGAGCAATTATATATGTTTTCCTGAAAACTTCTTCTCGTTACAAGATAAAAAAAAAATAAAAACAAAACAAAACAAAAAAAATGAATTTTATATATGCTTGTTATGGCTCCTGCTTTAGGTTTTTTGAATTGGAGATGATTCCAAAGGTTTGGTTATTTTGTGATAGCACTGATTTGTACATTTATGATAGGTGGATTTCTTTTGTACCCATGGTATAGTTAAATTAAGAACTTGTAGGGGTAGCCCAGGTGGCTCAGCGGTTTAGCGCCGCCTTCCGCCCAGAGCCTGATCCTGGAGACCCAGGATCGAGTCCCATGTCAGGGTCCCTACATGGAGCCTGCTTCTCCCTCTGCCTATGTCCCTGCCTCTCTCTCTCTCTGTGTCTCTCATGAATAAATAAATAAAAATTAAAAAAAAAGAACTTGTAGAGACAATCTATCATTTTATGTATCAGAACATTTTTATATAGATATAGGCATATAAATATCATATATGCTTAAAAAGGATGTATATGAGCTACAGTAAATAAGAAAGTAAGGTGTGCAGTATGTAAAAGTAATCCCATTCTTGAAAATAATTATGTCGGTATCGTATCATATATTCACCTGTCTATATAATTATCTACAAGAAAATACATGGAATACTTAAGAGTCACTTCTCTATGTGGAATTGAGAGAATTTAGGTAGAAGAGGTCTTTAATAATTTGATTAAGGGTAGATCTGAAATTATTCCCAAATAAGCACATATTATCTTTCATAAAATGCACATTTTTAAAACAAAATTGTGAAATAGATTACATTATATATCTTCTCTGCTCTAGGTTTAATTATTTTCTGTTCTTATTTTCATTATTTCCTTCATTCTTGCATGTGTGGTTTGCTGTTCCTTTTCTTATTTTTAGATGGCTCCTTAGACCATTGACTTTTAGTCTTCTTTTCTAAAATACGCATGTACAGCCATATTAATTTCAGTCTACGGATGGTATCAGCTGCATTCTACAAGGTTTTTGTTTGTTTGCTCTCTTTATTAAATTTTACTGAAGCCTATATACCAAAGAATGGAGAAATCATTATGGTAGGGCTCAAATATTTTTATCATAGAAATCCCATTCATGTAGCCAGCACCAATATTAGAAACATGATATAATAAGACATCAGAGGTCTCTGTCCTTCTCTTAGTAATAACTGCTCAGCCCACAGGCAAGGCTATCTTAACTATTAAGTACTTACGTTAGTTTTGCCTGATGTAAACTTTTTCATAAATAGAATCATACAGCATAACCTATTTGTGTCTGGCTATTTTTGCTCAATATTATACTTGTAAGTCCTCCATTCTGGTCTGTGTAGTTGTAGTTCATTTATTCTTGTGATATGTAATATATCATTATACGAATATGCCACAATCTTTTATTCATTCTGTGCTAGATAGGCGTTAGAGTATTTCCAGTTTTGACTATTACAAATAATTTTCCTGAGAGCGTCTGTATGTTTGTCTACATGTGCATTTATTTAAGAACATTGTAGACATACCTTTTGTGTATATATGTACAACTGGATCATATATTCAGCATTAGTAGATAATAGAAAACAACTTTCCAAAATGTCAGTACCAAATTATACTTCTACAGTTCATTTAGGAGAGCCGCAGGTGTTCCATATTCTTGCTGGCATTTGGTAGCATTTTTTAATTTTTCAATTTAACCATTTTAGTAAATGTGTAGTGATATTAAGTTGTAGCTTTAAATTGCACATTCCAAAGACTAATAAGACTAAGCAACTTTTTCTATTTTATTACATGTTCATGTTCTTATTTTGTAAAGTGCCAATTCATGTTTTTTGCACATTTTTCTTTTGCTGTCTGTCATTTTCTTTTTAATTTGTAGTATTTTTATGGATTTGAATATAAATCTTTGTTCAGAACATGCATTGCAAATATCTTCAATTCTGCAGCTTGATTATCTTTCATTTTAATGATGCCATTTGATGATCTGAATTTTTTTTTTTTGCCTTAAAACAGTACAAGTTATTTTTTTCCTTCATGTGTGTTTATAATGGGTCTTATATCTGGTACTGGAGAGCTAACAAATTTTGTTTAGCTTCAGAATGTTGCCTGAACATTGCCCTTTGCATTTATGTATAAATTCCTGAAGTCAATTTGTTAATGGCTACAAAAACTAACAACCAAATCTGTTAGGATTTTAATTGAGATTGCTTCGCTCTCTAGATCAATTTAAAGGATACTGCTATCTTTATAAAAATTAGTCTTTAAATTCATAGTGGTGTATTGCTTTATTAAATCTTCAATTTTTCTCAGTTTTTGGACTTTTTAGTACTTATGTCTTGTTCATTTTATGTTTAATCTGTTTTTAGGTAATTGCTGAAGTTTTTGCTATTGTATAATAACTTTTATATTTTTTCAGCCTTTTTTCATTCACATAAAAATAAAAATTGGTTGTTATTATACAGAGAACTTGGATTGAAGGATATTGCTAAGTTAACTCATTAATGTAAATATTTATTTTCTGGTAAGTCCAACATTTATAACTTTATTATCTGGGAATTTCTTTTGTTATTCCTATTCTAGTTCTTATTCTTTCAATGTTTTCTCCCTGTTTTATAACACTGTATGAACAGAACTGGAACTAAAAAGGCATTCATGTGTTGCTTCTTGCCTTAGAGAATTTAGAGAATACATGGACTATTTCTCCATTGAATTCACTTAGTATTTATTGAGTTTTGTGTTGGAATTAGTGTGTGTATGTGTATGTAAAGGAAAGTTATTTCCCTTAATTTAAATTTTGCTCAATTTTATTTTATTTTTATTACTTGTGTGTTTTTATTGTTTAGAAGAAAAGCTAAATGGCTTAAAAAAATAAAATAAAACAAACAAACAAAAAAAAACAAGACCAGAAGCAAATGTGACAGTTATAATTTCACTCCCCTTTATTGCTGAATTGTATAAGAAATTTTTATATGCTTTATCTATATTTATTGAAGTAATTATATGATTTTGTCTTCAGTTGTGCTGAATTATACTGTGTGATTATCTAATGATGTTATCTTTGCTTACCTAAAATAAACCCTACTTGTTAATAATGTTCATTTTTATCATTATATTTGATTAGCTCATATTTTAGAAAAAAAAATTCATCTACATTCAAGGGAAAAATCTGTCCCACATTTGCCTTACTTGCTGTATCTTTTCCAAGTTTTAGAAGTAAATTTGTGTTGGTCTTATTAAAAAGAGTTGGGGGATCCCTGGGTGGCTTAGTGGTTTGGCGCCTGCCTTCAGCCCAGAACGTGATCCTGGAGACCCGGATCCAGTCCCGCCTGCTTCTCCCTCTGCCTGTGTCTCTGCTGCTCTGTGTGTGTGTGTGTGTGTGTGTGTGTGTGTGTCTCATGAATAAATAAAATCTTTTAAAAAATAATAAATAAATAAATAAATGAATATATAAACATATAAATAAATAAATAGAGTTGGGAATTTCTCTTTCCCTTGTATTTTCTAGAATGGTTTGTTAAAGAGCTATAGTCTTCTGTTAAAGTATTTGGAAGAAATAACTGTAAAATCTTTTGATTTGTCTTTATGGAAAAGTTTTCAAAGATAATTTACTCAGTTGACATCAGATAATTCAGACTTTCTGTTTTTTTCTGCTGTCATCTTTGTAAAGTTGTATTTATCAAGAAATCTGTTCACTCTCTCTAAATTGTCAAATATAATAAAACAAAAATGTTCAAAGTATCTATATATTAATTTTACTTCTATACATAATTTCTTCAACTTATGATGGAGTTACATACAATAAACCCATTGTGGGGATCACTGGGTGGCTCAGCAGTTTAGCACCTGCCTTCAAGAAGTTTAGCACCTGCTCCAAAGAGGCCTGGAGCCCCAGGATTGAGTCCTGCATCAGGGCCCCTGCATGGAGCCTGCTTCTCCCTCTGCCTCTCTCTCTCTCTCTCTCTCTCTCTCTCTCTCTGTGTGTGTGTCTCTCATGAATAAATCAATAAAATCATAAATAAATAAATAAATAAATAAATAAATAAATAACCCATTATAAGTTGAAACTATCAGGAAATGCATTTATGTATTTAACCTGTTGAATATCATAAGCTTAGCCTGGCCTACTTATAACATGCTCAGAACACTTATGATAGCTTACAACTGGGCAAAATCATCTAACATGAAAATTATTTTGTTATAAAGTGTTGAATAATTCATGTAATTTATTGAATACTGTACTGAAAGTGCAAAACAGTATGGTTGTTTAGGTACAAACCAGTTATATCAGTTGTTTGTCCTCGTGATCATGGGGCTGACTGGGAGCTGTGGCTCACCGCCTCTGCCCGGAATCAATACAGAGGATATTATCTTATCTGCAGCTTAGCAAAAGATCAAAATTTAAAATTCAAAATACGATTTCTATGAAAAGGGGATTGCTTTAACTGTATCATAGTGTTCAAAGCTCAAAATATGATTTCTACTAAATGCATATTGCTTTGACTCTATCAGGAAGTCAAAATATTTTAAGTTGAGCCATTGTAAGTAATGACAATCTATACAATTTTTAGTGATTCTATAATTTTTTATTTTTGAACTGATATTTACCCCTTATTATTGTTAATTGTTCTTTGAAAGACTTATTAATTTTTGTATTGTTTCAAAGAACCCTTTATTTGTCTCACTGATTTTCTGTTATTTTTTAACATTTTATTGATTTTGTGTTGTTTTTTTTAATTTATTTCTTTTTTACTTGATAACTTTTTCTACCCTTGATATAAAAATTTAAATCACTTATTTTTCTTTTTTTCAAGTTTCTATTTAAATTTCAGTTAATTAGCATACATTAGTTTCATGTGTAGAATTTAGTGATTCATCATTTACATACACTTTTTCTTCTTTTGTACTGTATGCTTTTAAGTCTATATATTAGCTGAAACACATTTTTACCTATATCTTAATTATTTAATTCATTTAAGATATTTGCTAACACCTTCTGTGCCTTATATTATTTAAAAGTATGTTGTTTAATTTCCACTTAGTTGATATTTTATATTTTAATTTTTATTGATTTTTATTTAATTTAAATCCATTGTGATTAGAGAACTTACCACGAATATTCCCAACTACTGAAATTTACTGAACCTTTATGGTAAGAATCTGGTCAATTTTGTGAATATTCAATATAAACTTAATACCATAATATTTGTGGGGTACCTGGGTGGCTCAGTGGGTTAAGCAGCCAACTTTTTATTTCAGCTCAGGTCTTGATCTCAGGGGTCATGAGTTTTATAAAAAAATTTAAAAATAGGGCAGCTCGGGTGGCTCAGCAGTTTAGCCCTGCCTTGGGACCAGGGCGTGATCCTGGAGACCCAGAATCAAGTCCCACCTCGGGCTCCCTGCATGGAGCCTGCTTCTCCCTCTGCCTGTGTCTCTGCCTCTCTCTCTCTCTCTCTGTCTCTCATGAATAAATAAATAATCTTTTAAAAAATTTAAAAAATTAAAAATTAAAAATTAAAAAATGCTCTGATATTTATCATTTGCTATTTATACTATTTTTATATGACAATTATGTTAAATCAAGTACTTAGATTATTTAAGCTTTTTAACCTTATAGAAATTTTGTTTGCTTTTTCTACTAGTTTTTTAGATATGTTTGCTGAAAAATATGTCAACATGATGGGCCTGTCTATTCTTTTTCTTCACTTAATTCTTGCTTTATGTATGTTTTAGAGTATAGATTTAGAATTATGACATTTTCCTCTTAAATTCCTTAAAAACTAAGAAATTCCTCTTATATTTGCATTAAAATATACTTTATGTGATAATTATGTAGTTGTCCCAAATTGCTTTCGATTTTCTGTATAGCATTTTTTAAAAAGTTCTCATCCTTGTATTTAAATACACCTCATGTAAGCAGTATAAGAGGAATTTATTTTTTATACAGTCCCCAAATTAAGTAAATTACTTGGAGTATAATATGTATTTATATTTATTATAATCACTGATGTAATTATGTTTTTTTTTTACCTTCCTATTATTTATTCCCATTTGTGTGATTTGGCTTATATTCCTTTTTATCTCCTTCTCTTTTGAATAAATCATGCATTTATCTCTTTTTTAACTTAAACACTGCTTATATATTACACGTTGTTTAATTCTTCTTTAAATTATTTACACATTGTTTAATATTTACACATTGTTTAATTCTTTTTTAAATCATTACTCAAAGCATTGTAACATCAACCATTATCTTATTATAGTCTAATAAAAACAATATTTATATCTTTCTTGATACTACCCTAAATCTATTAAATCATATCCACTATATGCATCTTTTGTTGCCATGAATTGTAGTCCTATATAGAGTTAAACTCATCAAAGTAGTATAAATATTGTTCATTTTTATTAAGTTATTATTGTTCATTTTTAATCAACATGTATTTATATTTATCCATTTATTTACTCTTTCCAGCTTTCTTCACTTTCTCTTATATATCCATATTTCCATCGCTATCTCTTGACTAAAATCTGAAAAATTTCTTTCTTTACATGTAAGCCTACTCGCTTCCAATTTCTTCCGTCTCTATCTTAGTTCATTTTTGAGGACTTTTTTTTTTCCTGAGCATAGATTATTAGGTTGGCTGTTATTTGTTCTCAGTACATTAAATATGCCATACCATTGCCCCTGGTTTTCATTGTTTCTCTTAAGAGGTCAGCATAAACAAATATTTCTTTTTTTGATAGTAATATATTTTTTCTCCCTGTATACTCTCAAGACTTCCACTTTGTGTCAGTGTTTAGCAGTTTTACCTGATGTGTAGAAGTGAGGTGTTTATGTGTGTGTGTGCCTGTGTGTATGTGTATGTGTGTGTGTTTATACTTTGAGTCTGCTGCCTTTTTGAGTTTGTGCGTTCATGTCTTCCACTTGTTTTAGAAAACTGCTCAGCCATTGTATTTTTTAAGAACTGCTTTTCTCCATTTTCTCTCTCTTTCCTCCATGGAACTTGATTTGCATGTATGTTAACACATTGGACTGTGTCCCATATGTCTCTTATACTTTTATATTTTTCCAGTTTTCTTTTTGTGTTCCAAGTTGAGTTTTTACATCTAAATTCCAATATCCAGTTCATTGGTAAGTCTGTCTTTATTGTCTTATTATGAGTCATATTTTATTATTTCATTCCATATCTAATAATTTTTAGAGAGATTCAGTCTACAGCAAGTTTATCCTTATTTTCCCTGCATGATTCATTCAGAGTTAAGGGTCCTTGTCTTTCAGTCCTGTAATAATTAATATGTCTCAGCTATTCTTGGTTTACTAAGTTAGTTCCTCAGCTTCCCAGCCCATGCAATTTCAAAGTTTATAAATATCACTAAGAGAGACTATATTTATCATGAAGCAGGACCTCTCCTATGAGTTCTATTTTGCCCCTAAGCATGCAAGAGTGAACTCCTTTGTATATAAGTTTTTGGCTTAGCTTTCCAGCCTTGTATGCAACCTCAAAGCTCAGAACTAGCTTCAAATTTGAGACCATTGAAAGGTTCACATGTCACTCTAGACCCAAGTTTCTGCAAAATACATTACTGGATAATCCTTCTGCCTGTGGAAAGTATCTTATCCAGAACAAGCTTGATCATCAGCCTACACGCAGAGACCAGCCAATGTTACAAGGAACACAAAAACAGCTGGGCATCCTTAACATCACAACAGTTTTTTTCTGTGAATTTTAGTTTATTCAGACCTTGTTGCTCCTAAAGTCCTCTGACACCTTTGAAAATATGCTTTTCTAATTTATGTGGCTTTACTAGGTGCAAGAGGGACATTAGTCTGCTGCAAACTGCAGCATCTTACCTGGAAATGTTTCTGTGGAGTTAATTTGACTGAACTGTAGATAAAAACCATATAGCTCATTGGTATCTGGGTACATACCTTCCAGATAGGGTTTAATTTTCTTCTGGCAGGAAGCTTGGTTAGGGTAGATTACCTTAATCTTCTCAGAAATTAGGTGCTTCAAATGTATTTTCAGTGACAACTGGTTTATCTCTAGTCTAGTTTTACTCCTTGGATATAGTCTTTTGGATTCCAGTAGAAAATCCTGGGTGTTTATAGAACCTCTCTAATATGACAGGAGCTCAACTCTAATTTTTAGCCTACCAGTGTTCTGATATAATGAAGGTACAGTTTGGACACTCAGATGCTCAGCCTTAGATTTCTGCTTAGTTTCTCAGCACAAGAACCATCCCTCCCTCACCCACCCCCCATATCAAATTGGAAAATTAATGGGAAAAGTGTTTCCAAATGTCTGGCTCATTTTGCTTAGCTTCCTTTTTCCCTCAAAACTATAAATTAATAAGTCTTTGTTGTAGTGTGTTCTTACATATAACTTTTGCCTTATTTTTTTCCAGCTCAGTTAGTTGTTCTCAGTGAATAGATTGGTCCACAGCAAATTATCGTGCTGCTTTCAAATTAATTATAATGTATTTTAATTCTATTTCTACTTTTAACCACACAAGACATTATAATTATAGTCAGCATGTATTTTTACCTTATTCTACATATTTATCTTTTCTCTTTTTCCCCCATTCCTTCTTTTCAGCTGAGTTATTAACTTCCAAAAAAAAAAAACCTTCTAAAATTTCCTTTAGTGTAGCTATGCTGTTAACTAACTCTGCATATATAAGAGGACCTATGCATAATTTTCTGCAATTATTCAGAACAACTTATGGAAAAATGCGTGCTGCTAAACTTAACATAAAATGAAATTATATATTTAATCAATAGACCATGGTACTAACCCTTTTATTAATAGATGATGTCAAATACTTATAATTATTCATCTATAAAATTGTTACATTTTAGAATAATGGAAATAAACTTATAATTCATTTGACTAAAGAGACTTCTAGGGGCCTGTGAAAAATGACTATGTAATATCTTTGACCCAAATAGAAGAAAAAATTAAAAGACATAAAACTAAACCAAAATTGATTTACTTGAGAAAAAAAAAAGTTGAATTCTGAGCATAGTGGATTTTGATTTTGATATATATAATATATACATATATACATACATACAAATATATATATATATATTTATATATATATATATATGTATTTATTTATTTTGAAGCCTAGCTCCATTATTCTTGAGAAAGAAATTACTGCAAAATTTGCTCTACAAGAGGAGTTCTGACCTAACCCTTTTCATTAACCTTCTTTTTCCTTTCCAGCAATCTCAGTCCTCACACATCTCAACTGATCTCTGATGTTACTGATGCATGGATGCATGTTAGCCCTCAAATTGAAATATCATAAGCCACTTAAAATATTCTTCAATTCACATCCAACTCAGTCATCATCTCTGTGCACTAGAACTCTTAAAAGTTAGAAATCAAATTTGTATTTGATCTATGCATTTTTAAAACAATCTTAAGTACAAAAGATATGTAATACTTATATAGGACATGAAAACAAATTAAATTCAGTTGTCAAGGTCCTCTTTAACCTAATAATTTCCTGAAAATTTTCATGGCTGCTATAAATATAATTAATTGGCATTCTGTGCCTTAACCAAACAAAAGGAGATCCTCAAGCCATGTGCACAACTAATTTCCTTATATTAACAGCAGCTAAGTTTTTCTGAGTTTCTAAGTTATTTGTTATTGACTTTATAGGTAAAAGCTTAGAAACCACAAAACACAGGAGAAGAAATAGGTATTCCAAATAACTTTGGGTCAATCTAAGTCCTGTGGACAAAATAATTATCACTCCGTAGTGGGCTATTGGCTCTGCAAGGCTGCCATGCATTTCATTTCAATGACCATGAAACTCTGGCACCAAAATATATTTATCAATTAGCAAAGGATGAACAGTTTTTGATAATCTTGGATTTTTCAATGATAGAGAGGTGACTTAAGAAATATAATACATATTTAAAAAAGTCACTTAAAAGAGGAATAACTATTTCTCTTAAAAAACTTAACTTAGCCCTGGCAGATTCAGCATGCTTCTTTACTCCTCAAAAATGTTGCATAACTACAGTAGAATCGGGTTGAATTGCAAGGCCATAATTTGTACTGGAATCTTGCTCGTGGGTGGAGCTAGCCCTAGAGGAAAACACCCACTTGGAGTACCTAAAGGAACTCTTGATAGCATGGCTGAAAAAAGGCTAGACCCCAGGCAGACCGAGCCAGCTTAATCCTGAAAGAGGAACAAAGAGTGGAATTAGAGGTAATTGTCAGCAGTCAGTTCCTAGAAAGACAATGATCTGGAAATAAAAGACAGGAAATCCATGGGAATATATAAGGGACATGGTATTGGCAGGACTAGAAACATTACTAGTTCTAGAAATCCAAGTACAGGGACGCCTGGGTGGCTCAGTGGTTGAGCATCTGCCTTCGGCTTGGGGTGTGATCCCTGGGTCCTGGGATCAAGTCCCACATGGGGTTCCCCGCAGGGACCCTGCTTCTCCCTCTGTCTGTGTCTCTGTCTCTCTCTGTGTCTCTTGTGAATAAATAAATAAAATCATTTTTTTTAATGTAAAAAGAGAAAGAAAGAAAGAAAGAAAGAAAGAAAGAAAGAAAGAGAGAAAGAGAGAAAGAAGAAAGAAAGAAAAAAAGAAAGAAAGAAAGAAAGAAAGAAAGAAAGAAAGAAAGAAGAAAGAAAGAAAGAAAGAAAACCATGTTCAAGACTATGTTTGAGATGTATTCCTGACACAGGTGATAAAAAAGGAACCTGAGTCTAAGAAGTCAAGACTGGAGTAGCCACAAGCCTGACTTTAAGTTGAAAGTAAAGCTTTTCTGCACTACCCAAGGAAAAATCCATGCAACACTGTTACCTGTTCCCATCACAACTTAAAGGGAAACTTTCACTATATCCAAAGACCTTGAGCCTGAAGGATAATTTCCTACAGCAGGAACCCATTTATGTGGTACCAACCTTGACTTCCAACTGGAATAGAGCTTCCTTTCCTTTTTTTTTTTTTTAATTTTTTTTAAATTTTTATTTATTTATGATAGTCACAGAGAGAGAGAGAGAGGGGCAGAGAGAGACACAGGCAGAGGGAGAAGCAGGCTCCATGCACCAGGAGCCCAACGTGGGATTCGATCCCAGGTCTCCAGGATCGCGCCCCGGGCCAAAGGCAGGCGCTAAACCCCGGGCCAAAGGCAGGCGCTAAACCGCTGCGCCACCCAGGGATCCCTAGAGCATCCTTTCCAAAAGGAAAAGTGATGGTATCTACATCATAAATCTGAAGAGACCCTGGGGGAAGCTTCTGGCAGCTTGTGCTTTTGTTGCCATATAAAACCCGGATGATACCAATGTCATATTACCCAGGAATAGTGGCCAGTAAGCTGTGCTGGAGTTTGCTGTTGCTCCTGCAGCCACTCCTATTGCTGGCTGTTCACTCCTGGAACCTTCAGGAATCAGGTCCAGGCAGCTTTCCAGGAGCCAAGGCTTCTGATGGTTACTGATCGCAGGGCTGACCACCAGCCTCCGCAGGGCTCTCAGCCTCTCACAGAGCCTCTCACAGAGATTGTCCTCTGTGCTATGTGGACACAGCCATCCTTTGCAGCAACAAAGTAGCTCACTCAAAGGATCTGTCCTGCTGAGTGTTGGCCCAGGAAGCTCTGAGCTTGTGTGGACAACCCTGGGAGGTCATTCTTGATCTCTCCTTCTGCAGAGACCCTGAAAAGACTGAAAAGGAAAAGCAGCCACTGATGAAAAGACTGTGACACAGAAGTAATTTAAGAGTGAATGGAATGTTCCAGCTCCTGAGTTCACGGTTAGGCCACCAGAAGTTACAGTTTGATCTGACGGCAGGCAGGGGCCTGTGTGCCTACTCAGCAGCTCTCTACTGAAGACTGGACTGCTCTGCCGGCCACTGGAGACTGGCTCACAGCTCCCATTGCTCCGGCCACGGGATGGGTAGGAACAACCACTGAGTGGCCTTAAGCTGCTCTTCCACAAAGGCACAGAAAATGGAAATAAGGTTGATGGATGATCAACAGTTTCTTGGAAGAAGAAAGAAGAAGAAGAAGAAGAAGAAGAAGAAGAAGAAGAAGAAGAAGAAGAAGAAGAAGAAGAAGAAGAAGAGAAGAAGAAGAAAGAAGAAGAAGAAGAAGAAGAAGAAGAAGAAGAAGAAGAAGAAGAAGAAGAAAAAGAGGAGGAAGAGGAGGGAGAAGAAGAAGAAGAAAGAAGAAGAAGAAGAAGAAGAAGAAGAAGAAGAAGAAGAAGAAGAAGAAGAAAAGAGGAGGAAGAGGAGGGAGAAGAAGAAGAAAGAAGAAGAAGAAGAAGAAGAAGAAGAAGAAGAAGAAGAAGAAGAAGAAGAAGAAGAAAGAGGAAAAAGAAAGTAAAAATAAAACAAAAACATAAAATCACATGAATCACATGATGGGAAAAATCCAAATTTTCCAAGAATATCACCTTAGTCACCTTAGATTCTTCTCATAAGTGAATAAATGTCAATGGATAGAACTAGTATTAACCATTTAGAATAAGGTACAGTTAGTTATGTTTTTAATTAGTTTGTTTTTTCTTTTTACTTTTAGGCATATAAATGTATGACCCTGAACAGAGAGGAGATTATAAGGAGGACATATTATTTTCTAAGGACTTCCACAAATGATGAAAATGCAGTAAAAAATATGTTGCAACAGAACAAAGGAATGTGTAGACTTTATCTCATATTCCAAAGAATACCAACGAATGAAATATCATCAGGATAAGAATGACTAGCAGGAAGAATTAGTCTTGCGGCATGTATGAACTATATTTATAAAAATCTAAATGTAGAGTTGTTTTCAAAAGCAGAGTGCCTGAGGCACAAAGAGGTAAAGTAACTGGAAGAGCTCTTACCCACAATCACACATACCTAGTTATTTACCTGTCTGGTATATTGATTGTCTTTAAATGCACGTGGACAGGCAATTTTCCAGGGAACAAATGGAAGTGACCAATGAATACACACACACACACACACACACACACACACACACACACACAATTCACCTCTTCAGTAATTAAATTATATTGAAGTTTCATTTTTCATCTATGGAACTAACAGATTAAACGAATGGCAATGTAAAATTATAACGTGCACACTGAGGCATACTCTTGTCACTGGATATGCAAATTGTTACAATCCTAAAGATGTCAGGTTGACAGTTAAAGAACTGTCAGCTGTTGATGTTTTTTACTCAGCAATTCTTCCAAAACAAATAATCAGATATATGGGCAGACATAAATTCATACAGATACTTATTGCATCATATTTATAACTGAAAAACACATACATATATACACCTAGGTGGTATTGGAAAAATATTTAAGTAAATCATGGTAAAATAAGAAGGTATCTGTTTTATATTGGCCACAGCATTCTCTTGTCTCAGGAATTTTTGCATGTTGCAAATGGACGTAAAACAGTTTATTACTGGCAAAATAAATAGTAAAGGAATCACCAAAATTGAATGAATTAGGTTTAGAATTGGCTGAAACAGGAGGAAGAGAGATGTTTCAGATATAGTGTGTGTGTGTGTATACACACACACACACCACACACACAGACATATATATATATACACACATACTTTGGAGACTGCAAGAAAGAAAAAAAAAGCCTAAGTTTTCCAAGTTTTTGCCCTCATTAAGTTTATATACTAGTGGCAGAGACAAATAAGCAAGCAAATAAACATACAATGCAGTTTCAATTGTGTCAAGCATGAAAGGCAATAAAATACAGTGATATTTACAGCAGGTTTTCTATTTTTATGTCAGAAACCAGACATGGTATTCACATGTCAGTGACATTTGAGGAGGGATCTGAATTAAGTTAGATAATCATGTAAAGGAAGGAGACCCAGGGAGCATCAAGTATAAAATTCTGAGGGAGAAGAGATTGTCTTCTAGGAAGAACAGGAAACAGGAATAGCAGGATCAATGTCTGAGGCAAGATGGGTTAAGTGTTAGGTCTAGGAGGTAGTATGAATCAGATCAGGAAAGGATTCAATCGATAATTTCCCTAGCCAGTTAAAAGAAGAAGGAAGAAGAAGAAGAAGAAGAAGAAGAAGAAGAAGAAGAAGAAGAAGAAGAAGAAGAAGAAGAAGAAGAAGAAGAAGGAAGATGAAGAAGAAGAAGAAAGAAGAAAAAGAAGAAAAGAAAAAGAAGAAAGAAGAAGAAGAAAGAAGAAGAAAGAAGAGAAAGAAGGAAGAAGGAGAAGGAGAAGAATAGGAGACACAGGAGTTACACAGATGGGGGAAAATATATCAACTTTTATACTAGCAAATGGTAGCTTGCTAGATATGCTAGGCCTTGTAGAAGATGGGCTTGATAATTCCCCTTAGGCCTCAAGGAGTACTCACCAGCCCGTAACTGGGGCGGACCTCTTACCACACAGCAGAGAACCAACTAAAATGCCTTTTACCTGCATTCAGGTAGGGCTCGGCAGGAAGAAGGGAAAAGAGGAAAATTTTAGTTTTGAAAATTCACCAATTTAAGGGTTTAGATACTGCTTCCAGTATGCGGAGAGAAGCAAGTAACATTACTTCATCAAACCGATAGAATCATGATGGTTAGGGGTTAAGTGTTCCAACTTCATTGGAAGGTGGAAGTTGGAAGCTCCAACTTCACTGTAGTCGGAAACAATGAAATTAAAACAAAACAAAACAAGACACCACAGCTGACTCCAAGTACTTATATTGGCCTGGCAGGTAGCATGCATCTCTCCTGATGGTCAAGTTTAGCATTTGGGAAAACTTTTCTCAGCACAATCTGCCACGAACAACAGAGTTTGGAAGAGGAGCTGGTCTTTAATTACCATTCTCGTTGCAATGTGTATTTAGGATGAAACAATAATAGGGTGCAATCAGAAATAAAATAGTTTTTCAAGGCAGAAAGCCTGGGTTTAAAAGTCAAGTTTGCTGGTCACTAGTTTTGGGGTCTTGTACATGTTATTTCATATCAGAGATCCTGTTTTTTTGTTTGTTTGTTTGTTTGAAAAGTCAGAATGTTACTACCTATCTCATAGAACTGCTATTGAAATGGAAAGCCCAAATATCATAGAGGGGCTTAGAAGATTTCTTTACCCTCTGTACATGTTTATAAAAACAAAACCAACACAAGAAACCCTGAGAGTTCTTACTTCTAACTTCCAGGTACAATTTATGTAAAATTTTACTGAGTATACACACAAACATAAGGGAAAGGCAATTTTGATTTTGTCTTTGAGTTTCCAAATGTCATGTTTTCCAACCCTAAGTAATGCGTTTAAATGTGGAGATCAGAAGTCCTCCAACACACCAAGGAGAGACCCTCCCATTTCCATGATTTGGCTGAGCAGATAAGAAGGGAAAACAAGTCTATGTTTAGATTAATCCTAGGGGAAAAATTAAAAGTCAGAGCAGAAATATTTCTCAAATTAACTGACTCAAAAGGGGAGAATGAGACTGTCACGGGGGTGATGGGGAATAAGAGTGAACACTTGACTTGGCTTTCTATCTAGCATTGCAGGTACAGTCTGAACGTGACAGAGTGATTAACACCAGGCCCCGTCAGCTCAGGGAACTAGGCAAAAGGAAACATCAAGCACTCGTGAAATGGAAGATGATTTTCTGTTTGTTTGTTTTTTCAGGACGATGTATTCAATGAGCCACTTACCATGAATGAGCCACATACTAAGCAAGAAAAGTTTGAGCTTAAAGTAGACTTATATTGACATTGGAACTTCAACTGCATTCATGCCACACCTTAACTATGCACAGAAGAGTACGAATTTTCTATAATTTTCTTATAAATATAGTATCTAGAGGACACTTAAAAAAAACCTATACGAGATAGATAAATAAATGATTATAAATGTATATTAGGTATGTTGCAAAGACCCATAAGGGAAAAATCATTAATATCCCCTTTCAACTATTTCTTTTATCTATCCCTTCTCTTTCTATCTAAAATCCATCTTTACTTATACATGCATACACATCTACAAAATGATTTCTAGTTATTATGTAATGACTTGGGGCTTATACTGTAAGGAGAAAATAGCTTAATCAATAAAACTCACACAATTCTTTTTTTTTTCAATTCTTTCATTTAATAATTTTTATTTCAAAATCTGCTTTCTCAGGCATTAATATTTGTATCTGATTTCTTTCTTTTTTTAAAGATTTTATTTATTTATTCATGAGAGACATAGAGAGAGAGAGAGGCAGAGACACAGGCAGAGGGAGAAGCAGGCTCCTCGCAGGGAGCCCAATGTGGGACTCGATCCCGGGTCTCCGGGATCAGGCCCTGGGCTGAAGGCGGCGCTAAACAGCTGAGCCACCTGGGTTGCCCTGTATCTGCTTTCTTTCTGTTTAAATTTACATTTATCCTGCACATTTTTTTTTTCCGGCCTTAAAATTATTTTCAGTAAAATAGATTATAACAGCTTAAAACTCTTGTATATTATATTCTCATCTCATTGGTAGCCAGTTGTGACAAAACTGCCCCTATGTCGTCTTCTTCTTTTTTTTTTTTTTAAGATTTTTTATTTATTTATTCATGAGAGACAGAGAAAGAGAGAGAGAGGCAGAGACACAGGCAGAGAGGGAGAAGCAAGCTCCATGCAGGGGGCCTGACGTGGGATCCCTGGTCTCCAGGATGAGGCCCTGAGCTGAAGGCAGATGCCCAACCCCTGAGCCCCCCGGCTGCCCTGTCCTCTGCCTTCTACTCTGGGGTACCCTGAGCTGTAGATCGCTCAGCCCTGATTCATCCACAAGTATGAACACAATTGGCTCTATCTTTAAGAAATTGTAGAACACTTTCTCAATCGTTCATCAATCTATCCCCATTTGTAGTTCCCTTTATTGTCATTTCCAATGTTCTTATGAGTGAAGATAGGCCCATTACCCTGAAGTAGGAACCTTGATCTTTTTATTTCAGTGCTGTTATATCTGGTTTATCTCTCATAAAGTGTGTATTTTTTGAGTTAACACTTAGAGGTAGATTTATCTCATTTTACTTTAGTGTCATAACCGATTGATCGATGTTATTTTATTGTACATGTTATAGTTTTTACTACTTCCTTTTCTGTGATTGTTTCTATGTATATATGTGCTACTATATATGTATAATTTTCTTCAATTATTTGATTTATAATTGATAATTTGTAACTATTTCAAGTGCTCCTAATGCTATATATTTAAATAAATATAACTTCTGACTTTAATTCAGAACACTCAGAAATCATATATCTTTTCTTATTCAAGATGAAAAATAAATATTTTCCTCCTTCTCTACCTCTTTACCCACCTCCACTCCAGTTTTAGTTGATATGCAATAACATGTTTAATTCTAGTGGGTTCAAATTAAATTTTTATCCATTAGCTATATATAAATTTGTATTTAGATTGCTTGATTATTTAAATAGAGTTGACCATATTTTCATTTCATAAATATGTCTCCCAACACTTAATACTTTATGCTAATTTATGTTTTATTGAAATCAGATTTTTTTTAAAAGATTTTATTTATTTATTCATGATAGTCACACACAGAGAGAGAGAGAGAGAGAGAGAGAGAGGCAGAGACACAGGCAGAGGGAGAAGCAGGCTCCATGCACCGGGAGCCTGACGTGGGATTCCATCCCGGGTCTCCAGGATCGCGCCCCGGGCCAAAGGCAGGCGCCAAACCGCTGCGCCACCCAGGGATCCCTGAAATCAGGTTTTTAGGAAGATTAGTTGGATAGTAAAATTCATGAGGCCTTGGATATTTAAAAATTATTTTTTGTATTCATTGCATAACAATATGAATATACTTAACACTACAGAACAATATACTTCAAAATGGTTAAGATTATAGATTGTGTATTATATGAATGATACCACAATTAAAAAAATATTTTTGTAGTTTTTAAATGTAGATAACATCCTGGGAATTATATTTAGAATTCGATGTCACAAACTCCTTTTTCTGCCCCCTCAATATTTTATATATTTATGTGATATATGAATGCATTTTCTCCTTTGAAGGAGACATAGCGGTCTGCTTACTTCTTCTGCCTTAATATTTATTGTATTTTTTAAATTTTAAATTTGCTAATTTCACAATACATATCTTTGTTTCACTTATCATTGGATTAGTTCTCTCAAAAGTTAGTCTAATTCATATGTCAGTACAATTTTCTTCCAGTATATCTAGGACAATTGTGTCTGTCTCTTTTAAGGCTATGTTTTGGTTCTGTACTTCCAACCATTTATATCTATCTATACTTCTCTAAAAATACTTTTTTTTTGGTCTCACTTTGAATTTCGGTCAATTTCTCAAACCTGTTGTTGACATTATCAGTTTCATTTTCTCTAGTTTTTTTCCTTCTCTTTTTGGCTTCTAATGCCATTTTAAGTTCTGCAATGACATAATTCTTTTCCTCCTTATCATATATCTTTATTTCTTCCAATTTCCATTGCCCTCAGATTTCAATTTTATCAATCATTTTTTGTTTCATAATGCACATGGTAAAACAGTAAAATAATTTGAGACTATCAAAACAATTTATATTCCCTTGGGGAGAATATATATATATATATATATATATATATATATATATAATTTCATGTACAAAGCTTTGTGTTTACTATTTATTTTTTTTTGAATTTTTTAAAGATTTTATTTATTTATTCATGAAAGACAGAGAGAGAGAGAGGGAGAGAGGGAGGAACAGACAGAGGTAGAGGGAGAAGCAGGCTCCATGCAGGGAGCCTGACACGGAACTTGATCCTGGGTCTCCAGTATCACACCCTGGGCTGAGGGTGGTGTTAAACCACTGAGTCACCTGGGCTGCTACATATATATATATACATTCAGCTTTTCACATTCTTACAGGTGGTACATCTACCCAAGACTTTTGTGGGTTTGAAAAAATTACATTACTATTTTACCACTTCCTATTTATGCATGAAAATTTCTCCTGTCAGAATTTAAACTAAGATGCTGATTGATAAATGGGTATCCATTCTTTTCTTTTTTCTTCTCTAATTTTTTCAACAGTAGCAGTCTTATAAGATATAAGGAAGAGTTTGGGGGTTCTCAGAATTTATAGTCAGGAAACTTAGCTTCTAATATGTTTGTTTCATGTCTTTCCTGTCCTTTTTGTTTAATTGTCTTCTAACAGTAACCTAAGGTCCATCGAGCTGTGTTGATTCAAGGAGTGAACTGAGCTAATTGGGATTTACCCATTTTAAACTAACTACTCAACAGATTAATAATAATAAGACATATCTAATGGAAAGAAATTAGCTTAACGAATCATATTCCCTATAAAAGGTTTTTAAAAAAAAATGTCAAACCAAGTGCAATTTCCTTCAAGATTCTCATGATGTTTGTAAAAAGATCAAGAGGTGAGCTCTCAACTCGTGTACCAGCTTCTCTACCCTCTAATATTTAACAGTTCCAATTAGCGGTAGTACTTCTATTTTAGAATAATATTGTAGAAATTGTAAAATGAGATTTAAAAATGATATTGAATAATAATGTAATTTTTATTCTTACCCAGTAAGTTCAAGCTTTTAATGGTATTTATTTGTAGCAGAAATGTTCTATATATTGTGGTCCACATCAATCACACAAAGTGCCAATGTCTCTAACCTTTGTTTCCCAAAACAGAATAGTAGGGTTCACAAAATGTTTCCCAGCTTGCTAACCAGTATTGTAAAGAAAAGAAAATATATAAGTAAACTTCTAGTATTCCCCAACTGGACTGTATCTATCAGGCATCTCTTAAAGCTTATGGGATAAGATTGTCACCATACTTGTAGTGGGTTAAAAATTGTCCCCTCTCTGTCTCAAAATAATGTGTACCTTGAAATGCAGAATGTGACATATTTGGAAATAGGGTTTTTGTAGATGTAATTAAGGTCAAGATCCATATGGGATCATACTGAATTAGGATGGACGTTAAATCCAATGAGCATGTCCTGATGAGAGACAAAATGGATATGCAGAGAAACAGAGTAGAAGGTCATGTGAAAATCTCCATGAAGACTGAAGCAGGTGGTACCTGGGTGGCTCGGTGGTTGAGCATCTGCCTTTGGCTCAGTCATAGTCCCGGAGTCTTGGGATCGAGTCCTGCATCAGGCTGCCCACTAGGAGACTGCATCTCTCTCTGCCTATGTCTCTGTGTCTCTCATAAATAAATAAATAAATAAATAAATAAATAAATAAATAAACCTTAAAAAAAAAATAAGACTGAGGCAAAGGTTGGAGTCCAAGGCAAGAGAAAATGTTGAGCTATCAGAAGCTTAAAAAGGTGAGACAGGATGCTCTCCTTGAGCCTCTGAGAGAGTGTAACTCTATTGACACCCTGTTTTTGGACTTCTGGTCTCCAGAGCTAGGAGAGACTAAATGCCTGTTGTTTTAAGTCTACATGTGTATGGTAAGTTGTCCTGGCATCCCTAGGAAATTAAGACAATGCCCTGATTGAAAATGTGCTATTTTGGTCATTTCTGTATCTTTCTGAGAAGAGTTTGTAAGCTCATTCTTATACTACCACACTTCCAAAGATTCTATTTTAATTTTTAAAAGTAATTAACCCTAGATCCTGTTTTCAGGTCACATAATCAATGAAAAACTCATAAGAAAACTTGCTTTAACTAACACAGATGTGCACAAAGTTTTGTTTTGTTTTGTTTTGTTGTGTGGACCAAGTTTGATAGAGGATATTATTACATAAGTTAATTATTCTAAACTTCTGTTTATAAGTGTAAACACATTTCTATCAATAAAAGTAGTCAGTTCAAGTGATGATTTTTCAAGTCTTCTTAGAAATCTTAAGACAGAGATAAGGTCCTAAGTAAGATAGATATTGTATGAATTGAAAAATAAAATACCAGGATGGCTTATGCTCCCTTATTTGATCATCCCCGGGCTATCATTAATTTCACTTCTTTACTGATCGAACCATCCTTAGGATGTAATGTTAAGTTCTGAGTTCATATTTTAAAGAAATAGAAAAAAGATTTCAGAAAAGAGAGACTAATAATATAGGACTCAAAATCATTTTATAGGAGAGAAGACAAAACTCAGGAAGACCAAAGATATCTTCAAACTTTGGAAAATCACTCGGCCTCCTTATGTTTGGCTTTCTGAGGTAATGAAATGATTAGAAAGTAAAATCTTAAAAACAAAACAAAAATAATTACCATAAAGTTAATAAAAAAAGATCTTCTAGTGATCCAAAATTTTTGGAAAGCATAGGGAGTTGAAGTAGGAAACTTGGTACTAGATTAATTCACTTCAACAGTGAATTTCTGGAATTCTATTTAGTGACTTAAAATGAGTCAAATATACATCCTGATGGCAGGTTGTAGATATGATTGATTATAACCTCAAGAAATAAAGGAAAATATAAGAAGCAGATAATAAAATTTTTACAGTGTTTGGTAATAGAAAAATCTTGAATGAGAGATCAAACAGTCCTGAATTGTCTCTAAACAGTGGGTTGGGAGTAATACTGGGAATATTTCTTAAAATTTCTGCATAATTACACAATCAAAATACCTTTCAATAAAATAAACATGATGATAGAAATAAAACATAGTTCGAACCAAACTGGAACTGTCCTATATTTAAAAGTTTTTCTTTTTTTACATATTTGGTTTTATCAGAAAGATATGTTCATTCTCTAAAAATTTATTATAGAACATCCTCATAGGAACTGAAAGAAATAGAGAGAGAGTTAACAAAAATATCAGGGTTAAGACACAGAGGCATAGAAGGAGAATAATAAACAAACCAAAATATGTAGAAATGCAATCAAATGCACTAAGAAAAATTTCCACAGGAACTCAGTAGAATCTCATTTACTCGATTCACACATTCTATTGCTAATCTTTGAAGCATCAAGGAATGGGAATATCTATTTCTCAGGGAGGTTATAAATTTCCTTAGAATTCTACAGAAAATCCCATGAGCACAGAATAGCAGCAATAAAGTACTGTATATGGCTTAATATGATGGCCCAGTTTGTGAGTTTACAACTATATTACTTTTAATTCATAACTTAATGAGAAAACTTCCTCCTACAGTATAGAATAATTGCAAGGAGGAATACAGGGGTTTAGACACAATTTTCCATGGATTTTTGAAGTGGATTGTGGCTAGGGTGTAATACTTTATTTTTTCCTGAAGGTGAGAGGATTTTTGAACCTTCTGGCACAACCAGGCCTCATTTGGCTTTCTTTATACATTGTCCTATTTCAGCTTGAGCTGGTTAAGACTAAGCTTGCAATTATTTATTTTATTGTTTTATTTTACTTATTTTTAAAATTCACCTGGCACTTTTCCTTTTTTCAGTTTCAGGTCAACCAACTGAGTTTTTTCACAGAATGGAAAAGCATATAATGATCTTTTTGTGTGATGGCTTCTTGGTATTTTAACACAGGCTAGTTGAGCTGCTGGGAGTAGTGTTAGGGACAGGACTTCCTGGTGGATTGCAAAGTTGAGAATATGCCAGAGAAAACAGGCAGTGCACATGCCTTTGATATGCTTAAGAATAATTTCTAAATTAACTATATCAACTCTTTGAAGATTTTATTTATTCAATATCACTAAGTGCCAATAACTATGTCATGTAGGTGCTAGAAATGAGAAACTGCATAGCCTAACTCCAAAGAGTTCATAGCTGACAAAAAAAGTGTAAAAATGGAAATATAAATCAATATATTAAAATGGTATGGTAATAACACAAAGGGAAGGTCATTTCCACTAGGTGTTGGGATCATAGAAGTATTCAGTGATGTTTGAACTAAACCTTGGTAAGTCTTTGATGAAGGACATAAGGAAATACATTGGGAAAGGCATTCCAAGAAGAGGGGAAAAACATATATTAAGGCTTATAGGCAGGAATGCCCAGACTGGTTGAGTGACATTGAAGAAAGTTGGTTGGAAGTAGGATCCATAGTAACAGAAAATATTATCTCAACTTGAAGCTTGGATTAGGTCACGAAATTATGTTAATAAGTATTTCATTACAACTCTAGTGACTTTTTAAGAAGAAGAAAATCAAATTTGCTTCTCTAGAGAAGCCTAAGAGCTCTCTTGTCTACATTCCTAGTTGTTCGTGTCTGAGTTCTTTGCTCTCTCACAGATGCTATTTGGTTCTTTTGCATTCAATATTGTTCACATAATCCAACCTCATTTCCTCATAGAAGATCTGAGATCCCTGAGGACAGTGAGACCTTCCTTTGTAACATTTAAATACTCATCACAGCATTTATTATAAAATTCTTAGTAACTTATCCCTAACAATGGTATTTGAACAATGAAACTAGTTTTCATAATTTAGTAATCCAAATCTCAGCATGCATTAAAATGTGTCAATTGGAGGGAATATAACTTTACATTTTGATGTAAATTTGTTATCTTTAAATGCTTCCTAAAAGGCAGTATCTTGCAGAGATCCTTTGTATTATTTTATGAAAAATATTATAATCTAAATCTATATCATTGATTGGTTCATTTTCTCATTTTGGAGATCTAGACATTTAGTCAAACAGCTTAACTGATGTGCCCTGGTGTTTTAATTTTTTCTTTCAAAATTGAGCTTTAATAATGCTATAAGAAATACATGACTAGAATGTCAATATTGAGATGTTGACAAAACATAAGAAAACTGAGTGATGAGGGAATCTGAGATCTGAGAAGGTGATATCCTCAGTGTAAAGATGGCCCTAGAGAAATGTCTGTTTCCTATATAAGGCTCCTTTTTGAAGTTATTTCCAGAATTATGTGGCGGCCAAAGTGATTCTCTTCATGTTACTGGTGGTTGGAAAAAAACACAGTCGTAACCATGATAAAATACAAACCCAGCATTCTTTCACCAAAACAAACAAAAAACCAGAAACAAATACCATAAATATTTGTTGGTCCTTCTGTGAGAGAGATAGTACTGGTTTATTGCTAGTTATTTTTTTCATTTCAAAACATTTTAAACTATTCTTAAAATATGCTGCTAATTTCTTGAAATGTGCTTCTAATCTAGAGGTAGATGATCTGTTGTTTATGCATACTTTTTCTAAAAATACTTGTCAAAGAAACTGATAGTAAGTAGCAGAGATTTGCAGATTGGTTAGTTTGGATTTAAATCCTGGTCCTATCGTATGATCTTGGAGATATCACCTAGCTCTATGAGCTTTAGTTTCTTCACTTAAAACCTATCCCAGGCTTGTTGTGAGCATTAAATATGTAAAAAACCTGGTACACTTTTAGGTAACCATTTTATTTAATAAGACGGCACAACATATTTTTAATAATGCCACCCTTATTTAAGTGAAGATATCAAAAGCCTTTTTACTATAAAAACAATACATTTTTTGAAGGCCAGAATTTGTTTTATGATATTGCACAGACAATGCACAGCCTGGTACAAATCCCCCCAAAAGTTTTAGAGTAATCTTGGGATCTTGAAAAACTCCAGTTTTGTGCATATCATGTAATTTATATTTCTCCACTCAAAGGGATCAGAAAGGCACATAAGATATTTAGAGCTTTATAGCTTGGGTCCTTTATTCTATTTGTCTGTACTTGTGACTGCACCACAGTAGTAAATTGCTTTGGTTTTAAAGAAATATTGGTATTCTATAGATTAAATACTCCAAATTTAATTTTCTTTTCAAAACCATTTGGTTAACCTTTTAAAAATCACTTGAGTTTTATATATGTTTTAAAAAGATTTTGTTTTTAAGTAATCTTTACACACAACATGGGATATGACCCCACAACCCCGAGATCAAGAGTCACATGCTTTACCAGCTGAGTGGGCCAGGTGTCATAAATCACTTTTAAAAAAAATCTGCATGTAATGAAATGCAAAGATCTTAAGTATAGAATTCAATCAGTTTAACACGTTTTACCCACCACCAGATAAATATAGGAATCACTTTCACCTTCTTGACAATTCTCATGCATTTATCTAGTAAATTTCCCACCAGTGGGATAACCAGGATTTTTTTTAATTTTTTTTTAAATTTTTATTTATTTATGATAGTCACAGAGAGAGAGAGAGAGAGAGGCAGAGACACAGGCCGAGGGAGAAGCAGGCTCCATGCACCGGGAGCCCGATGTGGGATTGGATCCCGGGTCTCCAGGATCACACCCTGGGCCAAAGGCAGGCGCCAAACCGCTGTGCCACCCAGGGATCCCGATAACCAGGATTTTGAGGTCTATCACTGTTTGTTGAGATTCCTAAATATAGAATCTTCCTGCATGGACTCTTTCATGTCTGGATTCCTTTGCACAACAGGCTGTATATGCATGTACCAGTTGTTGGAACATTTATTGTACAGGAGCATTTCACTGTATCTACTACAATATGTTTATCTGCTCTTCTACTGCTAGGCATTGGTTTTCACCTTTGGGCTATTATGAATTAAGATGCTATGAGACCCTTGTACAAGTATTTTATAGATACATTTACTTTTAATTTCAGTAAATATCCAGGCGTGGACAGGAGATAGGTTTATATTTAACTTTATAAGAGAGTTCCAAGTCTTTTTCAATATAATTATGTCATTTTACATACCCAGAAACACATTAAGAGAGTCCAGTTGTTTCTCATGCCTGCTAACATTTTATATCCCCAATCTTTTAAAGTTTAGCTATTCTAGAGTATGTAAAATGATACTTTATTGTGATTTTAATTTGTATTTTAATTAATTTAAGTAAATTTTGATGCACTTTTAATAAAATGTCTATTCACATCCTCTGTCCACATTTTTAACTGGTCCTTTGCCTTTTTTTATTTTTGACTGAGTTCCCTATGTATTCTAGATATGAGTCATCTATCAGATATATTTTGATAACTGATAAATTGCATTGCCTACATCTTCTGTGTGTCTGGTTTTATTGTGTTTTCTTCCTTCCTTCCTTCCTTCCTTCCTTCCTTCCTTCCTTCCTTCCTTCCTTTTTTTTTTTTTTGTCATTGTCTTATCTCTTTGTGTATCTTGCTATTTATATTGGGTAACAGCATTTATATGCTTAAAAAAAAGGTAAAATGGATTTTTTAATGGAATTTTTGTTGATACTTTCTTCCATTAGAGATGATGTACTTTTGATTCTTGAAGGTATATATTCTTGGGACTATAACCTTAATCTAATCATATGTTTAGACAGGGCACCAGGATACAAGTCTGACTCTATTTTTCTGACTTAGACTCAGAAGTCACACAAAGTCATATCTATTGCATTCTACTGATAACAAAGAAGTCATAAAGCAGTCCATATGCAAAGGTAAGGGCATAGATCTCATTTCTTTATTGAGTAGAAATTCTAGAAAATTAATTGGGGCATATGCTATTGTTGGAATATGTAAGTTGTCACAGCCCATCCTCCTGGCTTCAACAAATTATACTCATTTTAATGCAAAGTATAGTAACCACCTCTCAAAGCACATGAGAGTGAGACAGACATAAAAAAACTTCAATAGATACTTTCAAAGAAGAGAAAAATAAGAAGGCATAGGAGAAATTGATGCATATACCATTTCTATATTCTAAATTTACATATATTGTTAATTTGTTGATTGGGACTCATTAAACCTCCCGATGAATTGTTTTCCATAGCTCTTGGGTTCATCTTCTAGACTTTAGGTTTGCCCCACAGGCCATTTTTCATTTAAGTAGCTTCAATAAAAAGAGCAGTTGGCAAGGATGTGGAGAAAGGGACCGTCTTATACTGTTGGTGGGAATGCAAACTGCTGCAGCCACTCTGGAAGACAATATGGAGGTTCTTCAAAAAGTCAAAACTAAAGCTACCTTATGACCCAGCAATTGCACTACTTAGGATTTATCCAAAGTATACAAACATAGTGATTCGAAGGGACACCTGCACCCCAATGTGTACGTCCATCAGCAGATGAATGGATAAAGAAAATGAGGTGTATGTCTACAATAGAAAACGACTCAGCAATCAAAAAGAATGAAATATTGCCATTTACAATGACGTGGATGGAACTAGAGGGTATTGTACTAAGCAAAATAAGTCAGAGAAAGACAAATATCATAAAAGTTCACTCATATGTGGAATTTAAGAAACAAAATACATAAATATAGGGGAAGGGAAGGAAAAATAAGATAACAGAGAAAGAGACAAACCATAAGAAACTCGTAACTCTAGGAAACAAACTGAGGGCTGCTGGAGGGGAAGGGGTGGGGGAGTTGGGGTAACTGAGGGATGGGCATTAAGGAGGGCACTTGATATAATGAACACAGGGTGTTATACACAACTGATGAATCACTCATTATAGTCTACCTCTGAAACTAATAATAAACTGTATGTTAAATTGAATTTAAATTTTAAAAATTAATTAAATAAAAAAGAAGTGTCCTAAATAAATAAATAAATAAATAAATAAATAAATATTTTAAAAAACAAAAATACAAAGAAGCAGCTTCTCTGAAAACATCCTCTGCCTGCTTCTCCTCATAAAATATTTGGAGCTCAAAAGCCTCTTTTCATTTGATACTCTGTCTCATTCAGTACAAGCTCTTATGACTTCTTTACAACTATTTTTTTCTACTGGGTATAATCCATTCTATTAGACAAAAGTTGTGCCCACAAATCTCTTTGAAAGAATATTTTACCTTGGACTCTGCATGAGGTTGTTGGGATCTTTTCCTTAAATATGTTAGAATCCTTATTATTTAAGAGACAGAATCTATAAGGCACAACTTTAAGATCCTTAGAAGGCCACTTGTGTCTCCAAAATGTTTTATGTGTCATTGCCTCAGATAGTCTGAGTTCTCAACCACAGATAATAAGTCCAACCCTGGATTGGTTCTTAAACCTCAGACACTTTTTTACTTTGAAAATCCTTTTCTATGTGAAAAGATGGTGTGCACCTTGCACGATCCACTCAAAAAACAGACATTTATTCTTGTGTTTATCTCACTCCTCTATCTTCCTGTAAGAGGCAGCTAGACAATACATTCACATTTTGCATGAAAATCTCATTGTGATCAAGAGTCAACAAACCATGGTTTGCGGCTGAATCCAGTCCACTGTTGGCCAAATTTATTTTCATATTGTCATTGATTGATTGATTGATTTTTATTTTTTTTCTATGATTTTTTATAATACAATACTTAAATATATGTGGCAGAGAGGGAATAGGACTCAAACTCTTAAGTATTTACCATCTGATCCTTTACAGAAAATCATTGCTAGTCCTTAATCTAGAACATTGTTTATTAGATACATTTTCTATTTTCCATGTGAATACAAGTGATTAAATAAGCATTGTTTCCTTTTTCCTAGCTTCCAGCGACATAGACAGAGAGGCAGAGACAGAGGCAGAGGGAGAAACAGGTTCCTCACAGACAGCCCAATGTGGGACTCAATCCCCAGACGAGGATCACGCCCTGAACTGAGGGCAGACGCTCAACCACTGAGCCCCCCAGGTGTCCCTCCTGACTTTCCATTAAGCCCTGATTGCCTGCCACCTCCAGACCCATCATAGTCCACAGTCTTTTCAAGGTCCTTCCTGCTTCTATCTACTGTTCAATCCCAAAGTCAATGAGACAAGTGTCTGGAGTTTTATTATGAAAAGTACTCCCAGCACCAAATTTTGTTTCAGTCATCTTTGTTACATACAGATCTATACCAACACGTAGGAACTTAAAGCAACAACAATTATTTTAACTCTCCTGATTTCTATAATCAGAAATTCAGGGAGTTGTTGGGTGTTTCTGCGCATGGGGTCCCTCACATGGGGACAGTAAAATGGTAGCAGGAGTTAGGCCAGTGGACGTGGCCAGCTATCTCTCCCCTCATATACTTCCCAGGCTTGTCCTTCTAGGATCCTCACAGGATTAGATCTCAACATCTAGATCTTCTCAGACCGTGGTAGTCTCAAGGCATGTAGAATACAAACTTTAGGCTCAAGGCTTTCTTAATGGAGAGTGGCAAGATGGGAGATGTCAGTGTAGCCCCTTTTGACTAATAAAATCTACCATAATGTTTGGCATGCCCAACAAATCTAAAAAGAAAATAAGTAATTCCATCTAAAAACAAGGTCTATTTTTTACCCTCTAATTCCACATTTAAAGTATTTTTTGACAGATAGAGTACATAATTCGTTAATTTGCTAAGTATAAGCATTATTTAAGATTATTGCTTGGTATAATATTAGATTAGCTTTTAAGGCCTACATTCCACTACTAAAGTTGTCAAACTTGGGTATCAGACCCTGTTTAGGGGCACAAAAAAAGGAAATAGATTATTTGGAATCTCTCACATTAAAGTATAGCTTACACATTCCCATTGAAGAAACATGATTCTTTTTCAGGAAAGGCTAATCCATTTGATCAAAATAATTGTAGACCTACGTGCATATTAGTATTAAATGACGGAAACACCAGCCTAAGAACTTAGATCAGTTAAATTAATAGCATTAGTGGTGATGGGCATCACTGCTTGCTTACCTTGAAATCCCATATGTCATAACAAAAAGAAATATAATGAACTTTTAAGGGACACAGGCATGTAAATTATTTAATGTAGCACCAAGGATATAAAAATTCATTACATAAATGTTGGCTAAGGTTATGATTATTAGTATGATAATGTTAGATTCAGTAGCAGTGATAATAGAAGCAGTGAAGGTAGCAATTTCATGATATTTAAATAGATTAATATATAATCGATATAAAGTCAGCCAAATTTAGATCATATTATCATAAGCATCAAATTATTATAGTTTATGAAGTAATTAACTTTCAGCAAATGTTTTGAACATTTTAACAAATGCTCCACTAAGACTAAACCAAAGGGGACTGCAGACCTTTTTCTATTTTGACTTGTAGTTACACTAATTTTTGCACATCCTTTGTTTTATGTGCACACACATGCACGCACACAATGTGTAACAAACTACTTTGGATATGGCATTCTTTTGAGAATCACTATGACCACCTGATAGTATGTTAAAAATTTTGTAATCACAGAATACGAGTATTTTTCACAATATTTATGATAAAAAATTTACACTGAAATCTTATCCAGCAACACAATCTGGTACAATTTTATGTGTCCTCTTTTTATTGTCACTATATATGGTTTATTTCAAGCTACATTGAAATGTCCTTATTAAAAATCCTTATTATCTGCAGACAACATAGATTTTCATATTTCCATAAAGTGAAGATTTTTAGGCCCTTCAGCAGAAAGTCTATTGGAACTTGTTGAATGAATTCAATGTTGAATTTTTAAAGCATGTATATATTTCACATCAAAAATTATAGCTGAAAATGGACTATTTTTATAGCTTTCCAAGAAAAGAATGGTTTTCTTTTATAAACTAAAAAGTTAAATCTGCATCTCAAAGAAGCAATCCACTGATCATCATTGCTCTAAAGTAAGATAGAAATCTATGTGGAATACTTTTTAAAAAGCACTAAAGGGCTAACTACAGAGAATTAAATCAAATCATGTCTTTAAAAAAAAAATCTGTGTTAGTAGCTGAAGTAATTTGTAGGAATCATTAAATTTCAAAAACCTGTGGGAAAGAGACAGCCAAATCAGGATAAAATTAATTAAGATAATCTCACATTGCATCCAGCTCCTATAATGTCAAGCCCAGTTTGTAATTTTATGCAAAGTTCTATTATCAAAAGTGATTCTCCCTTAAATGTTTTGAGTAAATGTTTCTAAAAAGTCACTAAAGCAGAGAATCTTTAACTAGATCCCCCAATAAAAATAATAATTACAAAAAAATTGTATAAATGATGAGATGTGATTTCTTCAGTTAAGTATATTTTTGTTTTTTATTTGTTGATTTGACAAATGTGTGAAATTTAAAGATCTGCCAAGGACAGAAATGTAGCAACTATTTACTCATGTCAGCTAGAGCCATAATTGTAACAGACTTTAGAAATACAGCGATGAAAGAATCAATCCTTAGAGTTTTATGATAAATCTCTTCAATTGCAAAACTCCTTTTTTTACCTATATTTGCAAGGATATTTCAGTTTATCTTACGAATTTTTGTTGTACTTCTACTCTGGACCAAGTACTTTGCCAGACTCTTTTGATAAATTAAAAATCAAATATGGTTCAGCCTCTCTGGAAGCCCATGACTTAACAGCTCAGGACATGTTTTCCCAATTTTTATGGCTACTAGACTGAGAACTATAATGACATGGCTTTCTTTTTTTTTTTTTTTTAATGACATGGCTTTCTTTTTTTTTTTTTTTTAATGACATGGCTTTCATCCAGGGTCTAGGCCAAACACAGAGCCATTAGTTGGGAAGGTGTATAAAAACTGTCACATTACCTAATTACAATTGTAATTTCTACAGTATTTTTTAAAATGGAACTTTGATTGAAGTACCAACTTCCTGATTGGAAGCACAGTAAGATTCTTTTTCCTAAGCACATTGGTACTTATTCCACAGAGAAAGTAGAAAAATGCCTGATGCCTTGTCTCTCTGGAAGCACCTGCCCACACATTTGAGGTTCTTATAGGCTTCTTTCTTTTTGCTCCTCTCTCTTTCCATTACAGATTATTTTCAGGGGATGTTAATTAAAGGAATGAAGTTTCATGACATTATCCCCAAAATCCACATTGTTCTTACTTACTCTGATAAGAGCCATTATCAAGAGAAAGGGTCTTTGGCTTATTGCACAGGACTGCTAATATACTGCGGCATGGAGGTTGTTTTCTCACAAATATTGTGAAATGTGGCATTCACTGAAAAACTCTTTCCAGAAAATCCTCCATTATGGTGAGCTCGAGGCCTCCTAGTTCGCTAATTGTGGAGACAATTGTGACAATATAAAGCACTCAAAAGTGGATTTTTTTTTTTTACCACTTTGAGTCTTTTAACATATTTTTAGAAGGAAGAGATAAATTAAACTCTGATTCTATCTTCAGAATGTTTTGGGAACACAAATATTCAATATCATTCCTTTGAAACAGTAGCCTTTAAGTCAAAAAAGTCTTAAACATCCTCTTAACATTTTTTTCTTTATGCCACTTTTGTTATACAATATAAATATTTGTAGTAATAGTAAAATTTCAAATTATTCACTTAATTATGAAAATAACTCCCTTTTAAAATACAAATCAAGGCCACAATGAGTTACCACTTCACACCAGTCAAAATGGCTAAAATTAACAAGCCAGGAAACAACAAATTTTGGTGAGGATGTGGAGAAAGGGGAACTTTCTTACACTTTTGGTGGGAATGCAAGCTGATATGGACATTCTGGAATACAGTATGGAGATTCCTCAAGAAGCTAAAAGTAGAGCTACTCTACAACGCAGCAATTGCACTACTAGGTATTTACCCCAAAGATACAAATGTAGTTATCTAAAGGGGCACCTGCACCCCAATGCTAATAGCAACAATGTCCACAATTGCCAAACTACGGAAGGAGCCCAAGTGTCCATTGACACATGAATGGATAATGTGGTAGAGACCATGGAATATTAGCCATCAGAAAGGCCAAAATCTAACCATTTACATCGACGTGGATAGAATTGGAGGGTATTATGATGAGTGAAATAAGCCAATCAGAGAAAGATAATTATTATATGGTTTCACTCATGTATGGAATATAAGAAACAGCAAAGAGGATCATAGGTGAAGGCAGGGGAAAACAGAATGGGAAGAACTCAGAGAGGGAGACAAACCATGAAATACTTTATGGGAAATAAATAGGGCTGCTGGAGGGGAGGCGGGTCGGGGTCGAGGATTGGGTAACTGGCTGATGCACATGAAGGAGGGCACCTAATATGATGAGCACTGGGTGTTATAAGCAACTGATGAATTATTGGACTCTACATCTGAAACTAATCATGTCCTATATGTTGGTTAATTGAATTTAAATTTTAAAAAGAATAAGTAAGGGACACCTGGGTGGCTCAGTGGTTGAGCTTCTGCCTTTGGCTCAGGTCGTGATCCCGGGGTCCTGGGATCAAGTCCCGCATCATGCTCCCCACAGGGAGCCTGCTTCTCCCTCTGCCTATGTCTCTGCCCCTTTCTGTGTGTCTCTCATTAATAAATAAATAAAATATTTTTAAAAAAGAATAAATGAAAACAGAATAAATAAGATTGCCAAATACAAACAAAACGAAACAAAACAAATAACCAAAAACCTCCTTTTTGATTACAGATAAAATATGGTTTCAAATTATTTGCCCATACGCTAAAGCTCATTCTAGTACATCTCAGAAAAAGTCTTGTTTTACTTATTCCTTTTGAGTCTTTAACTACAAAAAAAAAAAATCTCTGAAAAGAATACTCTCTTAAAGAATACATCTGTTTGCTATTCAGAGCATGAAATGCATCCCTGATAGTTTACAGTGGTACTTATTCCAGATAGCCAAAGAGCGTAAAGAACCACGAGCCATAAAGAAAGAAAAGTTGGATGGTGTTGACAAAACTACCAAGTGCACCTGGTAGAGCTCAAGAAGGTTCAATGTTGAGCTGTGGAATTCTCTTGGTACTGATTCCTTCTGATGAACAAAAGTAGTACTTCACTTCTATACACAAGGTCCTCATTTTTTATGCAAATGATTAGTACTATTTCTTCTGTATACTCCTCAACACATGAAAAGAAGTTTTACTCTCTCATCCAATGTGTGGGGAATAACACAGAGCTGCTTAAAAAAAACTAGACTAGTTAATAATAAGCTAAAATATATATTTGAATAAATTATGTTGCATATACAAACACACACAGAGCTCAATTTGAATCCTGGAATCACTGGATATATAAAGGATAAATGCCATTTACAGGTCATTAGACTGTGATCCCCAAAGTGATGGCTAGAATTGCTGGAAAGGAATATATAGCAGTATGTGGGGAACCACCACATAACATGAGTGATAAAGAAGACAGTCTTGGGTTAGTAGTCCCTAGAAACATCTTGCTATGCCTGAAATACAGGAAAGGGAATGGTGATTATGATGATTTTGAACAACCAGCAACATCCTGGAATTGGGAACATCCAAGGATACCGGCTGCTGCAAAGAATAATAAAAGTGCCTCCACTGGGCAGCAGAATGAGGAGAGAGAAGACATCTCTGCCATGCTAAGCACCAGGAGGAGAAATTTCAAAATTACCAGAAAAGGCACATAAGCCATTAAATGAAAATGAAAGATATGTCAGGGAAGAAGATTTAAGTAGGGAAAATGGCATCATTAGCAAAAACAGCAAGGAAACAAGTAGAAAGACAATGACATTCCTCTCAAGCCTTCTTACTTGAAATCAAGGATTTGAATTACCTTGAGTAGTTGCAATGAGATTTGGTGGCTTCTAAATAATATTGTTGCCCCTAGTTTTTGGCTGACCAGAAACTACATGGGGCCAGCTAAAATGAGGAAGCCGTGTTGATTTCTCATGTAAATTAAATTTTCAATCATTCATTCATTCAATATATATTGTTTGAAAACCAACTATGTCATTGACAGTCCAATGTTTGTATGCTATGTCTGCTAGAATTATCATGATTAATGTATGCAACTTTGCTCTTTATAGCCCCTCCTCCTCATCTTCAATGTTGAACATGTGACTTTCCTTTATAAAGCTGCACTGACACTTAAAGCCTTAAGTCACAGTTTGAGTTGAAGCTAAAAGCTATACCCTAACCACCTGAAACCTATCTTCTCATTGGAATAAAATAATTCAGTCATGAATCATGATATTCAAAATTATCCCCCTATTAATTAATTAATTCCTAAGTATTAATCTTATCGTTATTTATTTATTTATTTATTTATTTGAAAGAAAGAGTGAGCATGAGCAGAGGGAAGGCGCAGAGGGAGAGGGAGAAGCAGGCTCCCTGCTGAGCAGGGAGTCTGATATGGGGCTCGATTCCAGGACCCTGAGATCATGACCTAAGTCCTAGGCAGATGCTTAACCAACGGAGCCACCCAGGTGCCCCAATCTTATGGTTTTCAATTACACAGATAGATCTGGAATAGTATATATGCTTAATGTCCAATAGATTACAAATAACTGTTGCAGATTTTCAGAGGGCTGTAACAATATATAATTTGTTAAAACTTACAGTAAAATGAGAATGAAGTTTGATGTGCATAATTTAAACTAGCCCCAGTTTTCTGACACCAAATGCATTTATTTGTAAAAATTTAGTGGGAGATCTAAAATTAGATCTACAAAGTTAGTTTTTCCTGCTGTGCCTAATTACTTGGCTCATTAAAATTCTCATAAACCATATTAACTAGTGTACATAGAGATCAATGGCATATGCTAAGGTAAAGGTAAAATTAAAATAAAGAGCCATCCTAATACTCCTTTGTGATGATACTAAATGAGTGTACAGTGAAGTTTCATTTAGGGACACAAAAATGTAGATTGGCATTTGCATGGAAAAAAATAGAGTGAGAGAGAAATGGTTATTCAGTTGATGGAAATTTGATTCTTGTGATACAGAACACAGTTGCATAAGGAAGGGCAAAGATGGTTGTAGAAACAAACAAACAAAAAAAAAAAAAAAAAGAAAGAAACAAACAGCAGTTGACCAGCACATTGGTGGCTCCTAATAGAGTTCTATGTCCCACCAAGTAGAAGGGATTAGAAGAAACTGAGACTCTTTCTACTGCTGTGTTTCTATGATTCAATAGAATAAATTTTCATCAAATAATAAACTAGTATCATTTTTCAGGATATATTATTGCATCCTGGTTAACATAAGGTGTGTACCCTAAATTTGTAACATTTCTTCTATTCTATAAAAGAAGACATATCAGAAATTAAAAAGATATAATTTATGGGGCACCTGAGTGGTTCAGTTGGTTAAGTGTCCAACTCTTGACTCTAGCCCAGGTCAAGATCTCAGGGTCATAAGCCCTATCTCCAGCTCCGTACTCAGCAGGGAGTCTGCTTGAGGTTCTCTTTCTCCCTCTCCCTCTCCCCCTGCATCCTACTCTCTTTCTCTCTCTCTCTAAAAAGTAAATAAAAATTTTTAAAAATAAAAAAATAAATATAATTTCTCATTTGACTTTTAAATACATTCCGCAGTTTTCTGTCCTTATCCAAATTTGCTAACATCTTTTACAAGAACATGGAGATATATAGCATATCAATTGTCAGAAATTAACACTCATTGAATATCTTGGCCTTTTTTAAGTAGACATTTTTTTTCATGTGATGACAAAAGATGATGTTTTATCAAAGAGAGGAATGGATCAGTATACTAAAAGGTCACTAAATTTTTACCTGGTTCTTCGGGATCTTGAATCCAATAGTCCTCCTTAAGCATCTTCCAAGAGAAAAAGAGAGGTTTCAATAAAGCCACAGGCCTAGACTGTTATTTGATTCCTATCGACATGTCTCATTAGAAAAGAAGTGGAAAGTTAAACAAGCAACACTGAAAGAGATTTCCAAAAGGAATAAATTCACATACTAGAACTGCATTCACACCTATTCAGAATAACTGAATGCTATTTTAATAAGCAAACCTGAAATCTTGTGATTCAGAAGTGCGGTTACTATGGTTAATTCATTTTCCAAATGGCCGTTTTGCTGAATTATGGATGTGCATTTCACACTTACACTACAGAAAAAATCTCCTACTAGCATCTTTCAACAAAATACATATGCACATGGCAGCCAGCAGTAGACAAGCTCAGAAATTTAGCAGGATGATATAACAGCCTAATGCCTTACGAGTCTATTCTGCATGAGCTGAATAAACAGAGTGTAAAGGTCACAGATTTTAGATTGTGAAGCACAGAATATTTGGTCTTGAAACATTTACAAGTTTGACCTTTCAGTGAAATGTGTTTCCACATGGCGGCGATACCATTAAAAGCTCAAAATGTATTTTCACCCATTTTCTAACCGCTAAGTAATCCTTAAATTCCTAGGATACGATCACCTAAAAGGTTAGTGTTACTTTTTAAGCTCTACAGCCCCATCCAATGTAGTGAGAAAATGTCTTTTCTGGAATTTTTAAGCACATCTTGTTTGTACAAACTGTTAATGCAATTTTGTGGAAATTGGTTAAATTATCAAGTAATATCAACAACATATAATAGTTTTTCAGAGTCTATATGGCACCAGAAGTCCTATAAAGCCTGATCTTTTTATGATATTACAAGTCTCCATCTTGTTATTACTTCTGACTTCACAGCAAAGACATTGAGAGAATCTACTTACAGAGCTTGAGCAGAGTATTCAATTCATGGTCCTGGGGTGGAATCAACAGTATGGGTTCAGAGATAATGTGCTCACAGTTGATGTATGAGGTGAAACATGTAATATGGAGATGGATATCTGGGTATAAAATCCAAAGAGCAGGGCACCTGGGTAGCTCAGCGGCTAAGCGTCTGCCTTGGGCTCAGGTCATGAGGTCAGGGTCCTGGGATTGAGCCTTGCATCGGGCAACCTGCTCAGTGGGGAGTCTGCTTCTCCGCCTCCCTCTCCCTTTGCCCCTCCTCTCCACTCGTGTTCTCTCTAGCGGTCTATCTCTGTCAAATAAATAAAAACTTTTAAAATAAATAAATAAAACTAAAGAGCAAGACAAGATAGAAAACAGGAAAGATGTCAAGAAGATCATGAGTTGATGAGGAAATGAAACAGAAGATGAATTATGGCAAGAAGCTGGAGACCTTTTCACATAGGTACAGAGTGAGTCTACATGCTCAACGGGTTCAGGAACCATCAGGGGCCACATATAGTTGTCCTGGGGAGCTCAGAGAGACTTCCTGTTGGTAAGCCCTGGGGGTCTCTGCTGTAGCTCTCCTCAGTGTCCTTTGGTGGATGTGGTACTTTCTTCATAGCTGATCCAAAAGAAATTTCATTTAAACACAGTATTTTCTTGCCATAGGAAAAACCTTCTGTTTCTTCATAGGCTCATCACTGTCTTAAGAAATTACCTTGAAACTCCAAAGGTCCCTGAACTATTAAAAGAAAAGGGCAATATTCCCACTAGGTGTGCACTTCACTTTTATTATCATTCACTAGCTCCGTATGCCTCATTATCCAGGTGATGCTCCTCTACTATTGTCTAGCATTTAGACATGCTACTTCACCTCTTCAGATTTCCCCATTTGAAAAATTATTCTGCTCAGTAGAATAATGTCTATTACACAGTAAGGCCTGGCATATAGGAAGTTTGCCCAAGTGGCAATTTTTTTTTCTTTTCCATATGGCACTTCCTGCTAAATGAGAGTGAAATAAGAAAAATAAATTTAAAAATAATTATAAGAAGAGGGACACCCAGGTGGCTCAGTGGCTGAGTGTTTACCTTCAGCTCAGGGCATGATCCCAGGTCCTGGTTCTGCCTCTGCCTAAGTCTCTGCCTCTCTCTCTCTGTCCCTCATGAATTAATAAATTAAAAAAAATTAAAAAGAATTAGAAGGAGATATAAAGAAAGTAAGACATATGAAAAAAGAATCATAGAAAAATAAAGAATAAAATTTAAAATATCAATGTGAAAGAGCATGATATTGTGACACAGTAAACATGGATACTGAAGAATAATTGATACAAAATGAATAAATAAAGTCAATTTACTTTTCCTAGAACTAAAATAAAAGTATAATATCAAGCTTTTCTTGCATAGGGAGTCTTTGGGGGAAATTATTTGATTCACGATACATTTTATATATTGATCCATAATATATTTTATGTAGAAAGATAAAGCCTCAGCCTAAGATGTGTTCTACCAAAACAGAAATAGATATACCTCAGGGGAAATGAGTGTAAATACATAAATCAGAGGAGAGATAGGACAAAAGTTTAGATCAGAAAAGTATTAAGGGGCACCTGGGTGGCTCAGTGGTTGAGCATCTGCCTTTGGATCAGCGGGTGATCCTAGGGTCCTGGGATCGAGTCCCACATCGGGCTCCCTGCAAGGAGCCTGCTTCTTCCTCTGCCTGTGTCTCTGCCTCTCTCTCTCTATGTCTCTCATAAATAAATAAATAAAATCTTTTAAAAAGTATTAAGAAATCAACTCCATGACTAAAATAAACTCTAATATTCATGATCAGGCAATGGCAGAGAAGACTTGTAAATACATTTTCAAGGAGACACATGTGCAAAAATCTAAGGAAATGGACAGAGATAGAAACCAAGCTCGTCTAATCAAAATAAAGATGCCTTTCATAGCATCCGAGGAAACAGACAGCTCGGCCTTTACCGATATCCAAATCCAAGGTCCAGTCCTATTAACACCTGCTCCTTCTTACTCTATTGCTAATCATAAATCAATCATTCAAGATTGTTCTTGAAAATTCACGCCAGAACTGCCTGCTGCCACTTCCCTCAGTGGTGCATGAATAACAGATATCCAGTTTCCAAATCTTCCTTGTCTCACCGCTGCTCAGAAATCTGCATAGTAGGGAAGCCTTATTAAAGGCTCATTAATGAAATAACGTCTTCCCTGGCAGATGGCTTAGAAGGAGAAATGGCAGTTCTCCCCAAACCCAGAAAACAAAAGTAGGGGGTGTGGCTGTGAAGAAGATTGAAATGGTAATGAGGAGGAGATGGTGAATATAACAGAAGTGTCTCATCCAGGACAGGCAGTGGAAAATCAGAACAACAGAATTGAGTTCTTTCCATGTGCCAAGTGTTAGGAAAAGTCAACCTACTCCTTGAGTCAAGGTATTTATAACTGAGATATCTAACAGCTCAATAATAAATGGAATATTCAACTAAAAGTATTTTTCTCAAAGTCCTTGAAAATATAGCACTAACTAATGCTTCAGGTTAAGGCCTGGTCTGCTCCATGTTACTCTCATTTGTCTTGGATAACAAGGGGATTTTCTTCTTTTTCTAACAGAATTCAGAGGGTCTAGAAATACTAGGTGATGATGAAGGCCAGGCTTAGAGCTACCAGTTCCTTCCTTCCCTCCTTGAAATCATGTGACAAAGCCTCCTAGAGCACGAATAGAAAGACAAGTAAAGGATTGGGCACAGTAATGCAATCTTCTAGAATAACCTATTATGTATCAGGCACTATTCTAAGAATTGAGAGTACATGAACAAATAGCACAAAGACCTTTCCTTCTTGGAGCTTGCAACCTCTTGGAAAATACAGACAATAAATGAATAAATGCATAATATGAAAGGTATCAATGAGAACACTGAAAATTTAAAAAAAAAGCAGGTTAAGTTTATGGAAACAATAGATTTAAAAAGTTGCCTGAGGGCCAACATCTCCCTATTTTTGTAAATAAAAATTTATTGGAATACAGTCTGCCTAAATGTTTATGTCAATATAGATAATCCTTGGCTAGTTGCCAGAAAGACTCTAACTTCCTCCTCTAGACCAAGATTACAATCACCAAAAAAAACAGGATTAGATATTTTTACTAAAACATTCACTGTCATTGCTTTTGGGAACAAAGTTTGAGGCTTTTGTCAGCACAAAGACAACTGTGCTGTCTTATTTTATGTTCAGGATTCACACTGGAACAACCAAAATAAGAATTATATTTCTCCTCTTATTTGTCAAGGGAGGAAAAAGCAAAAAGGAGCTTGATCCTACTAAGAAATTGATTGATTTTCTTACTTGGTTTCATCTATATAACATGTTGACAATTGCCTTTTACTGACAGCTGAGAAAAGGTTAGACTTACAACATTTGACCCAGGAGCCATTTATCCAAATATTAACATTTGGACATATTTTCAAGCAAGATCTTAGATAACTGTATTTACCCTTCAAATGCAACTCACAGACTTGAGCCTTTTGCTATGTTTTTTAACTAAACAGAACTCCTCTTCCCTTCTATAGTTATGCCATGTAAAATAATCAATAGAAACTTATTTTCTTAGGAACCTGAAATGTTTTAATTTCCATTGGTGTTTTTAATTCATTGTTTTGTTATTGTTGTTTTTTTAACAACATTGTTGGCATTTGCTGGCCAACAAACACATGCAAAAAAATGTTCCACATCACTTGGCATCAGGGAAAAGCAAATCAAAACCACAATAAGAGAGACACCTGGGAGGCTCAGTGGTTAAGCATCTGCCTTCGACTCAGGGTGTGCTCCCGGGATCCAGGATCCCGGATCCAGGTTCGAGTCCCGCATTATGCTCCCTGCGAGGATCCTGCTTCTCCCTCTGCCTGTGTCTCTGCCTCTCTCTCTCTCTGTCTTTCATGAATAAATAAATAAATCTTTTAAAAAAAAGACACAATGAGATACCACCTCATAGGGTCATAATGGCTAAAATAAACAACTCAGGAAACAACAGATATTGGCAAGGATGTAGAGAAAGGAGAGCCCTCTTACACTGTTGGTGGGAATGCAAACTGGTGCAGCCCCTCTGGAAAACAGTACAGAAGTTCCTCAGAAAGTTAAAAATAGAGCTACCCTATGACTCAGAAATTGCATTACTAGGTATTTATCCAAAGGATAGAAACATAGTGATTCAAAGGACCACGTGCACCCCAATATTTATAGCAGCAATGTCCACAATAGCCAAAAAAAGGAAAGAACCCAGATATCCATCGAGATGAATGGATAAAGAAGTTAATGAATATGTATAATATAATGAATATAGTATATATAATGGAATATTACTCAGCCACCAAAATGAATGAAATCTTGCCATCTGCAGTGATGTGGGTAGAACTAGAGGGCATTATGCTAAATGAAATAAGTCAACCAGAGAAAGACAAATACCATATGACTTCACCCATATGTAGGATTTAAGAAACAAAGCAGATGAACACAGGCCAGGGAAGAAAAACTAAAATAAGATGGAAATTGAGAGGAAGGCAAAGCATAAAAGATGCAAAACACTAGGACACAAACTGAGGTTTGCTGGAGGGGAGGTGTGCGGAGGAAGGGATGACCGGGTGATGGGCATTAAGGAGGGGACTCATGTAATGAACACTGGGTGTTGAATGCAACTGATGAATCACTAACTCTACCTCTGAAACTAAAAAAAAAAAAAAAAAAAAAAAAAGTTTATCTCCTGCACCTTCCAGGTCCCTTGGCATACAGTGCAGGATCCCACTATTCCCAGAGTCACTTTAGTTTGTGGATGGTAGCAAACTGTTTTTCTTCACGATGATTTTGCTACTTCTGAAACTAAGAATTGGCTTTTTAATTTTTTCCTTATGTTCTGTAGAATTAATAGATTCTGATTAACTGATTCAACTCTGAACTCAAACTCTTAATTTGCCCAAATATTTTCTCAGCATTTTGAGGCACATCAGGTGCACTATCAATTTTATCTTCCTGGAGAATGCTTCCCTAGAGCTTTCTAAGCTGTTCTAATGGAGACTGGTATCCACCTCACCGGATTCACAGTTGTTATCATTAGGTTTCTACTACCAGGATCCTGAAATTCCTTTTCATTCTTCCTAATTGCACACCATTTTCATCCAGTGGTTTTTTCATTCATGGTTTCAGCAGACAATATTCTCTAGTATCTTCCTAAGGAAGGTGCTTGAATGGCAAAATTTTGAGAGCATTTAGATGTGAAGATTCCATTATTCTAAATTGGAATGATGGTTTGGCTGGATATAAAACTCTAAGTCTGAAACAATTGCTCTCAGAATTTTGAAAATACTGTTCCTTCATCTTTTTGTTTGCAATGTTGCTGTTGAGAAGTCCAAAACCATTCTAATGTGCAGGGGTTTTTGTTTGTTTGTTTGCTTGTGGATTGGTCATTTGGTTCTTATTCATTTTGATTTTATTACTAATTCACTTTTTTCAGGATATGTGAGATCTTTCATATTAGAAATTTAAGTCCTTCAGTGAGCAATCATTTAAAAAAATATTTCACTAATTATTTTCACGTTTTTCTAAAACACCTATTATTTTAATATTAGCTGTCCTAAAATAGATTTGTAATTATCTTAATTCTTTTCTACAATTTCATATTTCTTTGTCCTCCAATATGTGTTCTGTTGTTGTCTGTTCTTCATTATCTCTATTTTTGTGGATTTATGTCATTTCAAAAAATAAAAACTCCTTTACTGCCTAGTGAAAATGTGGGAGAAATTACAGTGAGATACATAGTTTTAATCCACTATCTTCACCCAGAACTTACCAAGTAAGTTTTCAAAAGGCCAAAAAGTTAAGCTTTATAGTCAGTTTGTTTCTTTCTAGTAATACTCAATGAGTAATTTCATAACTATTTTTTAAAGCACCTCTTCTTCTCTCTCTGAATATGTCTCTGACTCTCTGTCTCTCTGTCTCTCGTGAATAAATAAATAAACTCTTTTAAAAAAAAAAAAAGGGACACCTGGGTGGCTCAGCGGTTGAGTGTCTACCTTCTGGTCAGGGCGTGATCCGCAGGGTCCTCCCTGCATGGAGCCTGCTTCTCCCTTGCCTGTGTCTGCATCTCTCTGTGTGTCTTTCATGAATAAGTAAATAAAATATTTTTTAAAAAAATAAAGCACCTCTTGATCCACTTTTCTTTAAAGAACACTTGCTATGAGATCTAGTCTCTTAAGAGATTTTTAAGTACACATACAGTATTGATATCTATAGGCACAATGTAATCATCTGAATTATAGAACATATTCTTGCATAATAGACATGTTGAGTAGCAACTCCCCATTTCCCCTCCCTCTCAGCCCTGGAAACCACCATTTTGTTGTTTCCTTCTACAATAATGACTATTTTATTCATTTTTTTAAAACAGATTTATTTATTTATTTGAGAGAGAGAGGCATTGGGGGAGAGAAAGAGAGATGATCTTCAAGCAGACTCTCTAGTGAGCATGGAGCCTGACACAGGGCTCTTGTTCTCATGACACATAAGATCATAATCTGAGCCAAAACCAAAAGTCGATGCTTAACCAATGGAGCCACCCAGGAGTCCCAAGACTGACTATTTTAGATATCTCACAAGTGGAATCATGCTGCATTTGTTCTTACAGGACTGGCTTAGTTTTTTAATGATTTTATTTATTTTTCGAAGTAATGTCTAACTCCTTCGCATTGCCACAATTGACTCATATTTGTTCATTGCATGTAAAAGTCTTAAGCGTTTGAAGAAAACGAAGATGTTCACTCAAAATCTTAGTTGTTCAAAGGCCTAATCTTAACATCATTTCTTTTGACTATTTCTTACACACCACAGCTTCTAGGTCTTTATCCTCTCAAAGACAGACTCCTGACTGGTGGCATTCCATTTATGACTGCCAGCAACTATGAAAATCAATAATCTCAATAGGGTATGATATATGGAAAATATATAAAAATGATAAAACAATTTTGTAACTGATTGTTCTATCATATAGAATTCCACGTTCCAAAAGGTTAGTCACTTGGATCCTGAGTTTTATGCAATATAATTTTTACAGTCGTGTCATATCTAACAATTCTTTCATTTAGTCATTAATCAAATTATTTTCAAATCTATACAATATCATATGGTTACTGCCATCTGAAAATTTGATGTGCTTGCTTTCAAAATCTGACATAAAAATGAATAAGGTAGGGGACTATTAATAAAGTTAGTACTAAAAAAGGGTGTAGGATTAAATGCTTTGTAAAATCTGCCTTTTGATACCTCCTTTCTCTCATTTAGCTGAAAAACTACAACAGCCTTGCCTCGAGCAGGGCAGCCTGTGTGGCAGGAAAGCCTCAACCTGGGATAGAGCAGCCCAAAGTGCAGCTATGTGGAAAAGAACCATTCTCAGGGGGCAAGGCCCGTTTGTGCCAAGGCTCCAGGCTGATCTTTAGTCTGAGATGCAATGTCACAAGCAGTGACAGGTACTTTAGATCAAGAAATGTCACCAAGCAAAAAAAACTTCTCATGTTCTTATGTGAGTAGAATGGATACTTAGCCCTATAAAGGCCAAAATAGTTCATAAATATTTTGTCATATTTCATCAGAAATATGACACCATTCTGTGGTGGTGGAGACCTCTCTAAGCACTGAAATAGAAGGGTAGAAGGAAAATCTGGGATGACATACCATTCAAAATTCTAGGAAGACATATACCAACATTAGATTAAATCAATCAGAGTAGATCTGTACATATAGTAATGACCAAGTAAGAGAGGGTATATACTACGGACATGTAAAGTCCGAGGGAATGAGATTGACTGGGTGCTTCATTATGGGGAGAAGGCCAAAAGGAACAGAACAAGAAGGTAGTAGGCAGAGAATAAAGGAATAACCATTTCTTCAGAGTATGAAGATATTATATACTCTTGGGGCACCTGGGTGACACAGTCAATTAATTGTCTGACTCTCGATTTCAGCTCAAATCAGGATCTCAGGATCATGGGATCCAGCCCCAGGTCAGGCTCCCCACTCCCTGGGGAGTGTGCTTCTTTCCTTTTCATTCTCCCTCTACACCTTCCCTGGCTCACATGCTAGCATGCACTCTCTCTCTCTCAAATAAATAAACAAATTATTCTTTTAAAAAATGAGGAAATTGGGGGAGCTGGGTGGCTCTGTCAGTTAAGCATTTGCCTTTGGCTCATATCATGATCCCAGGGTCCTGGGATCCAGCCCAGTGTCTGGTTTCCTGCTCACCAGGAAGCCTCTTTCTCCCTATCTCTCTTGCCTCTCCCCGCTGCTCATGCTCTCTCTCTCTCTCTCTCTCAAATAAATAAATAAATAAATAAATAAATAAATAAATAAATATCTTTTTAAAAATAAATTATATACTCTTGATATTAATAAACCTTTTATATTTAATTGACAAAAGCAACAATTTCATATCTAAAACCAAGTCCTTAAAAAAACTAATTCTCAATATTTACAACATCGGGTTATAAGTTTTTATTAATTTGTTTTTACTTTATCAAGAAACATTGCATACACTGTTGGTCTTGATTACATAGATTTTCCAACAAGAACATTCATTTATTTACAAAACAATGACAATAACAAAAAGTAAGTTTTTTGTGGGTTTTTGTTGTTGTTATGTTTAGAAAATAAGTATAGTCAACACACAGAGGACTATGACATAGACTAGAATAATAATACCTGAATGTAAGAATGTAGGATGAGATAAGGGATTCCTATTACATGGATGGGCGAGCTGTCTATTATTACACATAAACCATCCTGTGAAATGAAGATTTCTAATTTATTGCAGCAAATTTCCTCAACAGATATTATTGGAAAATAGCCAAGATATATCATAATCAATTCAAAATGTTCTATAAATCATTGAATTATATTTTCATTAAAATAAGTCAAAATAAGAATGAAGAATTTTCATCAATAAGTAAACAAAGTAAAGGGTTATTTTTCTCCCTGAATTCTTTCAATTGTGGCCTTCTCTTAAAAATCTCTAAGACATGGGCCATTGTGTGGATTGTAGATCTAAATGTGAAGGGTAAAACAGTGAAGAATGTACAAACTTTAGACAATAGCAAAGGAGTTCTTCAGATTTTGATGTATCACAATCCAGTGATAGGAAATGACTGACAAAGTATACTAAATTAAAATTAAGTACTTTTGTTCACCAAAAGACATTACTAAGTGAAAAGGCAAGCCACATATTGGCAGGAGATTTTTGCAGCACATTTAAGTAACAAAGGCCCTGTATCCACATCCAGAATATACAAAGAACACTTACAAATAGGTAAGAAAAAGTTAACGAAATTAGAAAAAAAATGATCAAGAGGCACCAAAAGGTATTTGCAAAAGAGAATCAGAGGTCAATAAAAATGTAAACAGATGAGTAAAACAAAGAACTGTAATAAAAACAAGAAGAAATACCTTTAAATGTCAATCAGATTAACAAATTAAAAGGCTAACAATTACTGATTTTGGTAACATTTTAATGAATTTTGGTGAAGTTGGAATCTTACACTCTTCTAATGAGATTTTAAACTCTTTAAGCATTATCTACCAGATAGGAACATCCTTTATCCCATTTACCCTAATCCCCTTTAGTGGGTCATTGATAGAAACAGTACATCTAGCATTAAGCTAGAGATTGTTCAGAACACAACAATTAAGCTATATAAACAGTTTAGGTCCAAACCTCCATTTTGCTTAGGCCCGTTACTCCAATGCCTATCCCCCAGCTGAGACCTGAGCACTAATGAGAAGTTCCCTGATGACCAGTTGAGAGAAAACGCTGCCAGGGCTGAGTTTGCTTCACAGGTGGGTCAGCTCAATGTGAGAGAAAATTGAAACAGCTGTTGCACTACAGGCACACGTAGGGTGATCCTGCAGAACAACGGGGTAGGAAAGTTCTTCCAATGGACAGAACTTTAGGTAATACCAAGAGAAGTGGCCCAAAGTCAACATACAGAGACTTATGGAAAGTGGAGGGACACCTCAGTAGCTCGGTCATTTAAAGCGTCCAGCTCAATTTTGACTCAGGTCAAGATCTCAGGGTCAGGGGATGCAGCACCACACAGCTTGACGATGACACCAGTAAGGATAAGGCAGCATTGTATTTGTATTCCCCAAGCCAACAGTCACCTTGGACTCATTAGGTAGACTTTATAATGAAGGATCCAAGGAGTAGAAGTAGCATGGCATGGCTTCCCGTCACTTCCATGGACTCAGGGAGTTGGTGTGATTTTTTTTTTAACTGTGGCAAGAAAATTCTGGTTCTCATGAAGGAATAGTTCCATCAGGGAAAACAGGAAGAGTTCCATTAAACTTAAGGTTATGGATATTGCCTGGTCCCTCACCTTGAGTAGGGAGACCAGCCAACAATAATAATAAAATAAAATGAGAAATTACCAATAGAAAACAACAGCAGCAATTACGATTGGTAAGGGTAATTAATTTTGATAATCCTAAGGAGATAGGACTGCTGCTGCATAACGGAGGTGAAGAGGACTAGGCCTGTCACTGTGACCCACCAGACACCTTTTTTTTTTTGCTCCCATGCCAGGTTAGCCGTAAATCAACAAGTATAGCAACATGAAGTAGTAAATGGACGGTAACCAAGGTCTCCAACAGTTCAGAGACGAGGGGCCCGGTGCCTCCACCAGGCAAGCCCCTCGGCTGAAGTGCTGGCCAAGGGAGGGGCAGAGCAGAGTTGAGATGGTCCAAGGGAGACGGAGAAGATAAGCAACAGCCAGGCCCTTAGAAGCAACCCACACACATTGCTCGTGGCTCCTGCCACTACCCCGCCTCCTGTAAAATCTGTGAGCATCTGAGAAAATCAGAGTCAGGAGCTGTGATGGATAAAATGAACTAAGGTGAGATGCCAGCGAGAGTGTGCCCTGTGGTTAGGGTAGTAAGGCCTCCACCTATCCGTCGGGGTCTGGGCCTTCCCTGTTGGTGTGAGCGCTGGTTCCCATCAGCTCATGACCGCTCCCAACCTTGGATGGAGAATTGCCCTCAGCTGACAGCAGACGCCGCTGTGGAGAGGCCCTCCCCTAACGCCCGGCCTCCTTTCCTCTATACTCCGAGGAAGAACAGCTCACAGATAGTGATCCATGTGTTTAAATAATAATCATAATAAATCCAGCTCCCTGGCCTGGAGGGGAAGACTAGCCTGCCATGTGATGCGTGCTTCTGAGCCTCCTGTGGATGAGACCAGGGAAGGCCTGACTTCATCTGAGATGGCATTCTAGGTCGCCTTTCCCAATCTCAACTCTGCCTCCCTCGCTTTTCTGTAGGTTTTCCTGAAAAGCACTCCTTAAAAAAAAATAAAAATCGAATATATCTGAATATTTGTTTCAGTCGCTGCTTCTTGAAAACATGCCCTGAAATACGGTTTGACCTAACAATACATTTCCTGGGATACGCCCATCAAAAAAAATTTTTTTTAGTATGCGTATTATACCATATAACACGTACAGGAATGTTCATTAACAACATTGCTCATAGAAGCCCCAAACTAGAAATAACCCAAAAGTCCATCAGCTGTTTAATGGACATGTACACTCTTCTATTTCCATCCTGTTGCCATATATTTGAACACGTTATGTGGCAGATTGTATTTTCCAAAGACAGCTGCAAAAATATCTCCCATCCCATATGCCCTTCTTAAAATATGACCTTAAGCATTCCTCCCATATAGCGGTGCTTTCTGGGTTTTCTTTCTTGGTAGGTTTAACAATAGAATACGGAGGAAGTGATGCTATGTGATTTCTGAGGCCAGACCATAAAAATGTCTTTTTACCCTGATTTCTCTAGGTACTCACTCTTGGAACTGAGCCATCCTGCCACGGTGAAGCCCGACTAGACTGCACAGAGAGACGGCATGCAATGTCTCAGCCCATCCTCCAGCGACAGTCCTAGGTGACAAGCAGCATCAACTGCTGGAAATGTGTGAGGGGTCTCCAAATGGCTCCAGCCCCAGCCCCTGAGTCACCCCCAGCCTTCATGTATTCCCTGTTGAGGCCCCAGATAGTCACAGAGTAGAAATAAATTCCTTACTGTGACCAGTCCACGTTCCTGTCACACAAAGAATAAGTGAGAATAATAAAAGTGTTGCTTTATGTAACCGATTTGTTTTTGTTTTTATGCAGCACTAAAATAGTCATACTGTAGTGAAAATCTGCAATGAAAATGGGTAACAGCATATGGATGAGTCTCATTTACGTGATACTAGGTGAAAAATACACACAATGTTCAGTGGAAAAGATACAGAATATATGCAATGTGAGATTCTATTAAAATACTAAAAATAGGTAAAACTAATTTATGCTATTAGAAATCAGAATAGCAGTCATCTTTGGGAAAATGGGTAGTCATTTGAAAAGGCGTGAGGAGGACTTCTGGGATGTTGGTAAAATTCTACTTCCTGACTCAAGCAGCAGTTACACAAGTGTGTTCCCTTTGAGACAATTCACTAAGCTGTAACAACTAATATATTTTAAAAATTACGTATGATTTATACCAATTAAAATAAGCTTTGTCTTAGTAAATGAAGGAATGGAACTTCAATTTCCTGATATTTTAGATTACTTACTATGCTATTTTATTTTTCAATTTTGTGTATGTCATTTTCTTAAGTATTTTGAGTTCCTAACGTTTTCTTCCAAATTAAATAAGTGACCGGTATATTTTTATCTGGCTATATAGGGCACATTTCTTTAACAAGTATGAAACATAGGACATTATTTGTAGATACTAATGTATTTAATATTTGTAATTCAATAGCTATCATTTTTTAAAGCTAATTATTTATTTATTTGAGAGAGAGAATGCAGGAGGAGGACAAGGGGATTCTCTGCTGAGCACAGAACACAATGCGGGGCTTAATCTCATGACCCTGAGATCATGACCTAAATTGAAATTAAGAGTTGGACACTCAATGGAATGAATCGGCCAGGCACCCCAAGAGTTATCATTGTTGAATGTTCCAGCACTCTAGACCTAGAATTCTAAAATAAGCATCTAAAATTTATCATTATTTAAAAATTTATATATTACTTATTGTGTATTTCCTGAGTCCTGAATTAAAACTAGGCACTAATCATTTATAGACAGTTAACTATTACATTGGAAGGTAAGTAGTGTTTTAGGAGCTCTATGAGAGGTCCAAGAGCAAAAGAGTAAAACCGTGTAGTATATAACAAGCTTTAAAGCAAGGAAAAAGGTACCTGTACAAATAAGTTTTTATATATATAAAATAAACAATAATATTATTATTAAATAATTATATATATATATATCTGCAAAATTAATGAAATTTTTCTGTTGAATGTGATGTGACCTCTTGCTAAGAAGGAATTATTCCACATGGTCTTCTGTGTCCTACAGATAATTATCTCTAAGATTATGTGTTTTTAAGGCAAGAAGAGCCTCAGACCGATATCCATGCTATTGTTTGAAACAAGCAGTTATTTCAATTCTATCTCTCTTTAGGGATATCTAGTCATTTGAAATAAAAACAGTCCTTTTTCATCAGCTCAACTGAGTGTGATTTGAATAGCGAGACCTGACAAGGTAATGGTCATGGCACACCTAAAATAAATAATGGAATTAGTATCTGTTCAACTGAGATGCCAGACTTTCACCAAACTTCCGCCTTAAGGCAGAAGTTACATCTATCTTAACAATAGATGAATTTGAGGATAACTATTTCCCAGATATAACACAGTTGATTAAATTGGAAGCACTAAATAAATAAATAAATAAATAAATAAATAAATAAATAAATTGGAAGCACAATCTTTCTTAAACAGAGCTTGTTTGTTACACAACTGAATGTCTGATCTGATTTTTATAAAATATGTTTAGATAGCACTATAAAAATATTCATGAGGCTGACCAAACCATTAATTAATTGAAATCAAGTTGATTGCAAGTACCGATTACTGAACATGAAGAATTTTCCCTGTTATTGTAGAATAAATTTCTGGGTCTTGAAATACACTAAGGAATAATGGAGTGAAGATTAAATCTCTTAATATGGTGCTTCTTGGTGATATAATTCATTAGAAACAGTCTGTCTTTTGCAACAATTGTTATTGTCAGAAGGTAGGACATCACTGGGCCCCTGAAAACACCTAATCCTTCCACTGAATATTTTTATACACTTGTGGAGAAGTTGAAAACCTACTTCTTAGGGATTTTGAAATTGATATGCCAAAATGTTTCTTTTATCTTCATGGATTACATATTTAAGACATTCTTTTAAAAGTAGACTTTAAGAGCCAGTTTGGTATAATGAGAAGACTGGTAAGATTTGGAATCAATCATTCTAGGTTGGAATAGTAACTATAAATTGTGACCTAAGCAAACTTAAGCAATTTATTTAATCTCTCTGAAGTGTAATTCTTTCCTCTGAAGAATGTAATGTAGAGTCTTTATTCCAAAAGTTTGCTCTCACTATCAAGTAACACATTGTATTAAATTAAGTACTTATGCATTGGCTAAAAAAGACTTTTTAAGAAGTCTGTAATATACTTAGTGCACTAAATTTCTTTTTTTATCAAATGTTTTTTTTTTCTGCTTTAATGAGAGGATCAATGGTTCCTCTCCTTTATTTTTTATTTTTTATTTTTTTATTGGAGTTTGATTTGCCAACATATAGTATAACACCCAGTGCTCATTCCGTCAAGTGCCCCCCTCAGTGCCTGTCACCCAGTCACCCCATCCCCCTGCCCACCTCCCCTTCCACTACCCCTTGTTCATTTCCCAGGGTTAGGGGTCGCTCATGTTCTGTCTCCCTCTCTGATACTTCCCACTCATTTTCTCTGCTTTACCCTATAATCCCTATCACTATTTCTTATATTCCATGTATGAGTGAAACCATATGTTTGTCCTTCTCTGATTGACTTACTTCACTCAGCATAATACTGTCCAGTTCCATCCATGTCGAAGCAAATGGTGGATATTCATCGTTTCTAATGACTGAGGAATATTCCATTGTGTAAACATCAAAATCCTAGAGAACACAGGCAACACCCTTTTTGAACTTGGCCACAGCAACTTCTTGCAAGATACATCCGTGAAGGCAAGGGAAACAAAAGCAAAAATGAAGTATTGGGACTTCATCAGGATAAAAAGCTTCTGCACAACAAAATAAACTGTCAACAGAACTAAAGACAGCGACAGCCTACAGAATGGGAGAAGATATCTGCAAATGACACATCAGATAAAGGGCTAGTATCCAAGATTTATAAAGAGCGCATTAAACTCAACAGCAAAGAAAGAAATAATCCAATCATGAAATGGGCAAAAGACATGAAGAGAAATCTCACAGAGGAAGACATGGACATGGCCAACACAGCACATGAGAACATGCTCCGCATCACTGGCCATCAGGGAAATACAAACCAAAACCACGATGAGATCCCACCTCACACCAGTGAGAATGAGGAAAATTAACAAGACGGGAAACCAAAAATATTGAGAGGATGTGGAGAAAGGGGAACCCTCCTGCACTGTTGGCAGGAATGTGAACTGGTGCAGCCACTCTGGAAAACTGTGTGGAGGTTCCTCAAAGAGTTAGAAATAGACCTGCCCTACGACCCAGCAATTGCCCTGCTGGGGATTTACCCCAAAGATACAGACGCAGTGAAATTGCAGGACACCTGCACCCCGATGTTTCTAGCAGCAATGTCCACAATAGCCAAACTAAATTTCTAAATATGGAAGAGACTGTTGAGTATCAAAGTATAATTCTGTTTCTGCAGAGTAGTATTTTGATACTAGGAAATAAAAGCCATATTCATTATAAGTCATCAATTATAATAGAAATGAAGTGTGTTGTTACATCTTTCTTGCTTCTTTTCCTTTTTCAAATGTATTCCTTTACTCTCTGGGGTTATCATCAGGGAGATATTAAGGTTCTAGGGAGTAGATAAGAACAAGTCACAATATATTTCAAATATTTTTAGCCTGTCTAGATTGGCTTAAGGTGGAGGTGAGGGGATGGGGGAAGACAACCTATAATCCTCACTCTTAATAGAGTACAGGACAACATGTACATAAATACAAAAGAATGTCTCAGGCTCAGAATTCCAATTTAGAATATTCACATCATGATATGGAAGGGACGACACTAAAATCTAATTGAAACTTTAATAATAAAAAATTCTACTGGGGGTGTCTTGGTGGCTCAGCAGGTTAAGCATCCAACTCTGGATTTCAACCCAGGTCATGACTTCAGAATCATGAGATCGAGGACTTCATTGGACTCTGCACTGGGCATGGAACCCACTTAAAATGCTCTCTCTCCCTCAACATCCACCCCCTCTCTTCATTCTCACACACTCTCTTATTAAAAATCTCCTAGATGTAGACACAGAAAATAAAAACAAAAACGTAAAAAGCAAATGGAGGAATATTTTACAAGGACTGCATTCTTTATCTGAATGTAATCTTCTTTGATTTCTGAATGTAATCTCATCCTGAAATTAGTGAAGAGATGCTTCCATTGCCTGATTTCCCAAAAGAAAAACTTCTTGTTACCATTAAGTCATGAACACACAAGATTTGTTTGAAATAATTTGACAATTGACGTGTGTGCATGTGTACAAATGTGTGTGCGCACATGTGTGTGTGTGAGAGAGAGAGAACATATCAATCCAGGCGGCATTGGGGAAATCCAAGGCTTTGTCTTACATCATTAATTTTTTATGAAGTATCATTGCTATATTTTGAATAGCATATGACTGGACACCATATTTTTATATGATTAAAAACCTTCAGTTCTCTATAAGTGATTGATTTCCTGTGTCTCAGTTCCAAATGTACCCATTTTTGCCCCGTTTTATAGTACTGTAGCTGGACCTTGTTAGCATAACTGCTTTGTCAGTTGACTTAATATTAGGCTCTTGAACAGTCACTGCAAGTGGAAGGGATTTTTTTTATTTTTTACCTTTTTTTTGTTTGTTTCTTTGTTTCTTGGACAGTTTCCTAGCTAGTGGTGTGTAGGAGAACACATGGTGCCCAACCCCCAGAAGTTTTACCTGCAGCAAAGCAGGTACCCTCCCTGTGAGTTTTATATGCACCCCAGGAGGGGGGATTCCCAGCTCCAATCTATGGCATCTCAGAGAATTTTTCTTCCATCCAGTGGGCCTCAGACACAACACATTTACAATGAAGTAAATATATCAAGCTTGGTGTAGGGTGGGTCCCCTTCCTAACTGGCTTCTTCCTTACATTATCTCACTTAGCTTTAAATTAGTAACTGCTCATCATTCCTGTATTCTTTAGAGCTCTCTTTGCCTCTCTTACAGATTAATCTCTTTACTGTTGATAATTATTTTTTTAAGATTTTATTTGTTTATTCATGAGAGGGAGAGAGAGAGAGAGAGAGAGAGAGAGAGAGAGAGAGAGAGAGAGGCAGACATAGGCAGAGAGAGAAGCAGGCTCCATGAGGGGGGCCCGATGTGGGACTCGATCCCAGGACCTCAGGACCATGACCTGAGCCAAAGGCAGATGCTCCACCGCTGAGCCACCAACAGTTGATAATCTTTTTGTAAAAATTCCCCTGCTTAAACTATTGGTGTGCAGTTTCCTGACCGGACTCAGAGATTTATGTCCCTGAGATCTTCTGTCTCCATTTTCCAGAAGCTCCTTTTCCTGTATTGCACCAAGGTTAAAATCCAAAGCATGGGAATCAGATTGCCGAGTTTGTAGAGTTTGTATTCTGGTTCTGCTACTTTCTTTCTTGGTGATGTTTTGGGAACGTTACTCAACCTCCCTAAGCCTCTGTTCCTCATCTCCCAAATGGAGGTGATGGAAACGCTACTTGCCTTATAGGACTGTTGTGAGGATGCAGTGAATTAATTTGCATGAGACAAATAGGAAACAATCAATTAATGTCAGCTATTATTATTATTATTATTATTATTTCCTTAATCTCTCTTCATGGAGCTACAGTCCCAGAAAAGTATAATATACACCTTCTTTCATAAATTCTGTGTGGTATAGAAAAAGCAAAAAATAGGGTGTCTAACTTAACAAGTAGCCTTCCCTAACCATCTTTCCTCTTCCCTCTCCTTTGTGTTGTTATGCAGGACTTTATCTTTGCAATTATCACGCTGCACTGTAAACAGTTTCTTTAAAAATCTGTCTGGAGAGTCAGATGCTACATCTTGCTCGTGCCTCACACCTAGTAAACACTTAGGAAACGTTTAAAGAAGAGGGGCAAGAGGTAAATAATGCATTTATGTTTTTTCAATCATTCCCTTCCATTTTTCAAGACACAAGCTAACCTGAAATATAAAACTGACCCCATCACCTCCAATCAGGGAAACTATTTTATTTCCTGTGACACAGAAGGGAGAGAGAGAAGTACAAACCTAATAGGGTCACGCGCCCCAGGAGGTCAGGCAGGGATCTGATATGTGCTTAACGGTTAGAGATCTATGAGCTCTGCTAATGCATGCCGACTAGAGTAAACAATATTCTCCATCCCAAACCACCTCTCTCTCCTTTTCCTTAATTAGTTTGTTAATGAGCTAATGCTTCCAACAGACTGTGAAATTAAAACAATGTGCTTTCTTCTGTGATTGCTAAACATTTTCACTGGACATAAAATGTGTTTCACCCTCAATGGGATTTTCTTTTTCCTATTTATAAACAAATGCAAAAGACAGCACCAAAGAGGTGCAGGTGTCTGGTGGGTAAATAAATAAACACTCCCAGCATGTGGAACAATTAAATAATCCCCAACAAAATGGGATCAGAGGCAGATGCATACACCACAGGAACAACACATTACAGGCAAAGGGAAAAACTCCAAGTGAGTCTGCAACAGAGGAACTTGGCTCAGTGGGCCAGCCAATTTTGCATCTGTCCCTTTGGCAATGCAGAGTGCTCTGGACACTCTCAGGATGCACTTGGGACACCGCTCTTCAGGCTGTTCTGAGGGGAGAATGATGGAGTTTAATGCTGCCAAGTAATCAGATAATGCCGAAGTGGACTCACCAGCAGAGACTCTCAGCAAAACCCTTCAACAGGCACCGGGCTTTCTAGCCTCTGTGTCCTGTTCCCTCTTCCTGGAATCTTTTCCTTTCTTGATTATAATGCCCACCTCAAATTAAGTATTTTGGTGTTTAAATAAAATTCATCCTGAAGGTAAATGACCTTCAAAGCATTACCCAATCAGGTTAGCCCTGTGTGCATTGAAATGGCACCCTCGCTTTAAGAGCAACAACAGTGGGGGGGCCTGGGTGGCTCTGGCAGTTACGTGTCTGTCTTTGGCTCAGGCTACGATCTTGGGTTTCTGAGATCAAGTCGGGCTCCCTGCTCAGTGGAGAGTCTGCTTCTCCCTCTGCCTCTGTGATCTCTCTCGTTCTTGGTCTCTCTCAAATAAATAAATGAAATCTTTAAAAATAACACAAAAACCTTGCTAACAAAACTTACTATACAAATAAGTGGGCCTTTTGGAAAAACATTTGTTGAATTTAGTTGGAAGGCAGAGCATCTATAAAAAGTACAGGTGGAATATAATGAGAAAATGAGAAACACCACCAGTTTGGGAGGGAGACAACCGCTACCATGTTTTGGTGATGAGACAATATACGTGAAGGAGGTGATTTGAACCTTAAGGAATGAGAAGGGTTTTAACAGGCAAGATGATGACTGGATGTTCCAAACAGGAGCAGACCCAGAAAAAAAAAAAAAAAAAAAAACAGAGATAAGGGAGGTCAAACTGAATTTAGGGCATTAGAATTGAGCAATTTTGATTCTTGTGTGGGGTAGACTTGACTAATCGGAATGAGTTAAGGCTAAACAAGATTAAATCATGAGAGGGAAGATAATTACATATTAAGTATGAGCTTTGGACTTTGCCTATTAAATATTTTAAGACCGCTAAAGGTTTCTAAGATTTGAAGACATTAATCTGATTCTGCACTTACCTTTAAAGTTTAAAAAAAAAAAAGGTTTTCCATCTTACTGGAAAAAATACATAGCTACTTTAAGAAAGAAGTATTGAAAAGAAACATTCTTGTCGTTTAATAAGCAATTGGACTGCACTGTCAAACTTTAGAGAAGATGTCTAAAATAGCTAATGCAAAGCAACCATGTGCTTGTGGAAAAATAGCATGTTCAGATTTCCACAAAACACACAGTGTAAAGTGTAAAACACACACACACAGTGTAAAGAAAGCTACAGTGACTCATTTGAACAGTTGTGGAAAACTTGAATACAATAGCCAAGTCACTGAAAAAAAAGAATCTGATGCAGACAAATAATAACAAAGATAGAAATATATATGAACATCCTTTGAAAACTTTTTAATTCAGGCGCCTGGGTGGCTCAGCGGTTGAGCATCTGCCTTCAGCTCAGAGCGTGACCCAGGGGTCCCAGCATCGAGTCCCATGTCAGGGCCCCCCCGGCAGGGAGCCTGCTTCTCCCTCTGCCTCTCTCTCTGTGTCTCTCATGAATAAATAAATAAAATCTTTAAAAAAGAAAACCAAAAAGAAACAGAACTTTTCAAGTCATTTGGAAAAATAGCTTTTGTAATCCTGTTGTCACATGGAACTTAAACTCCAGAGGGTGAGGTATTTATAGGCCTTAGAACAGAAAAGATACTGGCCCACAGGGGGGAAATGGTTCACAGCAGTTGAACACATTCGTGTAGCTTGTATTGAGTGCTTCCCACGGAGAAGAGAAAAAGAGGATCTGTTCCCTAACCCAGAGTAAATTGCAGCTGTGGAACACAAAAATAGATGTTTGTGGTAGGTGAGAGATGGCGGACGGTGAGTGGGCATTTGGGTGTGTCCTGGGCTCTTGTGGGCCCTTGAAAGCACAATGTTGCAAACTTGCATGGAGGATTTGAGGGAGCCTTCCTGGAGGCAATGGTTGATATCCTGAGTTTCAGATGACAAATGGGAACCAGTGGGGTAGAAGAGATTCAGTCATTCCAAGTTAAGAATGGTCAAACGCACAGAAGAAGGAAATAGCATGCTCTGCGGTACCATCGTCAGTGTGTGATCTTACAGCATCACTTGAAGGCCGGGGCAGCCCGATGGTTAAGAAGGTAGACTCCAGAATGAAGCAAATCTGAATTCACGCCCAAGCTCTGCTCTTTGTATTTTAGACCAAAAATCACAGCAAGGAAGTGGCAACTGAGCATCTACCTCAGGCCTTGTTTTCTGTGGAGAATCTTAACACAAATGTATGTCCCTGGAGAGAGCTTTCTGCAAAGGTGGTTGGGCAGGACATTCATCTCAGAGAAGGCTGCAGAGGAGAACTATCAGAAAATGTGTTTCTAGAAAAAGTTCAAAGAAACTACATTTGAGAGAGAAGCAAAAAGGAAGACAAAGAAAAGAGCATGCATAAAAGATTAAAAAGATGAGTCTTCAGTGGTGATTTACTTCCGAAACGATAATCTTCCTCTAAATCAGTATTTCCTTTGACACAGTCATCTGCTAATCACAACAGCTACATATTTATTGATTATACAATAATTAATTTGTTTGATATATTATTTGTAAACAATTGATACATTTGAATAATTCTGTCAAGACCGCATTGTACTCCATTTTGTAAAGGCATTTAGATTATGATTCAAAATATAAAACTAATATTTTTATGGTGTCATTGAGATTTCCATCTAAAATTACATTTCTTAAATTCATTATTCATCGTATTTACTAGCTTTACATAATTATTTGCTCTGTGCCTGTTAAAAGTGGTTGTACAATTTTTAAAATTTTTCTTTAAATATATTCATCTCTCCTTATTAATCTGTTTATAGAGGCAGAGGAGAGAAAAAGATGAGGAAAGAAAACAAACTAGAAGATGTAAGTACTAAAATGATGATAGCTCTTGAAAGAAATCAAATTTAAAGGAATTCTTTTTTTTTTAATAAATTTATTTTTTATTGGTGTTCAATTTGTCAACGTATAGAATAACACCCAGTGCTCATCCCATCAAGTGCTCCCCTCAGTGCCCGTCACCCAGTCACCCCCACCCCCCACCCACGTCCCCTTCCACCACCCTAGTTCGTTTCCCAGAGTTAGGAGTCTTTCATGTTCTGTCTCCAAATTTAAAGGAATTCTTAACTGAGATGATGCTGCTGGTACTTGTGATGGTGACACAATTTGGACACGATCTTATCCCCTCTTTTTAATATGTATTCTCTTTTAATTGATCCAGTCAGGTAAGATAACTAGCTATTACTATTCAATATGTCATATTATTATTACCATTTCTAATCCTGCTGACATTTATTTTTCTTCTCCCACAGCTATCCAAATAGGTTACTCAGGATATACAGATAATTTTCTCAGTAGAAGGTGGGGGAAAAATAGAATCGCAGACAGTATAAAGGCATGACAAAGGTGACACAGTTAATTAGCACCAGAAAATCAGCTTCATAAATCGCAGGTCACTGATCTTTCTACTACAAAGGTAGAGAATTATGCTATCTTTTTCTTCCCTCCCTTCCTTCTTTCCTTTTCTTTTTCTTGTTTTTAGGATTTGTCAGAGTCAGCCCATGAGTCTCTTTAATTTTGTGGGGTTTTTTTTTGTATTATCATTGTGCTTAATCTCAGTTCATCATATTCTTAATAATATGCATAAGCTTTATATATATAAATTGTATCAGGATTGCTTTTTAGCAACAAAACCAACCAAGGTTTTTTTTTTTATTAGTGACATGTATAAAAATAATTTTATTATATTTTAATTAGTGAAGGGAGGTATACCTCATGCAGTCCAAGTGCATGTAAAATATCCTTGGCTGAGTGTTTTAGCTCCTGGACAGGTACAGCACTTATTCAACTCCGGGATATGGTTCAAAGTGTGACTCTAAGACTTCAGCTCAGTGGGGGGGGTGCTTAACCAGAAAAGCAAAGGATCTTTTAGAATGAGACTACTTTTCATTGAAGAGAAGAGCCTTCTCGTTTATAGAGGCATGTGTACTAGAAGACGGACGCATTGGCAAATATTTGCAGGCTAAAATCAAGGTAGTATGTATGGACCACTGGTCAGGATCATTCAAGTCAACTCGGAGACAAGATACAATCCTCTGGAAAGCACATAAAGAAAAAGGTAAACTAAACTATTTTGAGTTAAGATATCTATTATATGATGATAATCATTATATATTCACAAACCATCCTCTTAAAAAACTATCATATGTGGGTACTAGGTATGCACTCAACTTCTTAAATATTGTTTTCTTCCATCCACACTCAATACAGCCTATTCATTCATTTTCTCTTTCATCAATCTCTTCCCCGGGCTTCTCCAATATATTTTCTCCTCTTTTTGCCAAATGGTAAACTCTATTGTGTTTTTCTATCATATATGATGACCAAATGTTTGCATTTGGGTGTCACTATATATTTCCAAATGTTTCCTCTCTTTGAAATGTGTTTATTACAACACTTCACCAATAATGTATTTGAAATATTGGCTATAATTATTACTAATCAACAGATAACTGAACAACAGTATAGAGTGATGATTGCAGTTTTCTTATAGGCAAGGGAGCTCTTATTCGAAAACTCCAAAGGAACTTAGTTTATATTTAAAGCAAAGAGTAGGTATTTTACTATCCTACCACGGGATTTTCATACTGACAGATTGATCACATCAAAATTTTCTGTTTAATTCCTAGTATATCTTCATTTCTTTTAGCCAGGTATTTTGCATCCCTCATTACTATTACATCATTACATCCCTCAATTACTATTACTGTATATCGTACTAAACCCAAACACAGTAGTTCAAAACAATGATAATACTTTGCTCATAAATCTACAAATCAGGCAGGTCTCAGTAGAACTGATTTTTTTTTTTTTTTTTTTAACTGCAAACGAGCATCAGCTAAGGTAGGTTGAATGTTGAGAATGAGATCACCTGGAGGCTTGGTCACTCACTTGTCTGGTAGTTGATGCTGGTTGTTGTCTGAACTTCAGCTGAGGCTGTAAACAAAATATCTAAAAGGGTTTTTCTGATGTGCCTACTGGGCTTCAGAACAGCTTCGTAGCTGGATTCTTCCTGAGACATCTCAAGAGGACCGGACATAAGTTTTATTATCTTTTTTTGAACTTCAACAGTTACATGGTGTTAATTTTACTGTAGTCACAGGCTTACCCATATTGGAAGGCAAAAAGCAAAGATCTCGTCAATTAATGGAAGGATATCAATATCACCTTTTACATATGATAAAATATATTTTCAAGGGCCTTAGTGGGAAATAGGATCTGCTGCAGTCTGCCCTCTAGCCATAGCAGTTTATCACCTTTCCACATGCAAAATCCCCTCATCTTTTCTCCCCAGGATATCTCACAAAGTCTCATTTATGATGGCATTAGGCTTAGGCTGGAGGTCAAAAATCTTATCATCAAAATCTGTTCAAGTGCAGTTGAGGATCTTTCAATCTTATTCCTTGATTACAGGTCCTCAAGTTCAATTTCCTTTCTAAGAGTTGGACCTTCATTTTGAGGTTTAAAAGCGGTGTGGAGGCTATTAATTTACTTCAAAATAAAATATATTCTAGTACCTGAGAGTCACATTTATGTAAATCTCATGTAAATCTCATACTATCCTCAGAAACAGTCATTAATTTCAAGGTATTACTACAGGAATGATTCAGTCTGAAAAATAAGCACTATAGGCTGACATCCATAGTCACAAAATGAATTTTCACAGAACTGTCTTCTTGAAATTTTTATGGGATTGATTGTGCTTATTTACTAAAGGATAATTCCACTTTGCAGTCAGTACTCTCTGTATTCCCTACCACTGTCTGAGCTCACGCTTATGGGAACCCTTACATAATCCACTGATGGAGAAAAAAGAGGCTTAAATAATTTAACACTGAAATACCGTAGTGTGCCTTCCAAAATATAAAATATCATGAATTTTGGCCTTTTAGATATTGATTGTCACTAAATATTAACTCAATTTTTTTCTAACTAACTGCAGTATAGTTTTGTAAAGCGACCTTTTACAAAACAGTCTGCCACACAGAATAATCAAGAGTTGGGAAGATCTATCAGACATGAAATTTCATTTTCACATCAATCGTCTCAAAATATCTTAAGATACCTAGGCATTTTTCCTCTCTACACTCTGAGCAAAGACCATGAATCACAATGTAGGGATATTAAGGGGACAATATCAGTTATCTTAAAAAAAATCAGACACATTTGAGAGGGATAGGGCACTATTAGTAATTACATTAGGACAAAAGGTGTAAACTAGAATAACCCTGAGTAGACTGGGACATACGCGTAAGCAAAAGAGAGTATATTTTGTGTTTGAACAAAAGTTGGAATATTAATTCTGCCTCTTTTAAGTAATTACATCTGATTCACTTAAGCTCTTAGAACCTCAGTTTTCTTATCTGAAAAATTAGAATCAGATGTCTCATTACTTGTATTAAATTATATAAATAAAATACTCTGCACTATCTGACACAATTAAGGTCTTCAACAAATGGTAATTAGCTTTCTTGTTATTGTATACCGATTGCCTAGAATAGTATCTAGGACATGATGGAGCCACAATAAATATTTGTTTGGTGAATAAATTAATAAAAGAATCAATACATAAATAAACCAATGACATGCAGAAGTACTCTTTAGTATTAAGTCATATAACACTCATGGTGATCCTATAACATATCATAATAAAACTGGCAAAGAGGGACGCCTGGGTGGCTCAGCGGTTGAGCGTCTGCCTTCAGCCCAGGGAATGATCCCAGGATACAGGATCGAGTCCCACGTTGGGCTCCCTGCATGGAGCCTGCTTTTCCTTCTGCCTGTGTCTTTGCCTCTCTCTCTCTTTGACTCTCATGAATAAATAAATAAAATCTTAAAAAAAAAACCTGGCATATAGACAAACGCATGTCCTTGGACAGAGTCAACTTGAATTCAGAGAAACCACAAAATATGAAAAAAATAGACTTTTAATACTTTATCAAAAAATCAATCTGTATAGACTTGAAACCCCAGAACACTTGTGATCATAGTGTCTATCCATTTAATTTAATCATGTAAAGCAGTTTTCTTTTTTCTGTTATAAAATACTTTTCTCAGTTTCTCTGTTGTCTTATTAGAGGTTGTATTAGTGAGGATACAGTAGGTTATGTTACATTTTCAATAACAAGCTATAAACACAATTTTTATTTTAATGCATTCATGGAGATAGTCATGGTTATATATTGTGTAACAATCAATTCGTATCCCTTGGCAGATTTCACAACAGAACATTTTGAGACCAGGAGAGAAGGGGATGACATATTTAAAATCTTGAAAGTAAATCATTGTTAACCACAGATTCTATAACCAGCAAAACTGTCCTTCAGAAACGAATGAGGAATAAAGACTTTTTTGAAATGAAACAGAGGAAGTTCATTACCACCAGACCTGCCTCACAAGAAATGCTAAAGGAAGTTCTTTATGTGGAAGTAAAATATCCATACCCCAAGTTCCCTGGCTCAACAGAGCTACTGGCTTTGCTTTATAAACCTTCTCTCGGGGAAGCACCCCTGGTCTACACAGCTTCCAAGGGTTTTCACCAGCCCTTCTGGTCAGATGGGGCCAGAATACACTCTCCACCGAAGGTACAGTAATGTCACAGCCCCCCTGACTGAGTGTGAAGAGGAGGGGACGCTCTAGGCTTTGTTCAATTTCTCAAGCAATCTCTTGAGTTGGGAGGGCTTCGGGCGCTACCTTCAGCCATGGCTATGATTGAGTCCTCCTGAATGCATGCAGGACAGGATGATTCACTGCCTGTTACTGGCTTTGTGCTGGGGGGTGATTAGCTCTGCCAGCCCACCTCACAGCTTGAGCCCTGCTAGACTGCACAGCTCCCAGGACTCTCTGATCAGGTGGGGCTGGAAGATATGCTTCACCGGACGTGGGGTTATGACTCTGCACCCTGCCTAAGCATGGTCAAATGGGGTTTTAGGGCCAGCAAAACTCCTTGTTCCAGTACCTGAATCTGGCTGATGAGCACCTTGCAGAGTGCCCTGATCAGAGTCTGTCCCTGATGTAACTTTGCAGATGAGCAGAGCCACTGTTTGGGGTTACTACTTGGGCACTGCGGGTATCAACCTGGTTTGCAGAGATCTGAGTGCTGGCTGTAACAAGCCCCTCCCCACCTTCTCTGTCACAGTCAGATTCCCAGTGGGGTCTGCCCCATAAATTCCCCTCCAATTCCCATGGTGAAAGATCAGAGTAGGGTTTTCCACAAAGCGACCCACGACATGGAAAGGGGGGAGCTGGATGTGTCCCCTGAGTTCTGCTTCCCTACTGAAGGAACTGGAGGTTCAGAGACCTCTCGTCATAGTGCTGCACTTCCCTGGGGAAGGGGCAATGTGGCCAACATGTAGCTGCTTTCCTTACCCTTCCAATGCCATCTGTCTTAGTCTTTGAGGTTCAAGAGTGTGCTTTAGCCTCGCCCCCATGCCCTAAGAGTCTCTCAGTTTTGCCTTGTTCTTGAATAGATGTTAGTTGTTCTTCTGATGAGGGACAAAGCCAGGAACAACATATGTCACCATTTTGGTATGTCATTCAGCCTCACTGTTCTTTAATATTACTCTGTATTCTTTTTTTTAATGTTCTTTAGAATAGTATATTTAAGAATTGTGTAATATTCTATTATGTTAAATTACCTAGATTAGCTTCCTGGGGCTGCCTTAACAAATCACCACAAACTTGGTGGTTTCAGACAACAGAAATTTATCGTCTCACAGTTCTAGAAGCCAGAAATCTAAAATCAAACTTTCAGGGAAGTTAAGGCAGGAAGTGGAATCCTTCTTTACCACTCAACTATAGGCTTTGAAAATTTAGGTCATGGAGTCTCTGGGACCATTCTTTGACTTATTTCTATCCATCAGGTTCCTCAGAAGACGGCCATTTGAGGACTTAAATGCAAGCAATTTATTGAGGGCGTGTTCTCATAATAAACTTACAGGAGTGAGGGAAGCAGGAGAGAGAAGAGGAATCTAAGCAAAGGTGTTATTTCAAGCAAAATCTTAGTCTCCGTTTCATCATGCTTGGGATTTCTAGGGGTAAATCCTGCCTTGGATTTGTTCCCAACTGAATATATGTGAAGTAAGTTTTATTACTTCTTCACTAGCACCTCTCTCCTTACTGCAAATGCAGGAACTTCTAGATCTCTGTAAGTATAGAAAAATGTAGCTGGAAGAGCTAAAGAACAGTCCTCTGAGGACAGCTACACTTGCTATGGTCCACGCTTTGCATCTCTTTGATGCACTCCCACCACGCATTAAGTACACCATGTCCTGCCAGGGCTTCTTCAAGATGATGTGTCCTCACATTTTCTGGGGCAAAATTTACAATAGGTAATGTAGAAAGATGAGCAATCCGTGACTACTGCAGTGTATATTGGAATTACGGTTGATTATCATTTTATCCTCCTAACTTCTTGATTCTGTCCATCCTACTCTGGATCCTCTGCTGTCAAAGTTTTCCTGGTGAGAAGCATTTCAACTCCTGAGCATATCCCCAAGTTAAAGTTATAAAGAGGAGATGTATTGAAGAATGTTCATAGTAGCAGTATTTAAGGGGAAAAAAAAGAAGAAAGTAAGAACAGATTTAAAAAGAAAAGGAGAGGGCTCTTGGGTGGCTCAGTGGTTGAGCATTTGCCTTTGGCTCAGGTCATGGTCCCACGGTCCCAGGATCAAGTCCCACATCAGGCTCCTTGCATGGAACCCGCTTCTCCCTCTGCCTATGTCTCTGCCTCTCTCTCTGTGTCTCTCATGAATAAATAAATAAAATCTTTAAAAAGTAAATAAAAATAAAAGGAGAAAAGTAACAAAAAGTCTGAAAATATCCATAGATGAAAACTAATCTATTTATTGTGACATATTTTTGCAATGAAATAACTTATGCCAGTGAAAATGAATTTCTACATGCCATGACAGGAATATATTTTAGTGATATAATGATGAATGAGGAAAATATACAATTGCCTTTTTATAAAGTTCAAAAGCACATAAAACAAAAAAATGAATTATTGATGCATATAATATACCTCTGCAAAAAAATATACAGAATAGTGGCTTCATCCATAGAGGAGAAGGAGACTGAGGGTAGGAAAGGTAGAAACGCATAGGAGTAAGTGAAGGATTGAATGGTGAGTTTGGTAAGACTCATTATATTAGCAAAGTAAACTTAAATGTGGCCAAAGATAGCCATGTGCCTACTACCAAGGATTATCACTAATCTGTCTCCGCGCCTGAGTTCCCATGTTCCCATTACAAATGAAGTTTCCAGATTGACTGATTTGAACGTACAGCTAAGAATGAGGGCCACTGCACTAGATGATCTGCAATGCCAGTCTAACTTTCCTCTTTTAATAACCTGAGACAAAAAAATACAGGACAGATATTTCATTTGTGCAACGACTGGTATGTGATATTTGAGGGAATGAGATTTTTTTTTAATAATCAAATGTTTTAAACATTTTATTTTGATATATAATAAAAGCATGAAACGAAACATACCAAATTTAAATCTGATCTCATAAAATTCATTTGAAAACTAAATAAATAATCTCCTTCAATAGGAGAGAAATAATGTCTATGAGTAAAATGATTTTAACAGTCGTGAAGTGGAGAAACAGCTCCACAGAGTCATATAACTCAAGTAATCCAATTACATACCTAATAGGAAAGTATGTAGAACATACAAAGTTTCACTTAAAAGGGTGAAAAATCAAGGGATTTCTTAACAAACTCTCACCCCTATTTTAATCTCCTTATTTCAACAATGCGAGGACCTGTTTGTTTATTCACATGGACGCTTTGACCACTTTAACACAAAGAAGAGCCATAGTGTAATAATGAACCTGACACGAAGATAAATGAGTCCAATTAGCTTCCTCATTAGTTTTAACTAAGATTACTTCTTTAGTCATGACTGATTTATCTCCGTTTCACTTCTCTAGAGCCTCAGGAAGTTGCCTGCCAGATTAGAGCCAGGTAAAGAGAGTTAATTTAAAATCCAGACAGTCGTCTGCTCTTTTCCCTTGGATCAATCTATGAGTGACACTCGAGTGGATTCACACGCATGGGCTTTTGCCATTACCCCTATAGGACAATAATCAGCAATATTGAAAGACAGCGTTCACAAGTACAGTAAGAAGGTGTCCTGTGTGTCTGTATTTTGTGTGATGAAGAAAAAGCGACACATCTTCAATAAGTCTCTAGAGAATTCTTGAAAAATCCTGGGTTGAATTTATGATTTTGATGGTGTCACTCTGTCTCCCTTTGTCATCACAGCACAGAGGGTGGGGACTGAGATGGGGACAGGCACATTGCTAGAACAGACTACAAGCACTCATCACAGGCTTCAGATTCTAGGTGCCTGGAGTTGCCAAGCTGGGAACAAACATGAAACTGTGTTCTTCAGGTTTACGAAGGCACAGAGCAGCCCCCAGAGATATTTGTCTTTCCTTAAGTCTCAGGCAAAGATTAACATTTAGTGCTCCCTTGATGGAGACTCAGCCTTTAGGTGCCTTGTGAGAAACTCTGTGTGTGCCCACGCCCAGAGTTTATTCCAGGGAGAAAGTGCCCAATTCTGCTGCCTCATACCTCCCTTGAGGTCTATGTGGTATGGGACACAGGGGATGAAGGATTTTCAAACACTAACATTGGAAAAAAGACAGATGCTTTCATCAGGAAACTTGAGATCCCAGAAGCTAAGTGGAGGAAAAATGATTTGCTCTTCTGACTATTAACTGATTATTTTATCAAAAACCAAAAGAACAGAAACTTCTGCACCATCTATCACCTGATTTTTTTTTTTTCTCAGAACTCAAGACACTTTAGCACTTGACTCAGTTCTAGAATTAAAGAAACATTAATGGACAGCAGACAAATCATTAAAACAAAACAGTAACAACAAAAACCTGAGACTTAGAGGCCTATAACGTAAAACCAAGGTAAACATTTACACAAGGAGGTTGCCTTTGAAACAGAACTGAGGGAAGAGTCACCTCCAGAATCAGACATTTCTCTAAGGAATTCTGGTTTCTTTTAGTGAAAGGGATTAGGGAAGATAATTATGGGGTTAGAGGTACTTATTTCTAGTGGAACAATATTGGGTCCAGGCCAACTCAGGGAAAGGAGCTTGAAGGAATAAATGTCTTCAAATGATGAGTCTAATGTGATATTTCCAATTCAATTCAGATACTGTAGTTTCTACCTCAGTTCTTTGATCATAATTATATTCTTTTTTAGCTGTGAAAATTATTGATTCTGAAGTCCATAAGATAATTTCTTATTCTACTATAAAATATAATTTCAAAATAACAATGTTTATGAGAATATTAAGCAACTTTATATAAGTTATTATGTTTATTTGTACCATGCATAGTGGCAAATTTAGGAGAAAATAAAATCTATCAAGTTCTCTTAGCTATAATTATTAATAAGAAGAGGAAGAAATGAAGGAGAAATAGAAGGTAGAGAGGGAAGAATATGATTTATGCATGATTTAGGTTGTAGAAGGTATGGTGTAGTAAGAGGATGGTGGACATATAGACACAGCCTAAGGACAGGCTAAAGGGAAAACAGATGATGGTGGCTTGGGAGTTAAGGAAAGTTTTCACAGCACAGGGGCTCAGCACTAGACAATGAAAAGTATTCCAAAGGGCAAAAATAACCAGAGTCACTCTAGACTAAGAAGATTCACTTTACTATCAACCTCAGCCATGTTAAATAATTAAAAAACTAAATATACTGGAACAATAAATCACTTTTATTGTTATATTAAGCATGACTTATAGTTAGATTATGCTAGTGCCACCTTCATTTAATTGGATAGCCAGATGAAGATTGCACTTAATTGCCAATATCTGAGATGAGAGAATATGTTTCGCACATAGAATTCTTGGAAATAATCTAATATTACTTCACCTGATTTTTTGTGTCTGTCACTCTATTGCTACCTTTAAAACTGTTATTTTTAAATTATCTCTACTAAAAAAATATTATTCCAGATTGCAAAACCTAACATTTATTTCTTAGAACCCAGGTTTCATACGAGAAATGACATCATGCTTTGAAAGTATAAAGTCATAGACAAGATACTGGGAAGAACATAAAAGTGACTTCAGCATATAGCTCAAAAGTGTACAGCTAAGATTTACACATTGTGAAAAAGAAATTAAGTATTGATTTTTAAGGCACAGGTAGTAATTATTTACAATGAACTCTATAACCTACAAGACTCAATAATATTCAGAAAACAAATATGTGCTAAGTATATAATTTCTTCTCCCAAGGGACATAAGACCTATATATGAATGTAGCTCAAAGAAAATGACAAATTTGAGGCCATTTCATTTTCTCCAAAGTATAATGCAGGCTTTTTTAAAAAAATCATTTAACCTTTAACAAATATACATTAAGTACAAAAAGTATACAGCTTTATGTATAACAATAGTCTTCCAATTTACTTCTCTAAAATTAAAATTAAAGCAGCAGATATCTCTTTTTTTTTCTAAATTACATTTCCATGAATAAGATATTTATATCTACTCTGTTATGGATTATAGAATGATGATAGACATTTATTCCTTATTCTTTACATATCTGTGAATGGTACACTCACTTCTCTAAATGCTTACCTGAAATGATTTTGGCTATATGTAACAGAAAATATTCCCACAGATTAGCTTCTAAGCAGGAAAGCTAGGGCTTCCCCAGAAGCCACACCTAGATACTTAATATACCTCTTTGACAAAAATTCTGCCAATTGGTTATAACTACCTATATGGGAGTGCTGGAAATCAAGTCTTTAGTTGGGCATATTATTAACTGAAACAAAATCCAGGTAATGTAAGCAACGAAGGAAAATAGGAATACTTAATAGGTCCAGAACACAGTAGTACCCAAGCCAATCAGCTGAGCATTGCCGTTGACTCCCTCATGCTTTCATAAATGGAGAAATATACCATGTTCATGGATAAAAATATCAAAATGTCATTAATATGTGAATTCTGCTCATTTGACCTATAAATATGACTTGTACCTAAGTGAAATTTCAGAAGGTTTTGTAGAAATTATCAAGTTAATTTTAAAATTAATACAGAAAATAAAAGAATTCAAATTTCCCAAAATTAAAATTAGCCAAAAGCAAATAAGATCAGATGATTCACACTACCTCCTCTCAAGAACAATCAACTAAGAATGTGGTCATACATCAATGAAAAAAATGAAGCTTAGTAATGATTTGATTTTTGACAAGGATGTCAAGGTTGACAAGAGAGGACTATTTTAAATAAATGATGCTTGGACAATTGGACATGAGCATGAGAAAAAAAGGACCATCTGTTTTGTATGAAATTAAAAGAAAAATTTTAAATGGATGATAAACCTATTATCAGAGCTAAAACTGTGAAACTTCTAGAAGTAAGCATAGAAAAATATCCAAGATCTTGTTAGGCAAAGATGTCTTAAATATGACACAAAAAGACAATCTAAAGGGGAAAAATGATAAATTGAGCTTTACCAAAATGTATAATTTCTGCTTTTTTTGAAAGTCACTGTATGAGAAGACCAGGCACAGGCTAGGAGAAAATATTCTTAAATCATATATCTAAAAAGGACTTATTATTTCTTGAACATAAAGGAAACTTTCACTTCTCTTCCCCAGCTTCTCTCCTCCCTTCCAGCAGTCTTTTGTATTACTCTCTGGAAGAGACAGATATCATGGGGTCAAAATTTCATTCAGAGAACTTGGACAATTGAGAAAAGCAGAATTAATTTAACCATTAGTTTAATAAACTTCGCTAAGATCTTTCAAGTTGACTCCAACTCACTTCTCCGGTCTTATTTCTCACTATCATTCCATCAGACTACAGGTGAGGAATTGCCATTACTAAAATGATTTCAAGAGCAATTTTAGTTCCAAATGTAAAATTCGCCGATGATACAGGCTTGTCAGTACTTAAATCCTCATAGCGCTAGGTGCCAATTTAATGTTATTTGTGAATCTTCCATCTCATTTAAGACTCTTTGGTCCTTTTGATACTGAAAACGTATCATCAAATTTAGCTAATTGTGGATCGGCATCCTGCAGACAGACATCTGACTGATTGTCTGAAATGACTATGAAGTTTGGGATGTTATATATGCAGTTACTGCCAAGAATAGGTAATAGGCTCAAAGAGTTATTGAGATGCAAAGAAGGCATGAATCCAAAAGAAAAAAAAAAGAAAAACAACCAAGCTGTTCACAACCACAAGTGAAAGTATAATTACCACACATTGTACAGGAAGGGGAACTAACACTGAGTAAGCAGCTACGACATATTAATCATCTTGTTATTTAATTTGCAAATATTCTCTCATCCACAGAATAGCTACTTAACATAAGCAAAAAATCCTTAACTTTTAGGTTAAAATTTTTATTGAGATATAATTAATATATCATAACATTCACCCTTTTAAAGAGTGCAATTCAATGATTTATAGTATATTTACAAAGTTATCCAATCGTCATCACTACCTAATTTCAGAATAGTTCACCTCTCCTACTAACTATAGCAGTCATTCTCCATTTCTCCTTCCAATTCACCCCTACCCCCTGACCCCCAGGTCCTGATAGTCATTCATCTATTTTCTTTCTCTCTGGATTTGCTCACTCTGGACTTTACATATAAATGGAATAATACACTTACGTTGCCTCTTCCACTTAGTATAATGTACTCAAGGTATATTCATTTTTATGGCATGAATCAATACTTCCCTCTTTATGTAGTTGAATACTAGTTCACTGTGTGGCTATAACACAGTTTGTTTCCTCAATCATCAGATAATAGACGTCTGGTGGTTTCCATTTTCTGGCTATTACAATTAATGTTGCCATGAACACTCAGGTTCAAGTTTCTGTGTGGACATCATGTGTTTTCTCTTGGGAATATGCATAGGAGTGGAATTGCTAGGTTATAGATAACCTTTTACAAAAAGTTTTTTTTTTTTTACAAAAAGTTTTTATTATTCTTCTTTTGATAGGTGGATATAGATATAGATAGGTACAAATGAAAACAACACCACATCCTTAGGTAAATGGTGGCATTGCACACACATACGTTTTTTCATTTAAAATATATTCTGAAAAACAAAACAAAAAATATATACGCTGAATACCAGTATATGGATATTCCCCACTTCTTTTTACAGCTGCATGATCAGGATGTGCCACGATTAATTCAACCAGAGCCTATCCATGGACACTAGGTTGTTTTACACTCTCTGGCTATTACAAATAGAAATGGAATAAATTGCCTTATGTAGATCTATTTTTTCAGATTGTCGCACGTAAATTTTTGGAATTAAGTTTTAGAAATGAAGTTTCTGGGTCAAAGGATAAATGCAGTTTGGTATTATCAAATTCCCTTCCATTAAGGTTTCTCTGCTTTACATTCCAGCCAGTATCCCTATATGGCTACTTTTATAATACATTTCACAACATATACAAATTTCAAATCATTGTATTACTTGAAATTAATGTATGTCAATTATATTTCAACAAAAACATATTTAAAGCTCAAATGTATAGAAATATCAGAAGAAATTTACAAATCTATAAAATTCTATCAAGAAGTTAGCATTTTTTAAAAAAGTTAAAAATCAATAATAATCTAGAATTAAAACTACAATTAACAATTTGATCAAAGGCACAAAGAGAACTGGCATCAAAAACTAGAAAACATACATTATTATTTTTAATCATATATAGTACATTATAAAAAGTAAACACATAGGGATTATAGAATATTCATTTTAAGTGTGGGAGGAATGTAGGTTTTGGAAAATTAAAGGAACTTAACAAAGTTACAAAATTATTAAAGGAATGATCTTGGGGCACCTGGGGGGCTCAGTCAGTTAAGCATCTGCCTTCAGCTCAGGTCATGATCCCAGGGTCCTGGGATTGAGCCCCTTGTCAGGCTCCCTGCTCAGCGGAGAGTCTGCTTCTCCTCCTACCCCTCACCCAACTTATGCTGTCTCTCTCACTCTCTCAAACAAATAAATGAATTCTTAAAAAAATAAAAATAAAGGAATGATCTTGGATTTGAATACAAATATATCTGACTCCAAAGATTCTGTTTCTTATAAATATTGCTTCAAAGGAAGAGAACTATGCATTATCTGAAAAGTCATTTCTAAGAAAGAAAATAACACAATTGGAGATAACATTCAGAATATAACATCTTAGACCATATCTCATTTTGAAAATATAATCCGTTAATTGATATATTGATTATTAGTATTAGTAACTTCTATTATAACTTCCTAACACTCCTATTTTGGTAAGGAATTTGTAGCTTTTATCAAATAAAATGCAAATTATTCTATTGCCATTTATTGCTGCATATATAACTCATAGTGAAACAAGTTATTAAAACTATAACAGTTTGTTCTACGGAAAAGTTTTACATACAATCACATGTATAAAAATGTCATTTGTGGGCAGCCTGGGTGGCTCAGCGGTTTAGCGCTGCCATGGGCTCAGGGTGTGAGCCCGGAGTCCCAGGATCCAATTCCCCATCGGGCTCCCTGCATGGAGCCTGCTTCTCCCTCTGCCTGTGTATCTGCCTCTCTCTCAGTATCTCTCATAAATAAATAAATAAAATCTTTTAAAAAAATTTCATTTGCTTTCCACAGAAAATTTTAAAAGACACATGTTCTGCAAAATGACTCTCTAAAAGACAAGTAAACACACACAATGGATTTCTGTCTAAACATCATTAAGAGAATGTGGGTGTTTGAGACATAGAAAAAAATCATTTCAGCAGTAGCTAGATAAACTACACTAGGGATGATACAGCACACTCTTCTGAATAATCCTTAGTATATGAAACATTTTTTTTCTCCAAGTTTTAGCTAAAATCTGATGAAGTTAATGGACATGATAAAGGTAATGAACAAACATAAAAAGAAAAAATACATGGTAACTATAGTACACTGAAAGCTGTTCTATTTTCTGCCTATGTCCCATAAGAATTTTCGAAGGGCTCAGCACTCTATGAACTACGTAAGAGAAAAAGAAAAAGAAAAAGAAAAAGAAAAAGAAAAAGAGAAAAAGAAAAGCCAAACTCATTACTTCGACACGTCAGCAGATTCTTACAGGGCACACAGGCTGCATTTTGCACTGAGCTAGATACCCTAACACCTCTGCTGGCCCAACAATAATGTGCTTTGCTGCATACACAGTAAAGAGGTAAAACTTCGCTTCAATCTTGGTAGCTGAAAATTTATATATTATATATTAACTTATATATAGTTTCAAGGCTTTAAGTACTACTAATGCTACAGGTAAATCAATATAAAATTTATCTGCCTTGGGATCCCTGGGTGGCGCAGCGGTTTGGCGCCTGCCTTTGGCCCAGGGCGCGATCCTGGAGACCCGGGATCGAATCCCACGTCAGGCTCCCGGTGCATGGAGCCTGCATCTCCCTCTGCCTGTGTCTCTGCCTCTCTCTCTCTCTGTGTGACTATCATAAATAAATAATAAAAAAAAAATTTAAAAATTTATCTGCCTTGAATCCTGCTCCAGAAGTCATCTGTACTTGACATTTACACTATATATATATATATATATACAGAAACTAGAAAACTATCGTGATGAACAGTAGATGGATAAATAAAATGTTTTAATGAAACTTTTCTAGTTGTTTCTCCCTCCTGCTGACAGCTACTTAGTGTTGTACTTTTCATATAGCGAAGCAATTAATTTATGAATCGTTTTGAGGCACAACTGGCATATTTCTTCCTTTTTACTTGTTTTATTAGCGACTTAAAAAAAAATCTGGTCATTGGGGCTCCTGGGTGGCTCAGTCAGTTGAGTGCCTGACTCTTGATTTCGGCTCACATGATGGTCTCAGGGTGGTGAGATTGAGCACTGGGGCTCCCCGCTCAGCATGGAGTCTGCTTGGGATTATCTTCCTCTCCCTCTGCCCCCACCCCCACATCTACACACGTGCACTCTCTCTCCTTCTCACAAAAAGAAAGAAGGAAAGAAAGAAGAAAGAAAGAAAGAAAGAAAGAAAGAAAGAAAGAAAGAAAGAAAGAGAAAGAAAGAAATAAAAAGAAAGAAAGAAAGAAAGAAAGGAAGGAAGAAAAGAAAGAAAGAAAGAAAGAAAGAAAGAAAGAAAGAGAAAGAAAGAAATAAAAAGAAAGAAAGAAAGAAAGGAAGGAAGAAAAGAAAGAAAGAAAGAAAGAAAGAAAGAAAGAAAGAAAGAAAGAAAAGAAAGAAGAAAGAAAGAGAAAGAAAAAGAAAGAAAGAAAGGAAGAAAGAAGAAAGAAAGAAAGAAAGAAAGAAAGAAAGAAAGAAAGAAAGAAAGAAAGAAAGAAAGGAAAAGAAAGGAAAAGAAAGAAAGAAAGAAAGAAAGAGAAAGAGAAAGAAAGAAAAAGAAGAAAGAAAGAAAGAAAGAAAGAAAGAAAGAAAGAAAGAAAGAAAGAAAGATCTGGCCATAAACAAAATATGACATAAATAACAGCTTAAGAGTAACTGTTGCATTTGCCTCTACTTTATAGATGTTCATTTTTAAGGCTCCCTCTTAAGATGCCATAGATGTGCCAGGAAAGAGTTAAGCTGTTGCTGATATGCAACATACTGATGCGATACTTTTGACAAATAAGATAAATTCCAATGCGAGGTATTGTTGCAAGGATTTCAGAGTAAAATATTTGTGGTCTTATGAAGATTTTTAGGACAATAAAAACAGGGCACTGCATTTTTTGGCTCACACCTGGAAGAGCGTGTAACCTTAGACTAGAGAGATTATGGGTGCCAGATGCCAAATACTTTGAATTTTCTCTGATTATATTTTAACATTCAGCCTCAGGAGACACAGTTATATGAGCAGAAACGAATATTATTAAATAAAAGTCAACAACAACAACTTGAAAGCATTTTGTGGTGAAGGCGGGTAGAGTCAGGATTCTCCAAAACTAAGTATAGTTTTCAAAATAACAGGTAGAGAACAATAATGAGAGAAATGTAGAGGCTAAAGGAAACCCTTAAGGGCTAAGTGAGGTTCCATTTAGAAACCACCTGACTGGCGCACCTGGGTGGGTCGGTCAGTTAAGCGTTTGCCTTGGGCTCAGGTCATGACCTGGAGGTCCTGGGATGGGGCCCCGGGGGAGTCCGCTTCTCCCTCTACCTCTGTGATCTCACTCTCTCTCAAATAAATAAACAAAAATCCTTAAACAAAGAAACCACTTGACAAACTCAATAATTTACTACAATAATTTATACTACATTAAGGAAATGATCACCCTTATATTTTGAAAACGGTAGGACAAGATTTTTTTTTTTTAGACTTTATTTTTTTAGAGCCATTTCAGGCCCACAGCAAAGTCAAGGAGAGAATTCCCCACATAGTCCTACCCCCATCCATATCCTCCACCAGAAGGGCAATTTTGTTGCAGTTGAGGAACCTACATTGACCCATCATAATCACTCAACTTCCATAGTCTATGTTACATTTTATTCATGGTGTTGACATTCTATGGGTTTGGACAAATGTACAAAAACATGTACCCATCATAATGGTACCAAACACAATATTTCCACTGACCGAAAAATCCCTTTGTTCTTTCCTCTACACTCCTCAAGCTCTGGAAACCACTGATGTTTTTACTCCTGCCGTAATTTCCCATGCCTTTTCCAAGGTGTCATATGCAGGAATCATAGAGTCTGCAGCCTTTTCAGACTGGCTTCTTTTTAGTTAGCATATGAATTTTTCCGTCAGGTGGGCATAGTAGTTTTCTTCATGCATTTTTATGGCTAGATGGCTCCTTTCTTTCTTAGTACTGAAAATACTCTGCTGCCTGGATGTGCCGCAGTTTATTTCCCCATTTACCTACCAAAGGACCATTTTGGTTGCTTCCAAACTTTGATGATCATGAATAAAACCTGCTATAAACATCTGTGTGCAGGTTTTTATTGGACATAACTTTTCAGCTTCTTTGGGCAAATACGAAGAGGTGTAATTGTGAAATATGTTCAGTTTTGTAAGAAACCACCAAACTGCCTCCCAAGGTGGCTATATTGCACATTCCTATCAGCAGTGAATGCGCGTTGCCGTTGCTCTACCTCTTTGTCCGCAAGTAATGCTGCCGTGTTCTGGATTTGGGCCATTCTAATAGGTATGTGATGCTTTCTCGTTGTTTCAGTTTCCTCTTTTCTGCTGGCATATGGTGTGGAACATCTTTCCATGTGCTAGTATGTTGTCTGTGTATCTTCTTCATGAAGTGTAAGGTCTTTGGCCCATTTTAAAACCTGGTTGTTCATTTTCTTCTTGTGAGTTTTAAGAGTTTTTGTATTATTTTGGATAACAGTCATTTATTAGATGTGTCTTCTGCACATGTTCTTCCTCCCAATCTGTGGCTTGTCTTCTCATTCTCTTGGCATTGTCTTTTACAAAGCAGAAATTTTTAATTTTAATTACCTATTTATCAGTTGTTTCTTCCATGAACTGTGCCTAGATGCTGGAATCTAAAAGATAATTGCCACATCCAAGGTCATCTTAGTTTTCTCCGATGTGAGCTTCTAAGAGTTTTATAGTTTTGAGTTTTAGTTTCAGTCTATCATGCCTTTTGAGGTAGTTCTCGTGATGAGTGTAAGATCTCTAAGTGTCTAAATTCATCTTTTTTTTTCCTTTTGCCTGTAGATGTCTAGTTGTTCCAGTACCACTTGTTGAAAAGTCTATCTTTGCTCCATTGTGTTGTCAGAGAAAACTTTTTAAATGTTGCTAAAGTGAAGCAATAGGTTTTTGTTAATTCTAGTCGATGTCTTCTGCAGCTACTAAACTGTCAAACTGCATTGAATGATGACAAAATTTACAGTGTTTTCAATGCCTTACAAAAAAATTAAAATACAAATTAGGCAGGGAGTAATTATGTAGGGGAGTATTAGAGTAAGAACAACAATTTGGTTTTTTGTGAATACAGGACACTCAGCTAAAAATAGCAAAGCTTTCTAGCTCTGCCTCTGCCACTACCTCACTCTGGGTCTTTTTATAAACCACTTAATCTTTGGGAGCTGCATCTTCCTTCTCTGTAAAATGAGAGATGATTCATCAAACAAATCTTAAAATCCTTCTAGTAATAATGTTCTCCCAGTGTGAATTTTCATCCCATTTTCTCTCTCTCTCAGTCTCTGTCTCCTCTTTTCCTCTCTTCTTTTTCTCATCTTAGTCCTTTTTCCCCCTTGTCCATTCTTTCCTCCAGAAAGAGAGAGAGAATATAAAATTTCCTGTGTAATACAAGGGCTACCCAGGTTAAACAGATTGTTCAATTTTGAGAATTTTTATCTATAATAAATTTAATTTCCGTCTTCTCATGTAAATGAAATTTGTTAAGAAAGTATTTCTATTTAACATTTGTAAATTAGCTTATTACTTTAAGTTAAATAGAAGAATGGGTACATGACTCAAAATAGAATCTAGTAATTTTACACACATAGCTTGATAACTAGATAGGAAGACACGTGATGAAACGTATGCCAGCTTAAAATATAAGTGCACTTGTATTAGGTTTGATGAGTTGCTTGTTTAAAATTTCAATGTTGATAAGTGCTGAAAATGCATTTATTTTTCATTTCTTTTTAAAATATCAATCTTTAATATGTGCATTATTGAAAGTGAACTGATAATCTCTCAGTCCCAACGCTGGTGGATTCTTGGAAGAGTCTTCTTAGAGCAACCTTTTCTACAGACAAGCTTTGGAGACACCATCTTGTCATCCATTTTCTTCAATTTGTATTAAAATTGGCTTCTTGTGCATTAGGCACTTACCTGCTACCATAGACTCTGCCTTTCCAAAGCCTTATCTTTTTTGTTCATGACGTCTCAGCTGGTTGTCAGATAAGGTAGAGGGGATACACCGAGGGAAGATGGAGATACACCGAAAGAATTAAAAAGTTGCAAAATTCTTACTAGTAATATATAGATAAAGCATTTAATGAGCATCAAGCAAACAGTGTTTGTCTGGAAATGCAGAGCAGTTACACATTCATTTTTCTGCTTGCTCTTAGGCCACTACTCATTTGCCTATAAACCATATATTTATTCAGCATATATTAACCAACTACTCTTTCTCAGGCTCTAAAGCTAGAAAGGTTTTTAAAAAGTAGCCCATTCTCTGAAGAAATAATCTTTTAATTTTATAAAACTAGTGGAAATATGAAGATAGATGGATAGGTGTACATATATATAAAAACATATATACAAAAAATAATAATACGTTGAGATCTCTTTTAAAGGAAAACTATACAGACAATAATGGTATTATAAATAGTTTATTAATGACAACAGAATACCTCAGAGCCCATCTCAATATATTAGAGTCAAAATGAAATTTAGCCCCTGGGTCTCTTTACTGCATAAATCTACCCATCATCTCCCAAAAAATTAAGAACCTCATTTTGGAGTGATGTGTGGGTTTGTTAGGAAGAGAATTACTTTCTCATTCAGAGTCAAAGTATGCTGAATAAGATCATATTCTTGTGAATCAATTGTATTCTCATTACTTGAATGAAAATTATACCGTTGATAGAGCGTGGTATATGTTTCTATGCTGAAGACCACATAAAAATATTTTTTTACAAGTATTAGAAAACATACATTTTCTACCAATACTGTAAATTCCATTTTCTACACATCTGCTTGAGGCAGCTGCTTCTCTCCGTGTTCTGACCACAACCCATATTCCTCCACTCTCCATTTCACCTAACAAGCTCCAGCTGTACTGACTGTTCTCCAAAGCTCTACAGTGGGCTTAATCTTTCTTCCTATAATTAGCACAATGAGCAGAGAGCCAATGTTCCCTCACTACTTTCAGTCAAGGAGGAAAATTGGATTGAGGAGGGATTGGCAAGAATGTGTAGAGACAGAAGTGGTATAATCAAGTGGGACCTATTCCTACCCATAGGTTCCCTCCAGTAGGCTCACTTAACCTAATTTACTCCTATCTATTGAATTTACAGAGTACTTCACCTGATTTGGGTAGCTATTTACTTTTGGACTTCTTTTTTTTTTTATGGAAATATTCCCTTTGCTATGTTCTAAACTAAAACACCATTGAACCAAAGTACCCATGATCTGCTACTTCTGTGGCTTCAAGAAATTGCCATCTCCCTGAAGTTCTGATGTGGCTGCGGGAAGGGGAGAGTAGAGGAGATCTAAACTCTTTCCTATGACTTGCAGTACATTTGAAAAAAAAAAATGCACTGAGAAGACTAGGGAAAGACATCTGGTCACTGAAAACTTTAAATGCACAATTGACATATGAGCTTAAATTTAGTCAACACGGGATTATTATCTTTCTGACCAGAGTTAAACCCCTTTATAAGTATAAATCACAATTTAATATTTCAGGATCTCCATTTTTCTTTTCTTTTCTTGTCTTTTTTTTCCTTTTCTTTTCTTTTTGGCTACTAGAGTCTCTTTTCCATTGGTTACATTCTGCTCACTCCTGCTCTTACCAACCCTTTTGGTTAGAAGTCTCAACATTTCAGCAGTTCATCCACTGAGGGTACAGATCCTTCTCCCACAGGCCAGCGATGGAAAAACTGGAAGAGTCTGCTTTGAAATGGAAATGAGGAAGAAAGAAGATGAAGGAAAGGAAATAACTGAAGGCAGTGCTTTCCAGTTTTACCCCTTGAACTACTGCTAATAGCAGCAGACAGGAGTGGAGACGTACCCTCTTGTGAGTCTGGGGGCACAGCCTGAAGTTACCCATCGCAAGTATAGACTTCCTTTGAACTCTCAAGTTGAATCATTAAAAGTAAGAAAATTTGCATTCTGTTATATAGCATAGATGTTTGTTTGAGTTTAAAAGTAATGGTGAAAATATGTTAATTATAAATATATTACCATCAGTGCTCTCCAATAAAACCTTAGATCAAAATAAAGAATCAGGGAGGTGCATCGTGTTTACTCTGAGATTTCTCTCACCTTCCAGCACCCCTTTGAATACCTTAACTTCTTGGCAAAGAGACAGTCTTAGACCTCAGATGTAGCCTGACTAAAGTTTGAATAGGATTTGTGTTACTGAAACAACCTAAATTGTAAGCGTATGTTTAAGAATATATATAATTCAACTATAAAATGGCATATACTGTGACATAATCGGAAATCTACTTCTCATATTCATATAACTGAGATATATCTCCCATTTTTTTCTTATTCTCATGTATGGTTCAAGAAATGGATTCAATTTTATGCACCTTCCTAAAGCTCTCTAGTTATTTCAAATCTTTTAGTTAACATGTTCATCTTTTTTCCTGCTAACTTCAAGCGGCTTGTTTATTTTATACTAAATATCCATATTCAATTTGGTCTGCTTGTGAAATTATTATTCAATCCTATTGGTTTGTCTTTCTCTTCATGTAATAATATTAAGCCCACTTTAGTTACATGGAGTTTTTTGTATGTTAACTTCCTGCTCCCATTAATTGTTCTTTTTTCCACGGTAATTTTCCCCTTTGCTTTTTCTAAATCAATTTACAATCTTAATGACTAGATTACAAAAAAATGTTATTATTTTACTGTGACTGAATCAAATGTATAACAATGAAAACTAACATCTTAAAGCATTTTGTTTTTCTTTTTATGGATCTAACAGTCTTTTCATTTGATGAATTATTTTTCTGAGTACTTCAGGAATGTTTTATATTTTTTCAAGTATGTTTTAAATATTTCTTGGTAAGCTATTTATGCGTTTTATTTTTATTTCTATCATAAACTGAGCTTTCTCTTCCATTATATTGTCTTATTATTTTTTGTATATGTATACATGTTTACAAGGCTATTGATTTTGTATACTAATTTTACCATCTTCTATAGCTATTTGATCTTTTATAAAGGGAACTTAAAAAAAAAGTTCTTCCTTTCAGACTGTTACACTTCTAATTGATTATCTGTTTCAAGTGCGTTAGCAAATGCTTCCAACACAATGTTAAAAAATTATGGAAATAGTGGGCATTCTTTCTTCTCCTTGAATTTAATGGGAAATCCTTAATTTCTCATTTAAGATGCTGCCTTTTTAGCAAAAGTATATGCAGTTTTCTTGTTAAATAGTTATCCATAAACTCCTATTTTACCGATTGCCCAAAGAGTGTTGCATTTTGCTAACATCTTTTCTGAATATATGGAGGTGATCATATATATATTTTCCTTTTGGGTCTATTAATATGAAAAAAATTATTAAATGATACATTTATATCTCAATACCTTTGTTCTCTACAATTAAATTTACTTGGTCATGATGTATAAATTTTAGTTTCCTGCCTGGCTCTGTTCACTAATATTTATCAACTTATTAGATGTACTGCTGATTTTATATTTATTATATCATTTCTTTTAGTTTAACTTTTCTGTTGTTTTATTGAGGTCTTGGAATTTACTTAATTTCATTTCCATTAACACAGATATTTTAATGCTATAAATTTTCCTCTAACAGCGATCTAGCTTTATCACATGATTCTGATACATTTTGTTTTCATTATCATGATTTTGAAATGTAATGTTGTATGGATTCTTTGATTCAACAGTTAACAAAGGGGATTTTATTTTAAAATTATCTTTAAACCACAAGGACCTTTTAAATTTTGTATTAATTTTTAATATTATGCTTTAGGTGCAGAGAATGATGCTTGTGTCAATTTTATTCCTGGCAGTTCATTGGTGCTTAGTGTGTGATCTAAAATGTACTCACTTTTTATGCATAGCCCAAGTTCATTTAGAAATCGCAACTTCTATCATCAAATTTTGTGGTTTGATATGTATAATTCTTATATACCTGGTTTGTCTTTGTTTGTGAGAAGCATTTGAAGTTGGCTGTGTTTGGTGTATATAGTCCTCTTCATTTCTCTCTTCTCAGTAAATTACACCATTCTATCTGGCTGCCCATATCAAAAAGTCCAGGACTCACCCTTAAAACATCTCTTTTCCTCATCCCCTCTCCACAAGTAGTGCATCATAGGATGGATCACCAAACATGTTTCAAATCTACATACGTATCTTCATTTCCACATTACTAATCTAGTTCATGTGACCATATTATCTTTCATGGAGCATTGCCTTCCAACTAATACTAATGGACTCCCTTTTAGTTTGCTCAAAACTGGCAATGAAAACATTCATTGCTTGCCTAAAAATCATAAGTATTAGCCCGTTATGTTTAACTCTAAATTAAAACTCCTTCACAGGTTGTACAAGGACATACCTATTCACTGTCCTCATCTTGCAGTGCTCTCTGCTTCACTCAGTATGCACCTGTCCATACTGGCTTACAGTTTCTCCAACAGATAAAAACGTCTTCAACATCTGGGTCTTTGCATTTACTAATCCCTTTATTGGAAATAATCTACTCATTATTCTTTTCTTAACTAATACAAGTGCTTTCTTTACGTTTCAGCTTAAATATGATTTAGGCAAACATGTCTTCCTGTTACATCTCTCTCACCCTTCCTCAATAGTACCTAATTCTTGAACTTTTGTATCACTGAGATTATCTAAATTTGTAATTATACTTTGATTTATGAGTATTCACATGATGTCTTATTCTCTACTAGATTGAAATTTCCATGAAGGCAGGAACAGTGTCTGGCTATATTGTGCCATGTTATATCTAGCATTGTGCTTATAATATGTATCAGCCTCATGATCTTCCATCTGCTAGCTGGGGATGCACAAAAGCCGGTGGTATAGTTTGGTGGAGTGAGAGCTAGAAAGCTGAGAGCGTAGATCTTAGGCCAAGTCTGAAGGCCTGAGGACCAGGAGCACTGGGGGGCATAAGGAAATTGATGTCCTAGTTCTAACAGTCAGTCAGAGTACAAAGTCAACTTTCTTCGGCCTTTTTTGTTTTATTCAGATCCTCAACAGATTCAGTGATGTTCAACCACACTAGGGAAAGCCATCAGTTTTACTAAGTTAACCAATTCCAATGCTAATCTCTCTGGAAATACCCTGACAGATACACCCAGAAAAAAATGTTTCACTAGCTTTCTGGGCAACTCTTGAACCAGTCAAGTTGATACATAAAATGAATCATTAAAAAGTACCCGGTAAGAAACATATAAAAATCACTTCAATCATTTCACAACACTATAGACATCTTGGCTATAAATCCTTTTGGCCTTCTAATGAGAAGTGATTGTAAAGGATTAAGACATTTAGAAATGGCTGCATTTGCTTGGTAGGCTAGACTATGCTTTAGGTTGAACATCTGGTAATAAAGTAGGATAAGAATCAAGTCCAAATGTGAAAAATACTCTAAAACAATAAAATTTTAGCATAAATATATATATGTGTGTATATATATATATATATATATATATATATATATATATAGACTTGGCTTTAATTTATGGCCAAGATGGGTCTGCTTAGTTTTTTTATTGTATTTTATATAGGTACATGAGAAACATGTCTAAAAACATTTATGAATTCAAATTATGACTGCTGCACAAATCTAAAACAGTTCTTGTCACCTAGACTCCAAATGAAAAGTGATAAATAAATGTAATAAAACGTTCAAAGAAAATTATTTTAGTGAAAACATGTCTATATTATGTTCACCATGACTCTATGTAATCAGCTAAATATAACCCAGGAGAACTGAAAATAGTCAAGTCCCATAAAATTTCTGAAAGATCTATCAAAATTTCTCCACTATTTCCCTAAAACACCTGAAGAAGCTGATTCCTAAATCTATCAGATCGTATTTAAGCTTTAAACATTTAACATTCAAGGTCCCCATAGGCAATTGATTAATAGTATTATATTAAAGTCAGCCATGAATATTATATGCCCAAGATCCAAACGAAAAGCAATTCCAGACAAAATGAGACAGGAATATATCTCTCCTCATTAGTTTTTTCTTATATGGATTTATGTTTAAGTACCTGATTGGTTTCCTTCAGACTTCTGGCTTGCATTTTTTTTTAATAACTATCATAAGTTTTTCCAGGTATGGTAACCTACTTATGAGAATGCAACACCAAATTGACTGTTATAATTTATATGGTATAAGCAGATAAGGAAAAAGGAAAGAGAAAGGCATGGAAAGCTATTAAAATTAAATATTTTTATAATACTATTAATAGGCCAAAGCCTTTTTTCTTAGTAAAAGGCTTAAATTTATCATTTTTTTAACCAGTTCATAGATTCAGCAATCTTTTCTATCATTTTTTTTCTAGTCTCTATTTTATTTCTGCTCAGACTTTTGTTATTTCCCTTATTCTGATAAACTTGAGGTTAGTTTGCTCTTCTTATGTTTCCTTGAGTTTTAAAGTTAGGTTGTTTACTTGAGATATCCCTATTTTACTAATGTAGGCATTTATAGCTATAAATGTCCTTCTTAGAACTGCTTTGGTTGCATGTAAATAAAATTAGAAGTGAAAGCAGAGACAAAAAAAAAAAAAAAGAGGAGACATTACAATTGATACCACAGAAGCACAAAATGTTGAGAATTATCATGAAAGGATATTGAATTTTGCCAAATCTATTTTTCTGAATTTATTGAGATATCATATGATTTTCCCTTTCATCGTATTAATGTGATGTATCATGTGTATTGATTTGTGTATGCTGTAGCATCTTGTATCACAGGGATAAATCTCTTGTTCATGGTGTGTGATCTTTTTAATGTGCTGCTTAATTTGGTTTGCTAATATTTTGTTAAGAATTCTCATCAAAGATATCGGACTGTAGTTCTTTATTTTCTTGTAGAGTCTTCATCTGGCTTTGATATCAGAGTAATACTGGCCTTGTAAAATGAGTTGGGAGTTCTCGCCTCTTCAATTTTCTTTTTTGTGAGAGTTAGAGAAAGATTAGAGTTAACTTTTTAAATGTTTGCAAGAATTCAGCAGTGAAACCATTTGGTTTTTAGTTTTTCTTCATTGGAAAGTATTTGATTATTAATTCAATCAATCCCCTTACTCATTATTAGCCTGTTCAGATTTTACATTTACTTATGATTCAGTCTTGGGTGAGTTGTATGTTTCTCGAAATTTATCACATTGAACCTGAGTGTCTGCCTTTCTGTAAGTTTAAATAAAGAGGAATCACAAAAGGAAAATGAAAGAAAAATGTTGAAAGTAAAGCTAAAATGAAAATGCTATCATCTTAAAATATGAAAACTCAGGGTCATGGGATCGAGCCCCACGTTGGGCTCCACACTCGGTGCAGACAGTGCTTAAGATTCTCTGTCCCTGTGGCCTCTCCTGCTCTCTCTCTCTCTCCAAAATAAATATAAATAAATCTTCAAAAAAAAAAAAGAAAGAAAATACATAATAGAATATAAAACATGATGAAAATGTGCAACACTTCAATGTATTGTTTTTATGTCATCAGATAATACTGATTAATATAATTTTATTTTGGATGGCCATGTTAAGATATTTTATCTCTCCACGATACACTTGAGAGATTATTAGCAAACATTTAAATAAATATTAAATATCCACTTTGCAATCTTTATAAAGGAAACTTGGAAATGATAGCTTGTTATCATTTCAAACATTTTCTATTAGTGATAGTCGTAAGAGATAGTGTCAATGATAGCCCTATTAGTCATCCACATATACAAGGTGAGGGAATTGAAAATGCTAAATAACAATTTGCAGTATCCTTCCTCTAGACCACTTGCTAAATCTAAGGGAAGTGAGAAAAGAAGCAGATAAATTCTTCTACTGGAAGTTCCTTCTTTAGAACTGAATTTGTTAACACTGAAATCATAGAAGTTGAAAATATTTTAAGTTTGCATGAAAGTGAGAAAGGCCTGTTTTATTTCCCCATCAGTCTCCAGTAGATTGTGAACCAGCTCTAGGGAAAAGACTGGGCTGCCCGGTTCTTCTTCTGGTGTCCTGGAGCACTCTCCCCCTTCTTCCCTTCTCCCAGGCCAGATGGTACAGGTTTTCTATTACATTCTGTTCATATCCACCCCCAGAAGCATGTCACATACTCAGAGCATTTTCCAAACTACTTCACCTATGTTCCCATCCGAATATAGTGATCCTAACTCCTCTTTTTAGACTATGCTATTCAATATGCTCTTTGTCATTTGGCCTACAGTTTCCTTTTCTAAATGTCCTTCTTAGACATTTAGTATCTGACCATTGATCAGACAATTAGTCTGACCAATTGCAACAGATTTCCTGCCTCAGCTGAGAATGTGCCCTTCTTTTTACTCATAAAACTTCAACTACATTTTTGACCAGAAGAATAAACTCCATACTGTCTGGCCCAGAATTTCAGGTTCTCTATAAGCCGTGCTCAAGAAAAATTTCTATTTCTATAATTCAATATAGTAGACTCTTCATATTAATTAGGTAGACTTTAATTCAAAAATTTTTTGAGATAATTAAGCCATTCATTGTGCTAAGCAATATAATGTAGAAAAATAAAGAGACAAAGATATTGAATCCATATATTTTCAAATATCTTGATGTCATCTAATTAAATAAGCATAAATACAAATTCTCTTAATGACAGTGCTTAAACAGCATCATAGCTATAGTTATATGCTGTTTCCTCTTCAATCCAGTATCTCATATGTATCCACTAGACTCATAGAGCATGTGATTCGTACTTGTGTTTTAACAAATCACAGATCCTTACTAGTATTGTTTTTAAAAACAGAAGTGAGTTTTCAATGAATTACCTTCAATATAATTAGGTTTCTCCCAGAATTTAAAAATTTTATTACCAATACCACTCTCAAGAGCTTTGTTTCATATGTATATAATATCTTTCTTACATTACATATTTGTATTTATAACAATCTTGTCAATCCCTCCTTCCCACTGCCTTCATTTACTACTGCCTTGTTAGCAGTTGCAAACTGTGGTCACTTAGATTGGGTATGGAATAATAATTATTCATTGATTTTTCTTTTTTAAAGATTTATTTATTTATTTTAGAAAGAGAGAGAGAGTGCAGGGTTGTTGGGGGGAGAGGGGAGAGAGAATCCCAAGCAGACTCCGTACTGGGTATGGAGCCCAATGCAAGGCTTGATCCCAGGACACTGAGATCATGACTGGAGCCAAAATCAAGAGTCTTAACTGACACTTAACTGACTGCGCTACTCAGGCACCCTTGATTTTTCTAATATACCTTTAAATAAAGCTGTAAAAACTAAATAAAAAATGGTCACCCGTATCTGAACCCAAGACATTTCATAATGTGCTGCCTATAGCAGTTGGCTATGGTTGTTGCAACCAAGTGCCACTGATTAGGCAGCTGAAACAATAGATTTATTTTCTCATAGTTCTAATGGCAAACAGTTTAAGATCAAGGTGTTGACAGGGTTGTTTTTTGTTTTTCTCTAGGAAGTGGGAAGGGTCTGTTTTAGGATTCTTGACTAGCAGATGGCCATCTTCCCTCTGTGTTTTCATACTGTCTTCCCTCTGTACGTGTCTGTGTCCAAACTTCTTCTCCTTATAAGAAACAGGTCATATAGAATTAAGGCATATCTTAATGACGCCATTTTTACCTCATTACCTCTGTAAGGATTCTTTCTGGTCACATCTTGAGGTGCCAGGGATTAGAATATCAAAACATGGATTTTTGAAGTGATACTATTAAGCCTATAACAATGTCTGATAAGAATGTGTGCAGTCTTAACTTTTTCTTCATTTTGCCTTTTTAGACAGTTTGGAATGTCCACTAATACTTCTTTATAATGTTTTCCTAATTTCCCCTATTTCTTTCCCCGTCACCAATTCAACACCTCTGTTTTCTAAATCGTTACAGTGTATTAGTTGCATCTCCTCATAGAGTTATTTGGCCATAAAAAAGATAAATTGCTAAATGTGAAGGAAGACATTTTAAAGGGCATTTGTTGAATAACAAGGAAAATTATGTTCTTTTTCCTTCATAGGACAGTGATTAAAAAATAATGTTCCTGGGACTCTTAGCTAGTTCAGTTGGTTGAATGTTTCTGTCTGCCCTTGGCTCGGGGCATGATCCCAGCATCCTGGGATCAAACCCCATGTAGGGCTCCCTGCTGCTTCTTCCTCTCCCTCTGCTGCTCCCCCTTCTTGTGTTCCCTCTCTTTCTGTCAAATAAATAGATAAAATCTTAAAAATAATGTTCATAATATTTCCATCAAGGGTAAGGGAAATAACAATTTAAAAAAAAGGAAATTGTACAATAAGAGTAATGCTAAGGAACAGATAAGGAAAAGACACTAGATGCATTTTCTTCCTCCTTTACTTGTGATCCCAGCCAGATCTTCAGTACCACAAATACCCCCAAGCATACCGAGAATTAGAATCGACAGAAGGGGTGGAAAATGGCTTCCATTGTGTTGGAGGCAATGTCAGATGATTTCACACAAAAAGTATTTCATTAACTCTCTCAACATTACTTTGAGTTAGCTGCTACTTTTTTTTTTTATTATTATTAATGGTGACAAGATAGAGTTCAGAAAGGAATGGAACAGTAAGTGAAGGAAGAGGATAAGAGGAATCATAGAGGTCAATCAGAAACAAGTTAATTAAAAAGTTAAAAACTTTAAGTTGTAATCACCATTTATTTTTTTCTCCCAAATTATCACTATCACATTATTTTCTTTAATAATTAAACTCAAGTTCACTTACTTCTATGCAACAACTGGCAAAATAAACATTCTATGTAAATGAACTTGAGCATGAATGCAATCAATATAATGTTTAGCTAAATTAAGTAGCTTGTTTATCATATGTCAATAATGGAAATAAAGTTGTGTTTCTTCTGCCAAACTTTATGTACAAGAAATTTTTTTAGCATTGGTATTTCAGCATTACTGGGACACCTGGGTGGCTCAATTGGTTAAGCACCTGCTTTTGCTCAGGTCATGATCAGCGTCGTAGGATCTGGGAACTGGGATGGAGCCTCCTTGGGCTCCTTGCTCAGAGGGGAACCTGCTTCTCCCTCTTCCATTACCCCTCCCACTGCCCCCCTTCACTTGTATGTGTTCACTCTGTCTCTCTCAAAAAAAGAAATACAATCTTTTAAAAAATTTCAACATAAACATGTTATGGAAAAATTTTTTAAATTTGTTAATGTCCTATACAATTGAGCTCTTTCTCAAATTCTATGACAATGAATTGTCATGGGGAGCTACTAATTTACCAGACACTAAATTAGATGCATATAAAATCCTGCTACTTTCCAGCTTATTTTCCTCTAGGAAATATATGCTAGTAAATAACTTAAGAAAAAACATTAAGTTACATGTATAAATAAATAACAACTTTTTGAATTCTAATGTTCACTTTTAATTCATTCTTTATGCATGAATAAGTTATAATAGTGAATGTCATTCAATTGAGGAGCTGCTTTATTTTTCCTGTATTTCTCAGAGAGTAAAAGGTTAGAAACATAACTCCCTGGATGTACAGAGAATAGAAAATAAAATAATTCTTATTTCCCACTTATGAATAAAAAAAATCAACATGTGGACTGTTCTAAGGATTAATCCATCTCAATAGTTATGAAATTAGTTTCTTTATAATTTTATCATTGCAATAGTCTCAAAGAAAAGGTAAAATGAAAAGCTGAAGACATGATTTTGTTTAAAAAATATTTCTGTGGGTTCTAAGTTCTGTTAATGTGGGAAGATATGCTGTGAGATGCTGCTTCTGTTCAAGACTCACTGGTGGGTATAGGCCTTCTTATCAAGGCATTTAGAGACTAGCAATAAAGGGGACGCTATAAAAATGACTCATGTTGTTTCAATCTACTGGATGAAAATAAATACTTTAGTTTTTATGGCATGGGAAATGCTTAGGTCTAATTTAGAAAAAAGTGAATGAAAAATAGTTTCTAGAATCAAATATTAAGGATGAAGCAATCTTCAGAAGTTCCTTGTTCTCTTTCTCTTTTCAATGCTATGGATGTGGGCACTTGCAGTATCCTGTGAGGGAGAGGTAGAACTGGCAGGTCAAGAGACGGGACATTAATTTAATTTGAAGCTGACAAAATCTTTATGAAATCCCCTCTCCAGTCCCAAAATGATCTCTAATTCACATCGTGTGGCATACGCCATCTAGTCACTATGATTTCATATTTTATTGAGCAAAGGAGTGTTTCTAATTTATTTTGCCATATAAAGCCACAGATCTAGAAATAAGCAGATCCCAGTAGTCATGACATTTACTACTATGAAATTTCAAATACGGTTTGCTATTTAAACATAGATGCAAGAGTGCAAACATCCTCCAATGTTATACATGTACACTACTAGAGACAGGTCTTAATAATATGATAGTTGTACACTTTTATGTAAAAAAATACAAAAAAATCCACCAATAATAGCATGAATAGTATCAAGCACGTGTGATACAAACTCTAGTCAAACAGAGCTCGCAGACAACATGTTAAGTATTTTGAAAATGTAAGACTCAGCTCAGGAATTATCTTCTACATGATGCCTTTCCTACTCCTCTCCTCAACTCATCCCTCAACACCCACTAAAAAAGAATAACTCTACTGTAGTACATCTACTTGTACTGCTTCTATTACAGCATCTCAAACATTTATTGAATCAATCTTTTTCATGTTTTCTGACCAGCTACCTCCCTAAATAAAAGGAAGTATTTATTTTTTCTCTGTGCCCCCAGAGATTAGCATGCTGCCTCATCCACGTCCATGGTGGAATCTCAGTAAACATTCGTTAATTTTGATTTTTCAGAGGTTTGAGTGTAGAAAAACTCCACAAAATGAATTTCTGGTTTGAAACAACTGTATTAACGGTTCTGTCTCTGTGCCTAAACTAGCACTTGCTCTGACTACTCTAGATATTTGTTGACCCAGAATTACCACGTATCATTAATGATACAGTATATACTGCAGACAATTTTTGTGATGCCTTGCCTTTTCAAGCTCTCCTTTATCTTGAAATTAACATTCAGAGGACTGATCTCAGCTTTGAATGAGACCTTTGTTTGTATTATAAGAACTTATTCCTCCTTGTTTACCTAATATTGCTGTTACAATTGCTTCTACTAATCATCTCATATAGCAGTGGCTTAAAACAATAATCAGTGTGTGTTATCTCTCATGGGTCTGAGGTTAACCAGGATTAGCTAGGCAGCTCACCATCAAAGTTTTTCATGACTTGGTAATCAGTCGATGACTGAAGTAATTTCAAAGGCTGCTGTAGGTAGGCTAGCAGTTAGGCTGTCAACTGAGAGGTCAATTGGGGCTTTCAGCCACAACTCCTATATGTGACCTCTCTATGTAGCTCAACATACCTGCTGAGTTCCTATGGTGAGCATGCAAGAGAACCAGAGCTAAAGGGAAAGGGGATTGGTCTTTTAGGATCAAGCCTTGCAGATCACATAGTCATTTATACAAGAGTCAAGAGGACACCAGATTCAAGGGGATGGAACATACCCCCTTACCTCTTGATGGAAAATATTATAACCATCTCATTCTAAAAAGAGAATGTGAGAATTAGAGATCTTATTATACCCATTTTAGAAAATAAAAAATTCCCCCCACAAATGGTGGATAGCTTTTCCAAATTGACTCTATACTACTTCTGAAAAGTTGAAATTAAAACTCAGGCCTTAGTTAGTCATTTCTGACTTTGTGAAGAAATAAAATATCTGCCATATGCCCAAGAAGGACAAAGAGCTAACCAGATAGAGCAGCGAAGAATGACTCAAGTACCCAGAGAAGAGGAGAGATGGCAAGTGTCATTGTGTGTCTGGGCAAATCGGAGATCAAAAACATTTCTAAACAATATATTTGCTAGCTCTAGTTTTCATGACTTTCAAGTATTTCTTCTATTTTGACTTTTGTGATATAGCTGTATCATTTACTAATCCATTCTGTAAAGGTTTTCTCTGACTTATCACCCACAGGAACTTGTTCCTGTTAATAGAAATTAAGTGACGTTTTAGGTAAAGGCAATACTCCATAGGGAGACAGCCAAACAATTCTTAAATGGTCAAGATACAAACAACAGGGGAATACGGTGGTACCGCCGACGCTCTCATACAGCTTCAGTAGAGGTTAAAACTCTGTTCTAGCACTCACTCGTAGGCCTTGATGTTACCGAGGTTCTGACTTAACACAGCACTTAATGTGGTCTTTCCCAGCAGTACAGAGTTGTCATATAAATTCTTATCTCCTTGCCTTCCTTAGGAGGAGAAAATAATAGGAGCTATGAATAGAGATGGTAATTTTTTTTGTTTTGTTTGTTTTAAATGCATGAATTCAAGTGTAGGATTTAATTTAATTTAATTTAATTTAATTTAATTTAATTTAATCCAATGAGCAATGAACTTTGTTCAACTCAATTAGCAAAAATATACAGAAAACATGATCTTGTCACAAAAAATACTTCTTAAGGATTATTTTGTAAATCAGGCTGACAGCATTATTTGACCTCAGCATTTAATTTAATGGAACTAAAAATAACAAAAAAACAACAGGAAAGATGATGATGTAATACTTATTAATAATAACAACAATAAAATCAACCCCATAAGAAATATTTATTAACTTATGCGTACAATTTTGTAAACTTCTTGTCAAGTTAATGGAAATTAAGTGACGGAAAGTTAAGTTAATGGAAATTAAGAAATGCTTATACCATGTATGTGGTACAGAACAAATGTGAACCTCATTCTGGTTTCAAATAAGCAGTTACTGTGGAAAAGGGCAAACTAACAATATCATAAAACTTCTCCCTATCAACACAGAGCCTAGTAGAAAAGTCAAGGGGAAACTTATGTGAATCCTCTTCATGCCCTACATTGAACTTTATCGTGGGTAGAAAAGGCCACCCTGTTTTCTACCTTTTAGGGAATAGCACAGAAGGGCGGGGTAAGCAAACCTTATCAGATTGGTGAAGTCAGTCCTTCTCAGCATTTAAAGAACCTCAGGGATAGTGTAGATCCCAGATTCAATAGAACGACTAAATTCTTTAGTGAATCTATCTACCTACTTCATGCTAGCCCTCAAGTTACACTAAAGGGAACAAAAAATAATGCTGAGTTCTTAAAGTAAGGTTTTGCCAGCAGCTATATGGATGTTAGTCATTTCATAGAGGATGGAAAAATTTTAAAGATAGTAACCCACACAAATCCATTACACTAAATAAACAAATGAAGATTGTGGTAGATAGGCAAATAAATATATAAGCACATAAAATTATGGTCTGTCCAAAGTTTTTCAACACTGTCTGCCACCTCCTTTGCATGAATAAGACAAAAATAAATGTCATGATGTCACAGACATTTTTGTTTATCCCTAAAACTACCCCACTGTTTCTGCCACCTTCAGAAAAGACCAATTTCATTCATCACTGTCAAGCGCCCAGGCCTACAAAGTGAATCATGATTGCTTTAATTCCTTTTCAAAAGTATTTTTTTTTAATTTTTTTTAATTTATTTATGATAGTCACAGAGAGAGAGAGAGAGAGGGGCAGAGACACAGGCAGAGGGAGAAGCAGGCTCCATGCACCGGGAGCCTGACGTGGGATCCGATCCCGGGTCTCCAGGATCGCGCCCTGGGCCAAAGGCAGGCGCCAAACCGCTGCGCCACCCAGGGACCCCTCAAAAGTATTTTTAGCTTACTCTTGTAGCTAGAAAGTGACCATGGGATGGTATTTCGGCCAATGAGATACAAGGAGCTTCATAGGAAAACTTTCTTCCCCATGAGTAAAATAATAGCCATTAGCCCTTCTGATCTCTTTTCTTTAGATCATAAGCTTTTTGAGTATACAATGCCTGAAATTTTTCCATCTATCTTTCAATTATGAGGAAAAAGCCAGTTGATACATAGGAAGCCAATCCAGAGCTCTTGATATTAGTATCTTCCATGAAGGACTTCAATGTTCCTCCTCCAGTCTGCCTATTCTATAAATATTACAGGTCTTTTAAGGGTAGTAGGGTTCCAAAGACTTTATTCTAACAGATTCATGTAGAAATCAGAAGACATAATACAACCAAAGGCAGACAGAAGGAATAATAGAAAAAGACTAATGGTAGGGAGATAGGAAGGCAAGGAAGGAGGGAGGGAAGGTATGCAAAAGACAAGGAAGCCAGTTGGAAGAAAGTGTTACCCTCGGAAAAGAACCCCAAAATTTAGCCCTCCAAAAAATAAATGAATAAAATTGTAAGATAAATAAAACATGTATGAAGAATAAAAATTCAAGATACTAACCTTCCTCATTTTGTACAACTTCTTTTTGCACAAACAAGTGTTAAACTATGAATCCAACATAGACTGGGGTTAAAATGGAAATGATAAGAGAAGAGTAGGGTTATACCTAAAAAGTACTTGTTCATCCATAGCATCTAAAGTCTTGCAAACAGAATTTGAGTGTACTCAACCAAGGAGAATTGAATTGGATTTTGAATCAGATAGAATATATTTAGACAGGTGTCCTAACAAGATGATCTGCATGCAACATCCTAACTCTGCATGTACACAACTGCAGTTTCACTTGCTGGCCGAGATAGTGCAAACCTAACTCTAATCCTGTACTATGAAGACTGTAGGACAGACATCTGTTCATTTAATGTAGAAGAAGCTATTTAAATAATTTGAGAGGTGGAAGTGTTTGGGATTCATCATGTGCTTATCTTCCCTCTAAAAATGACCCCCCCCTCAAAAAAAAAAAAAAAAACAAAAGAGAAAAAAAAAAAGATTTGTCTTTCATTCTGACTTGGAGGCACAATTCGTGTGCCAGACCCTTAAGGCGTTCCATGCCGTTTTACTATGCTGCGGAGGCTGGTGGGAAGATCAACAACTACAATGGGTTCCTCATTCTCAATTAGGCTGGAATGGACTCAGGATTGCCAAGCAGAGATAGCTATCATTTTCTATCATAAAGTGGAAATGGGTGCTCATCACAGTCAGCAAAGGAATCAGATTACTGAGATTGGTTTACCCAAAAGACTCCTGTTTTAGTTTGTTGAGGAAGTTATTTCAAGAGAGAAAATCAATAGGCAAATTGAAAAGAGTATATGCCTAACATGTAAGCTGCCATACTAGAGAGTTTGATCCTTTATTTACCTGTCACACGTAGAACACCTGACAGAGGTGAGGTTTTGCACCTTTAAGAGGAAGCCCAGTGTATCACATGTGCATGGTGTGAATCTTCCTTCTAGCTTTCACTGATGGAACCTGCAGACAAAGTATTCTTGTTCCGAAGAAAGAGTAAAATCCATGCCTATGGAGAACTACTGGGTAGTGGGTCCAATTTTATATTAAGTCCAAAGAACATAGAATGCTTGTGTAGACAGCTGGTCAATGGGCGGAGTTATAAGGGAACAATTAATAAAATGCTCAAGTCCACCTTTCTTGGACTTCGGAATTGAAAATTCAGCATTTCTTGAATGAATGCTACCTGAATTAGATTTTATTTTTTAAATTTGTTTTGAAGTATAATGTACATACATCAACGTAAACATATTGTAAGCATCTAATTTGGTGAATTTTAACAACCAGGGCATCATAAAAAAAAAATCATAATAGCTTCAGGAGCTCCCTTAGTGCTTCCTCTTGGTTACTTCTCTTTTCCTATCATTCTACTTTCCTCACTTAGAACAGCATCAGTTAGTTTTGCCTACTTTTGTACTTTTTTTTAGAAATGGAAACATACAATATGTATTATTCTGAGTCTGTCTTACTAGAACAAACAATCCCAAAATCTGTATGGAGTCTGTCTTCTTTCAGTGAATATTGTGTTTGTGAGGCTCACCCAGAAGGTTATACGTACTGTACACTGTTAACTCTTGCTGCAGTATAGTGTTCCCTGGTATGAATATGCCATGTAGCCCCTCTACAATGGATGGGCAGTTGAGTAGTTTCCAGATTGGGACTATTAAAAATAGTGTTGCAGTGAACATTCTTGTGCTTTTCTTTTTGGTGACATTTCTAGGAGTAGGATTCCTGGATCATGAGTCATAAATATGTTCTGTTTTAGCAGATAGTGCCAAACTGTTTAAAACTGGTTGCACTAATTTAAACTTCCATTAGCCATTATGAGAAGCCTGACTGCTCCATCTGCTCTGCGACTGTATGATGCTTCACAGCAGAACTTCTGAATTCAGTCATCCTTGTGTGGTTGTATGGGGATACCAATTTATTCTTATTTGTGTTCCCCTGGTAATTAATGAAACTGAGTGTCTTTTTGTACATATATTGTTCATTTAACTCTTTTACCAATGTCTTTTTAAAACCCTCAAATCAATTTTTAAATTTAGATTTTCTTTTCATGCATCTTGTGAATGCACACAAGGCTACCCCTTATCATAAAAGTGCCCTTACTAATTGGGGTGATAGGCTAATCTAATCTCATGAATAAAGTAGCTAGTTGGCAGCAATATAAGCTAAACATAGTTTCAACAACATGGACTCTTTCTCACCCAGGCTGAACTTTGGTACCATCATTGCTTTGAGTCTAATTTGCTACCAAAAAATGACTAATGTGAAATATGTGTAAGTCTGTCTAAAACTTTGTACTTCTACATTGTTCTGTGTGTGTCAGTCATTCATTCCATCGCAGAAGGCTTGCTGCTACCCTGGGATCTATTTAGGAAATGACAGGTAGCATTTCTCTGTTTTGTTACCGCCACTAACTGTATCTTGTCATCTTTCCTCCATTTTTTCCCCTCTTCTCTCTGTAGCCCTACGGAATCTTTTATTTTAAGGGATTGGAACATTGACAGTGGTGGAAAACTTACCTTCCCTCTTATGTCTCTCCCAAAGCCCTCTCTTACGCAGAGTTCCCTGAGACTTCAGAACTGTAAAACCCAGAAAAATGCCTGTATTTTCTTTCTGCCAAATCTCATTAATGACTTGAAGCGGTAGTCATGGCTTTGACAAAGTCTTGATTGAAGGAAAGAAAAAATGCTGTAAGTTGCAGGGGGGGAAATGATATTATTTCAGATACCCACATAATGTGTGTACTGCCAAAGCCTCTCAGTGTTTTTCTTTTTAAGATTTTAACTGAGTGAACTTGAACATCTTATTTAATGTTTCCGTCTTATTTCCCTCATCTAGTGGAGACGGGGCCCACAATAGCAGTGTCTCAGACTCGCTGTGATTACTAAATGGCATGCCCACAAGTGACTCAGCATGGCATCTAGCTCCTTTTAAATACTGCTCAGTAAAGGCTAGCTATGTATGAGCCATGTGCTGTTATTCCACTAATTATAAAAGACAGCTAAGAAGGAAGAAAGTCTCTGAACTTTCCCTGCAGTGGTATTCAAACTCTAGCTGCTATGTTCATTATACTTGGAGAAGTGCTATGGACGTGTCACCAGTGATTTCAGAAAAATATCCTAACAATAACTCAAGATCTGGAAAGACCTTCAAATGTGGGGCTGTGGAAGTCAGCTACGGAACCTAAGGAACTAGCTAAATTGACAGCTTTCCAAGGAGAACGAGCCAGGTTAATGCTTGCTGCCAGGAATCTTTGCTCCCGCATTTCAAAACTCCGTGGAGGTCACAGATGAGCCAGCCTCTCGGGGCCTCCTATAGCTTCCTAATATTGCAAGGACCCCCGCTGTCCTGTCATGTCACATGCCAGCGATAAAAGCTTTCCCTTGTGCTCTTTGGTCTTTGAGTTTCAGATGTAAAAGAGACAAGTGCAGCAGTGCATTACAGTGGCTTGGGGACCCAAATCGTTTTTGAAATCCTGTTTAGAGTTCACAAATTGTAAAATCTGAGCATAGAGGAGGGCCAGGATTTCAAGTGCCTCTTTCGTTGTTATTGCTTACAACTAATTTTACTGCTGCATTGTGTGTGTGTGCGCATGAGGACACGCGTGTAGGGGACTCTTGCTCGTGGTGTGTATTTGTGTACTTGCTATGGCTGTAGGACATTTATGATGGAGAATTAAACAGCTCCTGGAACTGGGAAGCCCTTAAGAACATCTATTCAAATTCCATATCGAAGAGTAGGGACTGGACAACAATGCTGCAAGATGCAAAACAAAGACTCAAACAGGATAAATGTGTTCTCATTTGCATATCTAGGCAGAAAATCAGTAGTTGTAGGGGTGTTCTCTTCCGTTTGCACCTTGCTTGCTCTTATTCACCACAACATCGCCCCCAACACACACACACACACACACACACACACACACACACACACCTCAGATGAACCTCCTGTCCCATGTAGGCCTCAACAGTTTTGCTGTTGAAGTTTATTTTTCTAAATGTTTTTGTCTCTGAATTGACTGCTTTTCTTCCACACAACTGTCTCAAAATCATTTATTTACACTAACTGAGAACCTACAATATGCCAGGCATTGGACTGAGCTCTCAATACATTTTGTAGAGTAAATCACAGTTCAAGAGATTATCTCGGTCTGTTAAAAGAAAACACTCCTTTCTCAGAAATTCCATAGACTGTAAATTGAGTATTCCTTATAGCCTGCATTGTCTATGTTGCATGATTAACATTTGAGTTTATTTTAAATACTCCTAATTACATGTCACTTTATGTGGAACAATGTAAATATTTCAAAAATATTTTAAAAGAATAATGAATGATAGAATGAATACAGCAAATGCATAATCTAGGAATCAGTCTACTTTTTTATGGAGCCATCTGCATACCAGGGAGCACCTAAATATGCAGGGTAAAGATGCATTCCTAAAAGTTCCTGTTATGTTCATTCACTTTTAATATAATAAAGTATTTACAGTGTGCCTACTATTTGCATGGCTCCATGGTAGACAACTGAGATACAAAGATGGAATTTAAAGACATCATTTTTGATTACTCTGTTAGCCAAAATCCATATGCAAACAAATACATTACAGTGTGCGGTAAAAACGAATAAATAAATAAATAAATAAATAAATAAATAAATAGCAATTTAGAAGATTGGTTAATTCTATTCAACAGGGGAAATATTTCTGAAGGAGATGCTTTACCAGGTGTGCATTCTTGTGTATAAAGCTACAGAGTCAGGAAGACAAACTGGCATGATAAAAAAACTAACATACGTGTTATTGAAACAGAATTGAGGTAACGGAGGAGGATGTAATTTACTATTGTTCTAGGAGATGTGGTCAAAGAAGTAAGGAGGAACCATGATTTGGAAAGTCTTGTATTCATGCTAGAAGAGTTTTATATTGTAAGTTATAGGAAATTATAATAGGATGACCAACAGTCTGCTGACATGGCTCATAAAGTAGTGATGAATAGAGTAGGCTCAGAATCCACATCGCCAGGATTTAGACCTAGCTAGCAATTAACAAGTTGTGAGATTTTGGTCAATTTATGGAAACTTTCTATGCATCAGTTTTCACATTTATATGGCGATATATATATATATATATATATATATATATATATTTATGTCCTAATTAAATTCTCACAACTCACTTGCTATATATATATATATAGAATGTGATTTAATATATACCTACACTATGAAATAACTCTCATAGTCAAGTTAATTAACACATCCATCATCTCATATGGTCACTTTCTTTTTTGGTGGGATGAGGAGGTGAAAATTCTTAGAATCTACTCTCATAGCAAATTTAAATTACCCATTATAGTATTATCAGCTATAGTCACCCATAGTATAAATTTGTTCTTGAGAAGTTTTATTTATTTATTTATTTATTTATTTATTTATTTATTTATTTACTTATTTATTTATTCATAAGAGACACATAGGGGCAGAGCCACAGGCAGAGGGAGAAACAGATTCCCTGCAGGAAGCCTGATGTGAGATCGATCCCGGGACCCCGGGGTCAGGACCTGAGCTGAAGGAAGATGCTCAGCCACTAAACTTCCTAGACATCCCCATGTTATTTATTTGTAACCGGAAAATGGTATCCTTCACCAAACTCTACCCATTTTCCCCATCCCCAGCACCTGGCAACCACTATACTCATCTGTTTCTGTGAGTTTCTTTTTTTTTTTTTTTTTTTAAAGATTCCACATATAAGTGATACTGTGCAGCATCTATATTTCTCTCTGGTTTATTTCAGTTAGCATAACACCCTCTAGTTTCATCCATGTTGTCACAAACGGCAGGATTTTCTTCTTTTTTAAGACTGAATAATTTTCCAATGTGTATGTGTGCATGTGTGTGTGTGTGTATCACATTTTCTTTAGTTATTCATCCACTAGCAGACACACAGATTGTCTCCACATCTTGGCTATTGTGAATAACGATGCTGTAACCATGAGCTGTACAGATAGTCTCTCTGAGATTATGATTTTGTTTGCTTTGGACATATACTCAAAAGTGGGAATGCTGGATTATGTAGGGGTCCTATTTTTAATCTTTTGAGAAATCTTCATCCTCTTTTCATAATGGCTGCACCAATGTACATTTCCAACAGTGCACAAGGGTTCCCTTTTCCCTATATGCTTGGCAGCACTTGTTATCTTTTCTTCATGATAGCCATATTAATAGGTGTGAGGTGATTTCTTGCTGTGGTTTTGATTTTCATTTTCCTGATGATTAGCAATGATGAGCATCTTTTCATACACCTATTGGCTATTTGTGTGTCTTTGGGGAAAAGTCTATTTCAGTCTTTGCCTGTTTTAATGGGGGGGGGGGATTTTTTTTTTCAAAAATCTCCCAGCCCACTTCCCCTCCAATAACCCTCAGTTTGTTCTATATGGCTGAGAGTCTGTTTTCTGGTTTGCCTCTCTTTAGTCCCTTATGTTCATGTTTTGTTTCTTAAATTCCACATATGAATAAATCATGTGGCATTTATCTTTCTCTGGCTGACTTATTTTGCCTAGCATTATACTCTCTAGCTCCATCTGTGCTATTGCAAATGGTAAGATTTCATTCTTTTTCATGGCTGAGTAATATACCATTGTATATTACTTCTTTACCCACCTACGTGTTGATGAACATTTGGGCTACTTCCATAATTTGACTATTGTCAATACACTTCTATAAACATAGGGGAGCATGTATCCTTTTGAATTAGTGTTTTTGTATTCTTTGAGTAAATACTCAGTAGAGTGATTACTAGATCATAAGGTACTTCTATTTTTAATTTTTTTGGAACATCTCTACTGTTTTCCAAAGTGGATGCACCAGTTTGCATTTCTACCAACAGTGTAAGAGGGTTCCCTTTCATCCGCATCCTTGAAAAGGTAGGTTGTCTCCTGGGTTGTTAGTTTTAGCCATTCTGACAGGTATGATGTGATATTTCACTGTAAGTTTGATTTGTATTTTCCTGATGATCAGTAATGTTGAAGGTCTTTGCCTGTTTTTTAATTGGGTTATCTATGGGTTGAGTTCCTTGTATATTTTGGAAATTAATTTCTTATCAGATGTGTAGTTTGCAAGTGCTTTCTCCCTTTCCATAGATTGTTTTTTTCATTTTGTTAACAGGTTATTTTGCTATGAAGAAACTTTTTAGTTTAATGTAGTTTCACTTACTCATTTTGCTTTCATTGGCTTTGCCTTTGGGTCAAATCCAAAAAATAATTGCCAAGACCGATGTCCTGTTTTCTTTTAGTTTTATGGTTTCAGGTCTTATGTTTAAGTATTTAATCCATTTTGATTTGATTTTTGTGTATGAAATAAGATATGGGTCCAGTTTCATTCTTTTGTATGTGGATACCCAGTTTTCCCCAAACCATTTATTGAAGTAGCTATTATTTCTTCATTGTGTATTAAGGATTCCCATTGTCACCACTTCTACTCAACATAGTACTAGAAGTTCTAGCCAGAACAATTAGTTTAAAAAAAAAAGAAATAAAAGACATCCGGGGGATCCCTGGGGGGTTCACTGGTTGAGCGTCTGCCTTTGGCATGATCAGGGCATGATCCTGGAGTCCCTGGATCGAGCCCCACATCAGACTCCCTGTATGGAGCCTGCTTCTCCCTCTGCCTGTGTCTCTGCTTCTCGCTCTCTCTCTCTGTGTCTCTCATGAATAAATGAATAAAATCTTAAAAAAAAAAAAAGACATCCAAACCAACAAAGAAGTAGAACTGTGTGTTTGCACATATTATCTATAGAAACCCCTAAGGACTGCACCAAAAAAAAAAACTATTAAAATTAATAAATTCAGATAAAGTTGTAGGATACAAAATCAAAATATAAAAATGAGAGATATGTTTCCATACACTAATGCTGAGCTATCAGAGAGAAGGTAAGAAAATAATCACACTTACAATAGGATCAAAACAATAAAGTACTTAGGAATAAACTCAACCAAAGAGGTGAAAGATTTGTACACTTAAAACAGTAAGACATTGATAAAAGAAACTGAAAACATCACAAATAAATAGATATTCCTTGTTCACATATCAGAAGAATTAATATCATTAAAATGTACATACTACCAAGGTGATTTACTGATTCAATTTACAACCCCATCAGAAACCCAGTGGTATTTTCCACAGAAATAGTAAAAACAATTCTAAAATGTATGTTGAACTACAAACGACCCTGAGTAGCCACAACCATGACAAAGCTGGACACATCACACTTCCTGATTTCAATCTATATTATAAAACTATAATAATCATAGCAGTATGCTATTAGCATAAAAAGACATAGATCAACAGAGCAGAATAGAGTGCTCCGAAGTAAACCCATACATATATGGTCAGTTCATGTTCAACAAAGTCACCAAGAATACACCATTTGAAAGCACGTGTTCTCAACTACTAGATGATCCTACTTTTTACTATATTCCATGGGTTGAGTCCAGGGCATGTAGCTTCAAATATATACAGCATGAAAACACTCTAAACACTTTGGGACAACAGTCCAATACAGGTTTAAAGTAACTTTTCATATTATTTTTTTATCACATCATTGTCAAAAAGACCTCTATGGTGAGGAATGATGTTATTTTCCCTATTTGATCCAGAAAAAAAATGAGTATCAGAAAGTGATAAGACAAGTAAGGTTATTATTGGTTTGAAAATACATGTCTTCTAACACCATATGATTTCACTAATATGTGGAATTTAACAAACAGAACAGATGAACATAGGGAAAGGGGTAGGGAAAGAGAGGGGGGCAAATCACAAGAATTTCTATAGAGAGCAAAATGAGGGTTGCGTGGAGGGGCAGTGGGGAGAGGTATGGAATAAAAAGGAGGAGGGCACTTGTTGTGATGAGCACTGGGTGTTGTAGGTAAGTGATGAGTTACTAAATTCTACTCCTGAAACCAGTATTACACTACATGTTAACTAACTAGAATTTAAATAAAAACTTGAAACAAACAAACAAAACCTTTATAAATATGAAGAAAAATACATGCATATCTTATGGATTCCTATCTTGTCATCTGCCTTTGATTAAGAATAATTGTCCTCAGATTTGTGAAATTCAGGGTAACAATATTCAGCTTGGCGAATCATTTCTCTTACACATGCATTATGAATAAAAAGTATTTCATAAATCAAGAGGTCACATCAAGAAGGGAAAATGTTACATGACCAAGCATCTGGTAATCATCAACCAAGATTTACCAAACCTTATATAAGGACAATGGGCCTCGGGCCCAGCAAAAGTAAATGTGTCCTTGTGAAACCAGTCACCTGAATAAATTGGGACTAAGAAGGTATAAACAGCTGCTTACCATGAATGCAGAGAAGTCAAATGAGCACAGCAGATGTTGCATTAGCAAGTCTTCGCTGTCTGTGGAAGAAAGAGAAAAGCACAAATGGAAAATGATGACTTGATTTAAATGTTTTCTCATACCTCTGTTATGAGATGAATGAACAATCGTTTTGCTTAAACGCATTTTTTTCATATTTAAATTTTTCTCTGGTGCTCTGAATTGATGATGTAGGCCGAGTTCACTCCACAGACAATGAGAAGTAAACCTGCTCTGTGAAGAAGACTCCCATCCCACTTTGAGAATCCACGCTTACTTGTACTTTCCTCTCCTGCATACATGGATTTGATATTTAAGACTATTAGGCTTTCCTTCTGGGACTTCTCCCCATGACCTGATAATGGAAAATGCACTACAAAAAGTTGTCCTAAGAGTCAATATAATTATGCTTAAAAACCTTGTGTCAATTATCTGCATTCGATCCAATAACAAGGCCTATTAATTCTGCCTCTTAAATAGTATTTCAGATACCCTCCCTATTTGCTGTCATTTACCTAGTCTAGGCCATCATTATTCTTTGCCTGGTCAACATATTCCTACTATATGGTTGTACCCACTTCCACTATTTAATTCTATATAAGTGTTAGCTTAATCTTATTAAAAGTTATATGGAAACTGGGGATCTCTTGGTGGCTCAGGAGTTTAGTGCCTGCCTTCGGCCCAGGGTGTGATCCTGGAGTCCCGAGATCAGGTCCCACATCGGGCTCCTTGCATGGAGCCTGCTTCTCCTTCTGCCTGTGTCTCTGCGTCTCTCTCTCTCTCTCTCTCTCTCTCTCTTTCCCATGAATAAATAAATAAAATCTAAAAAAAAAAAAGTTATATGGAAACCATCAGTATCTTTCCACTGTATGCCAAATACACTTCAAACTTACCTTGACCTATATGTAAAATGACCATACAAATAAACTTTTTCCTAATTAGGGCACCTTTGAAACTAATAAAGGACACTATTAACAATTACACCAGAAAAAAAAAAAAACAGATATAAATACACTTCATGACAATCTGGGTCTTATATTCACTCTACCTGTAAGAGTCTGCATCACCTGATCTGTACCTACATCTTAAAACCTTTATCTTTCCCCTTCTTCTTATCCTGCTCCCACTCTGGTGGATACTTTTCAGTTCTTCAAAAAAAAAAAAAAAAGTCTCAAGTTATTTTCTCTTTGTGGCATTTTCTTTCTCTCTTTTTTCACATGCTTTAAAACTCAACTCTTCATAGCTTTCTTTCCTGAACAGCCCATCTGATATTCATCTTTCCACTCAAAATAGTGATCTTAGATAGTTGTATGCATCTTTTGTAAAATGATGCATAATTAATTAAGGTATATTTTTCTCTCCTCTTATATAATATAATGTATTGTAACCAATTGAAGATAGGAACTACATCTTGTATACCCAACATCTAAACAGTATGTCTGATGCATAGTGGACCCTTAGCAAGCATCAGATAATAAGGAGTGTAAAGTGTTGTTAGCCATTCCTGAGGAGGGAATAGCTAACATAGCAAGGGTGTATATAAAATATTGTTCCTCTATGCTGGAATTTTAAAGATGAGTCAGGCCTTATCCTAATAACACATTACTCTAACCCTTAAGCAAATCAAGCACAGAAAATGGAATGGTGTGGTTCATCTGGACATATTGTATCATCCCATGTGGATGACTTCTGATTTCTAATTAATAACTACACTTAGGCTAAATACATTTTAGTAGAGATATTATTTTATGGGGTAAAGAAAGAATAAGAGTTGTAAATTTCATCTTTAAATAAATATGGAATCATAATAGGAATATACTATCTCATATTTCTCATCAAAGTATAATTTTACCATCACAACCCTAAATAGCTATCTATATCTATATCTATATCATCTATATCTATATCTATCTATATATATGCAATTAACTATTGTTTTATTTTCCCTTTAAATCCACTCCTCATATAACTCACAAATTATTCTTAAATATGGGGTATCTTTCCCCAATCTTCTAGAATTAATGAGTTGTGTCTCACAGTGTATCATAGTCCTGATCCATATACATCATCTCCCAATTTATCTAATTATATGATTTTCTTCCAGACTAGAATAAGTTCTCAAATAGCAGAGATTCAGTCTTAATTTTGTTCCTCTAGGACCAAGTACAGGTAAGTAAGTAGTAAGTACAGTAGTAAGTAGTGGGTTCTTCAAAGATTTTGATTGAAAGAATACATTTCTTTTATTTTTTTTTTACTCTATATTTTCCACATTAGGGTATTTCAAATCTCCTCATTACCAAAAGGTAGCTACATTAATATTTCAGCTTGACAGTAAAAACCCTTTGCAATTTGGCCCCTCCCTATAAGCCCTTCCAATACAGGTAACTCCCCCCACCCCACATTGCAAAGCAAAATCACGTAGTTTCCAATTGTAGGATGGTAAGTAAGGGAATATCAGCTCCCTGATGGATTTTGCCTAGTTTCTTCTACCTTTATGGAATTTTCCAATTTGAGAACATGTGTACGTGTGATTTAATACTTTAAAGATAATTGATTAAAGAGAAAATAGTGTTCCAAGGAATAAGATGATTGCATGTTGCTATAATATAAGGCAATGTGTAGGATGTGATTGAAATAGTCAGATCTTATGAATTCAAGATCAAAGCCAATGCTCTGTGACTTTGAGTTTAGCTATTACCCATAGCAAAGCTTTTGATGTTTTCTTTCTTACTTTTTTTTTTTGAGGTTGTCAAGTAATTATGGGTTAGGAGATAAAAGATTAGAAATTTGGTGTAAAGAGCCTTGCTTCTTTTATTTTAAAGGTATTATTAGAGCAAATGCAAACAAATATTTTTTGTGAGACTGAGGAAAAGAGAAAAAATGTATTTTGTTGGTGGGGACACTTCATTTTCTTTTTTCGTTTTGTATGTTTTACTTTCAAAATCAGAAATATCAATAATGTAATCTTCAATAGCTTTTTAATCGTAGAAAAATTAATGAGAATGAAGAGCCATAAACATGTTTTCTTTTCAAACACCATTAAATTATTCAATGTTTCCATGAAATTTTCTCAAAAATATACCAAAGTTTATCCAAAAAAAAAAAAAAAAAACTTTCAAACCCTCCTAAAAGCACTTCTACTTTCTGATAAGTATTTGTAAAATACATATTTAAACAAGATTTTAGAATATACTATGGCATTGTATCCGGCTAAACAAAATTGTATATGATTGATGCCACTGTGGTTTATTTAAATATATCTTGGAACATTTAATCTCACTTAAATATCATTTATTCCTGATTTAAATGGATGGCTATGTTTTAGGAGGGGGACCAGACCCTTGAAAAAATAAACTAACTATATAATTATTAGTTTTGGCAATCTGATTGAATTCATTTCTTTTCACTTAAATGCAACTTCCCCCCTTTTCGCAAATATCTATTTACTTAAAGCAGGAGAATATCTTGTTTCTTTATCAGTTAAGTGTCTTCTCATCACTATGGCTTTTCCTACAACCAAATCTGTTTACTTACCATCCTTCAGATATATATGCTCATTTCTACCTTACAAATGATAGTAAAATGACTTGACTAGGTAAACCTTCTTGAAGGTTATTAACTCCAGGTTCCTTTGTAAACTACTTTGGTGTGTATCTCATTTCATTCTCTCAACATTCAAAAGTGAGTAGTCATGACTCTAATAAGTTAAATAGCCTACCCATGGTCACATGCATACATGCATACACACATACAAGAGAAAGGAGTAAAAAAGAGGAATAGTTTGAAGATTAGTAGAGGATAGATTTTTATTCTGTATAAAAGGAAAGAAAGAAAGACGAAAGAAGGAGGAAAGAAAAAAGAAAGAAAGAAAGAAAGAAAGAAAGAAAGAAAGAAAGAAGAAAGAAAAAGAAGAAAGAAAGAAAGAAAGAAAGAAAGAAAGAAAGAAAGAAAGAAAGAAAGGAAGGAAGGAAGGAAGGAAGGAAGGAAGGAAGAAAGAAAGAAAGAAAGAAAGAAAGAAAGAAAGAAAGAAAGAAGAAAACATCCTTCATCTCTAGCTGACTTTGCTCTATAATTGAGACAGTATTTGGCATATTTGGCATTATCCTTTATGGGAATTATATTCATGTTTAACTGAATTTTTCTTCCTAATTAGAACTAGTACAAAGAATCTAAAAGATGTCATAGAATTTCATTAGAACAGAACATCACAGACTTTAAATGTACTTCAAAATGTAATAAATGTTTTCTGAAAGTAGGCGACACAGCATAGTAGGATGTTTGATGGGAAAGAACTCTGAGTTTACTCCTATGATGCCACCATCCTGATGAATGCATCTGTATGGGAGCGTAAGCAAACTCATCCATTACAGAAAGTACAAGGTTAAATTATTTCGGTAGGCACTTCCACTTCTCTTTTTTCCTGTGATCTGCCTCCCCTAAGAAGGCAAAGTGAGGGCTTTTTCCATATTAGTCATTTTATGAATTTTTGCCCTTCATTAACAGAGTTCAGTGTTGCTGTTACATTTAGCATTCTCCTTATTTTCCAATGTTTATTGATCAGAATCTCTCTATTCTGCGGAAAAGGATCATCAAATTTTCTCAGTAAATGTATGTGCACTGAAACAACTTAAATCAGAACGAAACGTTTTAAAATGGCAGGTTATCAAGCCAAGATGTGGTTTTATTCTGAGATTTGTTTGCATGATGAATCTTCTACTTGTTAAATAGAGTAGTGCAGCGGCAATTAAGCTTTGGAGCTGGTCTCCATAGTAGAATATTTTTCTATTCACTCATGTTTCACATCTGAACTTTTGGTATAAATTTATTTTTAACAGAATTCTCACTTCTACATTTATTATTCTAAAGATAAGTACCTCAGTTTCCCAGTAGAAGCTGAAACATATGATGTTAGTTTGTTTCCATATAATCAGGTTTTCTTTAATCAAACAGATAAAGCAAGTTTCAGTAGAACCTACATAGCTACTCATATTTGAGGGGATTTCTCTTGTGAGCATTAAGACTAATCAGCAAATCTAAGGGAGAATTCAGTTAATTTAGGGTATTTTTGTATTGTATAAGTATTTTGATTTAATAAAAGTCATTTTTTAAAAAAAGATTTGGTTTATTTATGTGAGACGGAGCATAAGTGGGGAGGAGGGTCAGAGGGAGAGGGAGAAGCAGACTCTGCTGAGCGGGGAGTCCAAGGCAGGACTCAATCCCAGGACCCCAAGATCATGATCTGAGCCAAAGGCAGATGCCCAACTGGCTGAGCCACCTAGGCTCCTCTAATTTTAAATGATAAACAGAAATTCTGATCATAAACATTGCAAAATAAAAATGGCAAATATAGCAGCAACACTGTAGTCTTTTAAAGGATGACAAAGTTTATAAACTTAGTAATAGGAAAAAATCTTAGAGTTTTGCTTTTCTTTTTTGATCACATGAAAAAATGGATTTGGAGGTGATTATTGAAACAATTTCACCTATTTGTTTTCCATTGTGTAAATAAATTGAATCATTTATTGGTGTGAGGTAAAACTTTCCTTTATACAAATCTCATTTGATATGTCACAAAATTGAAGAAAAATGGCTTAATCATTTTAGTTACAAAATAATACTTTTAAAATGATTTATGTATTTATTTGAGAGAGAGAGAGAGAGAGAGAGAAAGCAAACACAAGGTGAGAGGGGCAGAAGGAGAGAGAATCTGAGACAGACTTGTGCTGAGCATGGAGTCCAAATCCGGACTGAATCCCAGGACCCTGAGATCATGAGTTGAGCCAAAACCAAGAGTCAGACGTTCAACTGACTATGTTACCCGGGGACCCTAAGGTAATTTTTATATATTAGAAAAAATTTCCAAGTTTAGTACAGTGGTATCATTTGATAGGGCTTTAACTAACCATGGTGCTACTTTGTTTAAAATAAAAGATTTCTAGCATTATAGCCACACACAGATCTATAAAAAGAGGTTCTGAAACTGAGAAATGAAAAAACTTATTTTTTGAAGATTATTTATTTATTTTAGTGGGGAGCAGGGCAGCAAGAGAGGAAGAGAGAGAGAATCCAAGCAGACGTACCCTGCCCACAGAGGGGTCCCAACTCGGGGCTCTATGTCAGGACGCCGAGATCATGACTTAAGCCTAAATCAAGGGTCTGGTGCTGACCTGACTGAGCCTGAGGCATCCCAGGACAAAACAACAACAACAACAACAACGACAATTTATAATTATCTTCTTTCAGTGCCTTCAAACCCTTATCAGAGCATTAATGCTCGATAAACAATTACATTTTTGGCAAGTATTTAGAATTTACGTGGTTTCTGTGTCACCTCATTGTCCTCAGTCATTTTGCTTCCCTAAATCTTAAAACCACACAATGAGTTCTATGGGTTCACAGCAAAATATTAGATCATCACTGGTGTCCTTTTAACTTTTAGAGAAAACAAATGTTAACATACTATTATTTGCAGATGCATTCTCAAGGACTAGGATCATTTTGAGTGAAATAAAATTGTTAAAAATAAATAAATAAATCCAAAGAATAGAGTTGGCAATCCTGCATCCTAAAGTAATAAAAGTAATAATCTGATAATAATATATTTTATATTTTTTAATGTTCTACACTTAAAATTTTTTGGCTTAATTCAATAAGGAAGGCATTTGAGTACACACAAAGAATTTTTTTTGCTTTTATTTGTTATATTTTAGATTTTATAGGCCATCCTTTTTATTATCACTGAAATGAACTAATTTTCAACATCATTTAACAAACTACTTTCCCTTTGTAGAATTCAAACATACCAGAATATTTTGGTCTCTAAAATATAACTGAAGATTTAAATAATTTTAATTATATCAGTATGTAAGACCCATCATTGAAAATGTCTCTCTATAGCTGATCAAAATTTATTTGAATGTGTAACAGCATGTCCCACTAGCAACAATGATTACAAAATGACGTTATATTTAATTTTTCTTAACATTTTTCCCTTTACACTCATAAAGGCATTTCAAACTGTTATATAAGTGTGTAATTTCAAATGTGTATATTTATTTATATATTTTTTGTTTTCCCAAATCATCTACTTCTGGAATGTTAAGCACAAAACCATCTGAAGATAAAGCAAATATTAGCATAAGGGTGCACTGTAATGCATTCTTTTCCTTGGACCTTTACTGAATGGAAGCATTCATTGAGAAAAGATCTCAGAATCTTACTCCACAGTGAATCCACCATCTCATCTAGAAAACAATCCTTTAAAAAAAAAAAAAAGCCGCCTGTGAATAGAGGCTATTCATATCATTTTTCTTTCTCCCTCTGCAAATGAGTCTTTACATTTATTGTAAAAATTGATTTGAAAAATTATTGCCCATCTGCCTATGGGCTAGTGATTATCAGAAACATTTTCAATCATATCCAAACTATAGAAAAATACTATCAGTAAGCTTTCAGCTTCATAAACATTTGGAAAATATTATGAGTCATTGCTATTACAAACAAACAACAAGCCCACTTCATTTTCCAGTATACTTTACAAGCTCCACAGTATGCAGGGCTGGATGTGATGGGACCAAAGGAAGGGGAAAAAATATAGCAACAAATGTGGAAATATACCTTTGGGATCATATTGAAACAGTTAATTATATTCAAAGTCACGGGGGCCATAAAACCATTATGATAACATAAAGCCATTTTTGAGAATTCTTTTGGCCATGTATTCAATATAAATCTAAGAAAACGGATATATTTCTTAAGCACTAGCTGCATGCTAGGCACTATGACTGTCTTTCATAATTGTATTTATTCTATCTGTTTAGTGCACCTAGAGGTCTAAAAGATAAATGTTGTTATTTTTATAACATTTTACTGATAAAGATTGTAGGATATGGGGAAATTTAAATACCAAAAAACACAATGAAAAAATGATCAGTCTATCTCCAAATTCTTTATTCATCATCAGCGTATATGACCTTCCAGAGAGCCTCATATGAAAAAATATCCCTTATTGTCCATGCATAGGACCATAGTGTCACATACTTACAAGTACCCTTAATGTTTATCTCATAAAATCTTCTTAAATATGCACTTGAAGTCCATTCCACAACACCTAGGGTCCACCTATGGATAAATAATTCCAAAAACAAATGATTCATCTCAGCTCTTTTTGTCATTGGGCAACCTTCCTCTGGCTTTGAGAGGCATTTATAGCAGTGCCAGACAAGGTTTTATGCTCTCAAGAGTCAACCGCAAACTGGAAGACAAGTTTATCAATTTCATGGAGCTTACATACTAATGGAAGAGATCATAAAAGTAAATAAATAAATAAATAAATAAATAAACAAACAAACAAATAAATAACAAATAAATAAACCAGAAAACATAAATAAAGAAAGATAATGGCTTTGAAGAGTTCAAAACAAGTTAATAGGATGAAGACTGAGTGGGAGTGTATTTTAAATTGGATGGTTATAGGCCTTTCTAGGAACATTTCAGCTAAAACTAGAATGATAGGAAACTCTTAATACGTGAAGATAAGGAGAAAAATGTCCCATGCAGTGGGGAAAATAATAAACTCATGCAGGTACCTTAAGGTGGGAAACAAGCATGACCTATACTAGGGAAAAAGAAACAGGTCTGTATCTAAAGAAAGCGGACTGCCAGAGTGGCTCTATGAGAAGGGTGGGAGGTGCCAGGACTTACGGGGCATTGCATATCCTGTCGAGGAGATAGAGTTGGCTGTTGTTGCTGTTGTTGTTGTTTTTTGGGTTTTTTTGTTTGTTTGTTTGTTTATAGCAGGGACCCTGATGAAGGGCTCCATCCCAGGACCCTGAGATCATGATCTGAGCCAAAGGCAGATGCTTAACCCACTGAACCACCCAGATGCCCAATAGTTTCTTTCTAAAAGAAGATTGTTTTAAACAAGGAAAGGTCATTAACTATTTATATTGTTTAAGGAAGCAACCTTGCGTGTTGGGCTCTGAGACAAGGATAAGAGGCCAGGATGGAAGAGAGAAACCAGGCAAGAGGCTGTGGCAGATGTCATTATCTTGGGCTAAGTTTACGTCAGGTAGAGATGGACTGTGGATGATTTGGGGATAGAACTCACAGCACTTGCTCACAGATTGCGTGTAGAAGGGAAAGAAAAAAAAAAAGCAGTAAGTGGTTGGTTGCCTCCAGTTTTTGACTTGAGCAGAAGAAAGTTGATCCAATTTACTAAAATGGGGGTTTTACTATCAGATGAGATTTAATTCAGGAGGGAATCTAGGATTCAGTTTTAGAACTGTAAGATTGAGATGTCTATTAGATACAGGAGATAAAGCCTATGTTTTTCATCTATTTTTTTCTATTTCATCCCTTCTTATGAGAGTCATAAAGGCTAATACCTCTTCTGTATGGCAGTACCTCAAATAGTGAAAAAAAAATTTGCTTAGCTAATATTAATCTTCCCTTTAGTGCTCGTCTTAAAACATGTTCCCTCACCATTCCATTTTTCTCTCCTCTGAATATTTTCCAATTTGCTTTTATAATCCAAACTGGGGGACTGAGAACTGAGCATAACTAGATAGAGTGGCACTGGGAAGATATTTAAAGAAGAGGATTTTAGGGATGCCTGGGTGGCTCAGCAATTGAGCATGTGCCTCCGGCTCAGGGCCTGATCCTGGAGACCTGGGATCGAGTCCCACATTGGGCTCCCCGCATGGAGCCTGCTTCTCCCTCTGCCTGTGTCTCTGCCTCTCTCTCTGTGTGTCTGTCATGAATAAATAAATAAAATTTTTAAAAAATAAGAGGATTTTAATGCTCAAATTATAACATGTAACCCCCCCCCCCATTCTAAGAAATAACAGATGAGAGGACCTTAGCACATAGAAATTTATTTTCTGTCATTTCAGAAATACATATAACTTGACTTAACTGTGTTTAGGACAAGGACATATTGGTAGATAAATGGGGAACAGAATACTCTCTTAGGAGGGTAGTTTGTGGCCTTGTATGAAAGAAAAGGTCTTGGGGTACTGTATTAGTCTGATAGGGCCACCATAACAAAATGCCACAGGCAAAGTGATTTAAACAACACAAATTAAAAAAAAACAAAAACACAAATTTATGTTCTCACAGTCCAGGAAGACAAAAGTCCAAGAGTTTTTCCAGAAGTCTCTCTCCTTGTCTTGCAGATGACTGTCTTTAGGCTGTGTCCTCAAATGAACCTGGTATCTCTTGCTCTTCTTATGAGGGCATCAGTTCCATTGCAGTAGGGCCCCATTCTGATGGCTGCATGTAGCCTCAGTTATCTTTTCAGTGTCTCTATTTCCAAATACAGTATATTAGTGGTTGGGATTTCAATATATGAATTTGGTGAAGGAGGCACAATTTAGTCCATAGCGTGTGGCAGTGTGGGAATTTTCAGCATTAGGGAGAGGAATATTTAAAAGGTATAGTAAAGACAAATGATTTTGTGCAGCACAGAGAGCCGTATTTCTTTAGTACAGCAGAAAGTGGGATAATATATGAAGCTGTCTTAAACCAAGTCTGTGCAAAACATAGTATATATTATTAACTACTTAGAATTTTTTTAAAGATTTTATTTATTTATTCATGAGAGACATAGAGAGAAGCAGAGACACAGGCAGAGGGAGAAGCAGGCTCCACACAGGGAGCCCAATGTGGGACTTGATCCTGGACCCTGGGATCACGCCCTGGGCCAAAGGCTGATGCTCAACTGCTGAGCCACCCATGCGCCCCAACTACTTAGAATTTTAATCTACTCTTTAAACCACAAAAATCCCAGCATGAGGGACTGGAAAAGTCCTCAGTTTTGGATTTCACCTTTATCTAGGCAATGGGGAAAATCAACAAGATAACTTCAAAGCCAGAGAGATAGATCCACAGTATACAGACTTCTAGATTCTCTCAGACAAATCATGCTGTGTCTAATTCTGGCACCTTTATTCTTAAAAAGTAGCTTGAGTTTGAACAGATTCAAATTTGACAAACTGTCTTACCAAGAGAACCTGCAGCAACAAGAGATGTTTACCCAGTAGAAAATATAGAGAGGAGAAATTATGTCTGCCTTCAGATATTGGGAAATTTGCTCTATGGAAGAGCAAGGAGTCTTGTTTTATGCAGTCTAGAGGGTAGAATGTAAGATTATTTGGTGGGAGCCACAGGGAAATTGCCAAGAAGATCGTTTTAACAATTATGTCGTCCATCAAGTTAATGCTTTGCATTATAAAAATGGAACTCCAAACAGCCACTTGGAGAAAAAAATCACACAGGGGGGAATCAAAGACTGATCAGACATTTGAATGATATAATCTTCAAAGTTTCTTTCAACTCGGAAATCTAACATTGTATAATACAGAGAGCCTTCCTAGTTTAATTCAATATCTGTGGAAGATATTGAAATAGATTTATTGAGATAGTAAGTAGGGAATTATTCAGTAATTTTTCTGCCCATAATTAAAAATTCAAAACTTGCAATCAAAACTAGAGGCACGTGGGTGGCTCAGTTGATTAAACGTCAGACTCTTGATTTTGGTTTGGGTCATGAACTCAGGGTCATGGGATCTGGCCCCGCATTGGGCTCTACACTCAGTGGAGAGTCTGCTTGGGGTTTTCTCTTTCCCTCTGCCCCTACCCCTGCTTCAATTCTCTCTACTCTCTCTCTCTCTCTCTCAGATAAATAAATAAATCTTTTTTTAAATAAATCTTTTTAAAAGATTTTATTTATTCATTTATTCATGATAGATGCAGAGAGAGGCAAAGACACAGGGAGAGGGAGACCCAGGCTCCTTGCAGGGAGCCCGATGCAGGACTTGATCCCAGGACCCTGGGATCACACCTTGAGCCAAAGGCAGACTCCCAACCCCTGAGCCACCCAGGTGTCCCAATAAATAAACATTTTAAAAATAAAAACTACTTGTAATCAAAACTATTATTATTCCCCAGCCAACCCAAAATTCTTTCTTGAAACCTAATAAAATATTAAAAGAATGTAATTTTAATTTTCCCTCTTCAAGTGTGGAAACTAAACTTAGTGTTCAGAGACTCAGTATTTTCATTTAAAATTTTTCAATAGTCCAAGATACTTCTTAGTGGTCAACAAGTTATAAATATGTTTTGAGTTTTTTGGTTTTGTTTTGTTTTTGCTTTTGCTTTTTTTAAGTAGTCTCCATGCCCTGTGTGGAGCCCAATGCAGGGCTTGAACTCACAGGTCTGAGAGCAAGACCTGAACTGACTGACATCAAGAGTCAACACTTACCTGAGCCACCAGGTGCTCCTGTGTTGAATTATTAAACTTGTTTCACTGAAACAGAAGAGTTTATCAGAAGTAATGAGAGCCACAATTTCATGGTTGAGTTGAAGAAGAAGGCAGTATGAGAAATTGCTCTTCTTTCCACCTCAGTCACTCAAACCAACATATTGTTATAACATGAGGAAGAGGACCAAGAGCTGCCAGGACTTAAGAAGACAGAAGAGAGAGTTGATTTCACAAGATGTGACCTAGGCCTACACCTCAGGCTCCCCATATAGATGATCTGCAGACATCAGGGCAGTGGAATGATCACCCATGAGGAGCCCATGCCACTGAATACATTCTGACTTGCTAATATCCCAGGAAAACAGATTTCATTCCCTCCAAGTTTTCCTTAAACCCAAGGGTGGAAAAATGGAGATCTGAGTTAAGTCAGACTCTTCATTTTTCACATTCCCAAATTCACTGTATTATTTTGTTTTGTTTCCTTTTAAGTAACTGACAAAATGTATCCCATCAACACATGGAATGGATTAGGGAATAATGAAATAGGCTCCATTCAATTTACTCAAGCTCTTACTGAATGTATTCTAAAATACAGCTCATCTTTCTACAAATATTAAGAATTTAGTGATAGCCATTACTGAGCGTACTCCACTGACATTTAAAAATGTTTCCATGGCTCTTTAAGTAAGAACCAGGAGGAGAATGCTCCCCAAAATAGACCATATTATTGATTTTTATAATACCTAGAAATAATATTAACTCATAGACTATCAAATATTCAATATTCTCATAAAGTTACAAAACAACATATACTGATACTTCTTCTATTTGCAGGTATTGAGAGACAGTTAGTTATTAGTAGAAGTTCCAGTGTCATTTGTTTATGCAAATAGCATTATTTAAGAACACCAACACTTTTACTTAAAAAGGCATATTGTAGGCATTTCCAAATAATGAAAGAAATAGACTATGGGAATAAGTTTGTAATGGGGAAAAAAAACAACAACCCACATATCTAATGATTATATCTAATTATACAATAATTATTCTAGTTATTTTCTAAATACATACAAAGTTTATTAAAATAGATTGCAAATGAAGTATAATTATTCTATTTATTATAAACACAATAATAATTATGACCACAATAATAATGGTACTGAAAATATAATCTATAGAAAAATTTCACATATGTTTGTATCAATTGATCCTCACAGCAACCTTTCATGCAAGGAAGGAAGTAATATTTTCACCTTTTTACAGTTGACAAAACTAATGCACCAGAGTCTATGTGACCTGGCCACAGTCTTCCACCTAATGAAGCAATAATATGCTTCATACAATTATGAGGAAAATCATGAAGTGACTTAAATATACCAAGGAGATATTTACAAATAATTACATCTATCTCAAACAATGGAAACATTGGTTAGAGTTTTTTTTTTTTTTTTTTTTTTAATTTTTTTTTTTTTTTTTTTTTTGGTTAGAGTTTTATTACCAAATCTTTTCACTCAAAAATTTATATTTTAGCTGATATGGGTATCTCTGGCTGAGTCATTTTCTTTTTTCTTTTGATTCATGTTCCTCTTCTAAATACATCCAGTTTATGGATTGTACTACTTGATCAATTTTATTTTCCTGGAATTTTTTTATCAGAAAGATTATGAATGCTATTTTCACTGCTAATAATATCAAGCCTAAGCATTATTATTTCTATCCAGTCTTACTGTCCTTGAAGCAAATTTTTATTTGCTCATTAACTTTCTTCGTTCTGCTTTTTATTCTGCTTCTGAATTCCTTCCTTATGTCTGTTTTTGTGTTGTCTTCTCTAATTTTGAGTTCCTTTCTCACTGCCCTATAAGTTTCCGAAGTTTTATCAGTTTTATCATTATGTATTTTACACCCTCTCTTCTACTGTTTTCAATAATTCTCTATGCTGTTCCATCTTTCGGGATTCCTCCCGGCTATGATTTAATCACTTTTGCATTTTTCACTTTATACTCCTCAAAAATAGTGTGCCCAACTCTCACTTTTTTTCAGTCATCAACCCAAAGTAATTTTGCTTTCTCTTCAGGTGTTTTATGTCACAAACTGCTTCCCAACCACCAAATCAAATGGGTAGTTTTCAGACTTTGTCTTTCTGCAACTCTCAGCTGCATCTGCCTACCTGTGCTTTTTGTTTCTGGATTTTTTTGTTCAGCCTTCTCTGGGAGATTTGTCTATGTTATAATATTTATGAATAGTGCATTTATTCCTCTTGATTTATTATATTGCACTTTATAAATATATCATAAGTCATAGAACATATTGCTGATAGATATTTGCAGTGGGTACAGTTGAGGCTATGACGGTGTCTCTATGAACATTCAGGAACACGCCTTTCACTGAGCATTTGCACACAACACAATTCTGATGGGTGCATGGAGTTGCTGGGTCATGGAGCAAGCCTACACTCAGTACACACTGCAGAGTACTGCATTTTAGCATGCGTGAACTCTAGTAAACACTGCAGAATGGTTTTTCCAGTGTTTCAAAGACCCTTATGCTGCCACCAACCACGTCTGGAACTTCTACTTATCCTCCATCCTTGGCAACTTCTGGTGGTGTTAGTCTTTTTAATATTCTTGTGTGATACAGTGTCACCGCTTTATTTGCATGCTGCCAATGATTAACGAAGCGGTTAAACTCCATATATGCTTATTGTCCACTTGAAAAACCTCTTTTGTGAAGAGCTTAACTATTTGCCAATTTTAAAATTTCATTATCTTTTTTCCTTATGGATTTGTAGCATTTATGCAGGGATTGTTTTCATCTCACAGCACATCAGTTATCTTCGCCCACTCTCTGCCTTAGCTTTTCACTCTTCTATTGGTAATTATTGATAAACAATTCTTAATAATATTACATAAAAATAAATGATTCTTAATTTTAATATAGTATGATTTATCATCAATGGTTCTAGTATAATTAGTGATTTTTTTTTTGTCCCAAGGAATCTTTACCTACTTGCAGCTCCTAAATATATTGTCTTCCATTATCTTCCAAAAGCCTGTTGCTTGTTGCTTAACTTTCACATTTAGATCCATAGTCCTTCTGGAATTGATTTTTGTGTATAGAATCATATAGAGGTCAAGATTTATTTACACTTTTCATATGGGTTCCAAATGACCTAGCAGCATTTATTCTAACAGTCATCTTTTTCATTCATGTGCTGCAGTGTCACCAGTGCCGTAAAGCAATAAATACAGATGCATGAGCCTGAGTCTGCACTTACTTTCTGTTCCACTTGTGGGCTTGTCTGCCCTTGTGCCAATTTCACACCATCTTAATTACTGTCCCTTCACAACAGGTCCTGCTATCAGAGTATAAACTCCAGCTGTGACCTCCCTGGACACAAGGTTTGTGGAGATTTGCATTTCCATTAAATTTTAGCGTCATTCACCACTTCAAAAAAAAAAAAAGTAGTGCTGGCATTTTTATTTGGATTCATTTGTGTCTCTATAAATCAATTATACGGGTAATATATATTTTTATTTTTTACCTCACTTTTTTTTTTCATTACTTTGGTGTTTTGAAAGAGTTAATTACTAAGCACCAGGAATTCCTATGTTTAGGTGTTACAGGGTCTTTTTAGTCATGTGCACGAAATAGCTTTTTTTTTTTTTTCCCCAGGTGTGGAATAAAGAGGGAGAATTTTTCTAGAGTGTTTTCATTCTGTCATTTCAATGAGTGTATTACATCACTTAGGAATGGCAGTCTCATGTATGCATGATTTTATAGGCGTTTAATGCTTCTTCCATGTTTTCCTGCCTTGTGCGTTCGAGAACAGATAGTGACTAAACAGTGTCTCACGAGAGCAACATAAAATCCAAACCCGTCCTCCAGTGGGGCTTAAAATTCCTAAACTGCCATTAACTAGTATCAATTCTTTTGCCATTTCAGTTTTTATTTTCATCTCCTATAAATATCTGGCTATGTGAAAAATATTTAAAATGAGCATGTAGATTAATACCACTTTTCCATGTTTATTCAATTTAATATATATTGTAGTTTGTACTGGTGGAGAGAGAAGATATTAGGGAAGGAGCTCTGCTTTAGCAAAACCAATTACTACTTAAAAGTTTGAAATTTCAAGCAGGGTATGATTTTTCCGTCAAACAGAAGATTTCTTAGGCGCCATTTCAGTGGGATTAGCTGAAGCAGAATCCCAGTAGAGCCCGAAAAGCTGATCTCGTATCTATCCCTTGAGGAGATGGGCCCTGATAAACTCATCCAATCAGAAGGCCTGTGTCCACAACTAGAAACATATGAAGTCCCTACTGAACTCATGCAATGTAAGCTTTCAGGGGCTGGAGGAAGGCTGGATGAAATACAGTCTTCTTTGTTCTTGGACAAACAAATCTCCAATGGGTGGACATTGCAGTGAAATGTCCTGATGGGGCAAAATTACTTTCATAATGTCTCTTTTGGTTCAAGAACCTATATCCTCCCACTGCATGAAATCATTTATTTTAAATTTTGTAAGTTATGGGGCATCTGGGTGGCTTAGTCAGTTAAGCATCTGCCTCCAGCTCAAGTCATGACCCCAGGGTCCTGGGATCCAACCCCACATCAGGGTCCCCACTCAGCAGAGAGTGTGCTACTTCCTCCTCCTCTGTCCTTCCCCCTGCTTGTACTCTCTCACAAGCTCTATCTCTCTCAAGTAAATAAATAAAAATTGTTTTAAAAAATTTACAAGTCGCTTTTGTGCATCATCTCATTTTATGTTGGATATTTTTAATAAGCTGAAAATCCGGTACAGTTCATTTTCTCACTGAATTTTCATTAAGGGAATAATGAAGCCTCCTCATGCACCTTAAGTTGCCAATTCTATGCTAACAATACTCAACTTGAGAGGCTGCAATAAAAGCAAATCTTTGCTCAGAGCTCTCACAATCTTCACATAAAGATCACAACTAATTGATAAAATATATCTTAAGACCTATTTTTTCAACCATCAAATTGGCAGAAAGCCATGCAAAGCTTTATATTGCCTGATGTTAATAGGAGGCCTGGCAAAACGTGCAAAATCCTATGACAAATCTCTTTAGAATGCAAAAGAAATAATTTAAAAAAAACTCTTTAGAATGTAATTGACAACATCTTTCAAAATTGTGCTTTTACTTTGACCCAACAAGTCCTCTTGTAGAAATTTACTTTCTAGATATAGTCATAAAAGTGCATACAATAATAGAAAGTTATGCAGCATTGCTTATAATAAAAATACAACCGTGAAATAGTTGTGCAGCATTGCTTATACCAACAAATACCTGGAAGCCACCTAACCAGCCATCAATGAGTAACCAGTGAAATAAATGATAGTAGATCCATACAATGGGATATTATGAAATCATTAAAAAGAAATGAGGTAGATTTCTGTTCTGGTATAAAAAGGTAATCTCAGATGAGTAAAGACAATCTCTCTACAGCCAGGCAGCTTTTCAGCTATGTGGTTAACTACTACCTAAGCTAAGAAGTTTAAAATGAACCACATAAAATTTCTTTCTCTACAGACACTTTGTTATGAGAATATTGTGCAGCATTGATGAGATCATGACAGGAGTAAAGTGAAACCTACCCTTCCTGGAAATCACACATTCAGACCTTGTCCATTACTGCCCTAGATTGTTACCCAGCTCGGTTTGACTTTTAATGTACTATATTGAAATTAACCCAAGCAAAAATACAGAGTGACAGTGAGTGGGAAGTGTTATATAGCCAAATCCCAAGGCTACAAATTATAAAAGAGGACTAAACTTTGCCTCAAGCAGAAGTCTGCAGTAGAAGGCATCCTGTTCAAAATCCAGAAATGAGGGAAGCCTGGGTGGCTCAGGGGTTGAGCATCTGCCTTTGGCTCAGATCGTGACCCCGGGGTCCTGGGATCAAGTCTCACATCAGGCTCCCCACAGGGAGCCTGCTTCTCCCTCTGCCTGTGTCTCTGTCTCTCATGAAGAAATACATAAAATCTTTTTAAAAAAAATCCAGAAATGAACAACTTCCTATTCTGCTAATTATGAATGATTAAAAGATCAAAAGTTATATAAACTTATTTTTGAAGCAGCTACATGAAGACTAGAAGCTTGGATTATTTCTAATTTGGGAACTGTACCTAAGATATAGTTGAAAACGACACCTTTTGCCAGTCTTCTAGCTTTAAAATTCTGAGATGACTATTCCTCCTCAAGTTTCAGTGGCATAGGTGGAGGTAGATGGAGTCTAGACATTTGCAAAGAAAAAAAATAAACAATAAAGTCATAGAGTCTATTATATCTTCTATGATTAAACTTAAGTTGAGACAGTGTCTTTATTACTATGTGTCTTCCATTATGCCTAGCTCAGTGAGCAGCTCTTCAATAATCATTTCCTGATTGCCTATGAATCCCCTGCTGATGTTAGCATTTAATTCTCCATCTCTCCAAGCCTAGTACAATCTCATGTTTGACAAGCCCTAGAGAGTAGAAAAACAGTAATACTATATTGTAGGCATTTACATTTATAGTGTTTTATTTAAAAATATTCAAGAAACATCATAATAGCAAAAATCCAAAGAAAAAATCAGTAGATATCCTACTTTCTTACAAATCAACTCTTCATGTCTTTGTTCCATTCCAGTCTTATTATATATGCATCTTGAACTTTGCATAGCTATAATCACAGGTTGTATATGCTTTATTCTTCATGAAATGTATGTTAATTTGAAATACTTTAATGTCGTGCCATGTACTACTGTCTTATAGTAAATATCTAAACAGAAAATAAATTAATAAATCCAATTAATATAGTAAACTTAAAAATAAATTAAATTGGGATGCCTGGGTGTCTCAGTGGTTGAGTGTCTGCCTTCAGCTCAGGTCGTGATCCCAGAATCTGGGATCAAGTCCCACATCGGACTCCTTGCAGGAAGCCTGCTTCTCCCTACCTCTCTCTTTCTCTCTCTCTCTCTCTCTCTCTCTGTGTGTGTGTGTGTGTGTGTGTGTCTCATGAATAAATAAACAAATAAATAAATATTTAAAAAATAATTAAAATGACAGATTATATTAAATGTAAAATAATAAATAAGCATTGTAGTGAATAAAAAATAGTGATTTTTTTAAGTTTTTATTTAAACTCCAGTTAGCATACAGTATAATATTAGTTTCAGGTATATAATTTAGTGATTCAACACAAACATACAACAACCGAGTGATGATGCCAAGTTCATCACAACAAGAACATTCCTTAATCTCCATCACCTATTTAATTCATTCCCCCAACCCCCTCCCCTCTGGTCACCATCAGTTTGCTCTCTATAATTAAGAGTATAAAAACATAATGTTTTAAAATTTTATATAAGGGGTGTCTGGCTGGTTCAGCCAGTAGAGCATGTGACTCTTGATCTTAAGAATTTGATTTTGAGCCTAATATTGGGTGTAGAGCCTACTTAATTTATACAACTTACAATAGAAAATTCTGGATTTTTCTTCTACAAATAATAATCCCCTTCAAGTAGAGATTTTAACAATACATAAGCATGTTTCATTTGGAGTAGAGGTAGGTCATAGACAAAGAGAGAAATCGTTAAAAAAAATGAGCTAAACTATAAGACTGAGTGTATTGAACTAAAGGGAAAAGGAATAAAACCAAAGTCCCTTCCAACCCTAGAATTTTGCTTGTTACCATCAAGCAAGGTGGCCTAAAATGCCATATGAATTATGCCAAATCTCAAATTACTCAAAATTTCATCTAGTCTACCTCAACATAATAAAGACCAGATATGCCAAGCTAGCATCACACTCAGTAGTGAAAAAATGAAAGTTTCTCCTTTAAGACCAGGAACAAGATAAAGGTGTCTCATCTTACCACTTTTATTCAACATAGTACTAGAAGTCCTTGCCAAAGCAATTGGGCACTAATAGTAACAATAATAACAATTACAATAATAGTAATGAAAGCCATCAGAATTGTAAAGGAAGAAGTAAAATTGTCTCTATTTATATATTACGTGATTTTATATATAGAAAATTCTAGTAGTGCCTGGGTGGCTCAGTCAGTTAAGTGTCTGCCCTTAGCTCAAGTCATGATCTCGGGAGTCCTAGGATCAAGCCCCATGTTGGGCTCCCTGCTAAACATGAGTCTGCTTCTCCATCTCCCTCTGCCTGCTTCTCCTCGTACTTACTCTTTCTCTCCCCTCTCTTTGTCAAATAAATTTTTTTTAAATCTTAAAACAAAGGAAGAAAATTCTAAAATCCTGCTTAAAAAAACCCTGCTAACTCTTATCAAAAACTTCAATAAAGTTGCCAAATACAAAATTACCATATAAAATCTACACACTAGTACATTTGTGTTTCTACACACTAACAATAAATTATTTGAAAGAAAAGAACCCCATTTACCCCATTCCTAATAAAATATTTAGGAATGCATTTTATAGAGGAAGTAAAAGATCTCTACACCAAAAAATATAAGGCTATGATGAAAGACATTGAAAATGACACATATAAATGGAAAGGTACCATGTGCCTATAGACTGGAAGAATTCATACTGTTAAAATGTCCATGCTACCCAAAGCTATCTATAGATTTCACACAATCCCTATCAAAATCCCAATGGCATTTTTTAGAGAAGTAATAAAAAAAAAATCCTAACATTGATGTAGAACCACAAAAGCCCTCGAATAGCTAAAGCAATCCCAACAAAATGGGAGGCATCACCTTTCTAATTCCAAGCTATATTGTAGAGCTATAATAATCACAGCAGTATGGTATTAGCTTAAGAACTGGCACAGACCAATGGAACCAAATCAAGAGTCCAGATATAAACCAATGCATATTTAGCCAACCAATATTTGACAAAGGATCCAGGAATATTCAACAGAGAAAAGATGATCTTTTCAACAAATGGCACTGTGAAAATTGGATATTCACATGTAAAAGAATGAAACTAAACCCTTATTTTACACTACTCACAAAAGTTAACTCACAATGGGTTAACTTAAATGTAAGACTGGAAATCATAAAACTTCTAGAAAAAAAAAACATGAAAGAAGCTCGTTGATGTGTATCTTTTTTGGATACGACACCTAAAGCACAAGTCAACGTTATAAGAAACAAGACATCAAACTAAAAGTCTTCTGCAGAGCAAAAGAAGTCATCAACAAAGTGCAAAGACAACCTATGGGAGAGGAAACAATATTTACAAACAATATACCTTATAAGGGCTTTATATGGAAGATATAAAGAAATCAACTCAATGGCAATTAATAACAATAAATAATAATCCAATTTAAAAATGAGCAAAAAACTCAATAGACATGTCTCAAAGAAGATACTTCGAGAAACCTAGAGGTACATGAAAAGGTGCTCTACATCACTAGTCACTGGGGCAATGGGAATCAAAATCACAATGAGACAACACCTTATGCTGTTAGAATGGCTATCATCAAAAAGAAACAAATAGAGGCATCTGGGTTGGTTCAGCATCTGACTTGATTTTGGCTCAGGTAAAGATCTCAGGATCGTGAGATTAAGACCTGCATTTGGCTCCACGCTCAGCGCAGAGTCAGCTTGAGATTCTCTCTCTCTCTCTCTCTCTCTCTCTCTCTCTCTCAGATAAATAAAAAGCTTTTTATTAAAAAAAAAGAAAATAAATTACAAAAGCTGGTGAAGATGTGGAGAAAAGGCAACCCTTGTGCACTGTTGGTGGGATTGTAAATGGATATGGCTGCTATGGAAAACAGTGCCAACATTCCTCAAAAGAATTAAAAATAGAACTACGATGTGATTCAGTAATTCCGCTTGTGGGTATATATTCAAAATAAACTAAAAGACTATACTGAAGACACATCTTCATGCTCATGTTCACTGTAGCATTATTACTTGTATCTTTGTGCCAGAGCTAGAATTTGAAACTGAGCCATTTGACTCTATTCCTATGTATGCATTACTGTGTAAATTTATATTGATTTAAAAGTCGCTAACATGTATTAGAGTCTGCAATTAAGAGAGGCATAGGGAAGCAAATCAAATCATTTAGAGTTCACATTTAGAAGATTTCTAGTGTTTCTCTCAATCACAGGTTTTTTTAAAAGGAAAATTTGATGATCTTAAATTATGAAATATAGTCTGAGACCCAGATTACCAGGGTTTGGATAACATAGCGTGAATCTATAGTAATGAACAGACAATGCCTTTTAGGGGTTTTGTAAGTAGTTCAAGCTCACTGCATCTTTATAGTTTCAAGCAACATCATGTCTGCTAAACATCAGTATATCTTGTGGCACTGACACTGGTTACCTTTCTCTCCCCTCTCTTTGTCAAATAAATTTTTTTTAAATCTTAAAACAAAGGAAGAAAATTCTAAAATCCTGCTTTAAAAAACCCTACTAACTCTTATCAAAAACTTCAATAAAGTTGCCAAATACAAAATTACCATATAAAATCTACACACTAGTACATTTGTGTTTCTACACACTAACAATAAATTATTTGAAAAAAAAGAACCCCATTTACCCCATTCCTAATAAAATATTTAGGAATGCATTTTATAGAGGAAGTAAAAGATCTCTACACCAAAAAATATAAGGCTATGATGAAAGACATTGAAAATGACACATATAAATGGAAAGGTACCATGTGCCTATAGACTGGAAGAATTCATACTGTTAAAATGTCCATGCTACCCAAAGCTATCTATAGATTTCACACAATCCCTATCAAAATCCCAATGGCATTTTTTTAGAGAAGTAATAAAAAAAATCCTAACATTGATGTAGAACCACAAAAGCCCTCGAATAGCTAAAGCAATCCCAACAAAATGGGAGGCATCACTTTTCTAATTCCAAGCTATATTGTAGAGCTATAATAATCACAGCAGTATGGTATTAGCATAAGAACTGGCACAGACCAATGGAACCAAATCAAGAGCCCAGATATAAACCAATGCATATTTAGCCAACCAATATTTGACAAAGGATCCAGGAATATTCAACAGAGAAAAGATGATCTTTTCAACAAATGGCACTGTGAAAATTGGATATTCACATGTAAAAGAATGAAACTAAACCCTTATTTTACACTACTCACAAAGTTAACTCACAATGGGTTAACTTAAATGTAAGACTGGAAATCATAAAACTTCTAGAAAAAAAAAAAAACATGAAAGAAGCTCGTTGATGTGTATCTTTTTTGGATACGACACCTAAAGCACAAGTCAACGTTATAAGAAACAAGACATCAAACTAAAAGTCTTCTGCAGAGCAAAAGAAGTCATCAACAAAGTGCAAAGACAACCTATCAGGCTCAGAGGAGCCTAAGCAAGTAAGTGGAATATGGATACTGGGTGGGAAATCCACAGCTTAACCCCAAATCTGAGGAATTACAACTACAATGCCAGGTGACCTTAAAAGAGAGATAACTGGGGCACCTGGATGGCTCGGTTGGCTGAGCATCAGACTCTTGATTTTTGGCTCAGGTCCTGGGTCCTGAGAATCTCAGGTCAGGTTCCACGCTCAGGTGGGAGTCTGCTTCTCTCCCTCCTCTACCCCTCCTCACCACTCACACTCTCAAATGAATAAATAAATATTTTTTAAAAAATAAAAGATAGATAACTATGTCTTATCATATTTTTTAAGAAAGATTATCAATAGGATTTAATTAAATGGCTACCACTGGGGAGTTTCTTTTTCCCCCTAACTGATGTACAGGCCAATTAATCAATTTTATTAGAAACACCATGGCTGGGCAGCCCAGGTGGCTCAGCAGTTTAGTGCTACCATCAGCCCAGGGCCTGATCTTGGAGTCCCAGGATCGAGGCCCACATCGGGCTCCCTGCAGGGAGCCTGCTTCTCCCTCTGCCTGTGTCTCTGCCTCTCTCTCTCTCTCTCTCTCTCTTTCTGTTTCTCATGAATAAATAAATAAAATCTTAAAAAAAAAGAAAGAAAGAAACACCATTGCTAGTGTACATAAACCTTTCGCACAGAACCTTACTCATGCAGGACTACCAGTACTTTAAAATAAAGTAAATCCCATATTATGATGTATTGCTGCAACACTCTTCCATCTTCCATTACGAAATACACTCAAAGTCAGTTTTTTCATGCAGTTCTCAAAGCAACCCTATGAAGTTATTATTACCATTTCCCCCCCTTTTTTACAGATGAGATCAATCCAAAGCACAGTGATATGCTCAAAATCCCACAGGCAGTGCATAGCAGAACTTGCTTCAAACATATCTTGATGGTTTGTCTACTACTCTTTCCAGTGTGTCATGTTTCTTTTCATAAAAATGTGCTACTTTTGGTTGAGCCCAAAGTATGTATGGACATGAATGGGGATAGAATAGAAGTCAGAGGATGGCAATAACCGTGTGTGTGTTTGGACATCTTCCAGGACGATTTATATATGCTCATTAAAATATTACAGGAGAAAGCTAGACTGTGCTTTTCTAAAGCAATTGCTGCCATGCCTCAAAAATATCTGCTGAATTTTGAAGTGAGTACTGTCAAAGAATACTCTGTGAATTAGTTGGATTTTCCTACTTTATAGTAAAAGAACTCACTGCTGCAGATTTGAACCAGCATATCGTAATTATGGTAAAAGAAAGAAAAGCAAAGGATTAGCAGAATTTAAAAGAAACACAAATTATTAATAAAGTTAAGTAATTAATAAAAAGAGACAAGAAATCAAATATATATTGCTCCTCTATAAGGTTTTCGGAAATGGACAGTTCAGGTCACCCGAGTGAAGCCCAATGATTAAAATAGTATCCGGTATTGGCAGGAAACAGCACTACATAAGTTAAGAGCTTGAACTCTGAGGTTAGGAGGAGCTGGCCTCAAGCCACTAAGTCTTCAAAATGTTCACTGTTTGACCTCAAGCCAATAGCTCAATCTTTCTGTGTCTTAGTTCCACTACCCTATAGAAATAAAATTTATACATAATTTCTAGTTTTATCATGAGAACAATCTTTTTAAAACCTCCATGAAAGTACTGTAGCACATGGCAGGTGTTTGATATGTAGTTTTTTTAACTTTTCTTTGCTCTGTGATTGTCTGCAGAATATAGAAAATAAAAATGAATAATACAAGGATATTTCCAAATGGAAAGGGTCTCTACTAGAGCTAGTTTTTTTTCAGTATGCGTATTTGTTCTAATATCATGATGAAAATACAAGAAACTAAAGTTACAGTCTAGAATATATAGTGTTATATTTATTATGAATCTTTGTTTTAGGTAAATAATTTAAGTTTTGTGCAAAACCATTCTGAGGTGAATCTGTGATAAAAGTCCAATTATATTTTTGATATTTGATAACAGACGGTTTCAAGTCACACTTCTTTTTTGTTCTCCTCTTCCCCACACCTGGATAAGACAATAGAAAGGTCAAGTACTTTCTTGCTTGGAATGGGTGAAAAAATCTAAATCGCACAAAGCCTGGTACTCTCACCTGGGAATCCTCACCCCAGCTCCACCATCCAACCATTATATAAAACGAAGTTGCCACCTACTCCTCTAACTAAATCCATTCAGGAAGAACTTAGATGTCTGTCTTCTCTCCCCCTGAAAGCCTCTTATGTGAATAAAAAAATCTCTCCAGGGCACCTGGGGGTCTCAGCCGTTGAGCATCTGCCTTTGGCTGAGATTGTGTTCCCAGGGTCCTGGGGGCGAGTCCTTCATCAGGCTCCCCGCGTGGAGCCTGCTTCTCCCTCTGCTTGTGTCTCTGCCTCTCTATGTGCTTCTCGAGAATAAACAAAATTTTAAAAAACAAAAATTAAAAACGATAAAAAACCTCTCCATACCTTTTTGCTCTATGTGTGGCATCATCAGTCTTCACACATAAACTAATTTTGAGTAATGAGGGTTGATCATACGCTCAGTGGGGCAATCATCAGATAGAATAATTTTCATAAGTCAAGTAAACCACATTAAAATGTGTGCAATGGGTGCCTGGGTGGCTCATTTGGTTGAGTGGCCAACTCTTGTTTTCAGCTCAGGTCACGATCTCAGGATCCTGGGACTGAGACTCAGGTCAGACTTCATACTCAGCAGGAAGTCTGCTTCAGGATTCTCTCTCCGTTGCCCCTCCCCAAATTGCTGTGTCTCTAAATAAATAAACAGATAAATCTTTAAAAAAAATTAAATATGTCCAAGAAAAATAGTCGGGAGCATGAGAATATATATGAACAAATGCATTCATCTATGTATTCAGTGTACGTACATACATATAGACACACACAAAAATACACCCACATAATTGTATGTTTGTGTGTGTGTTTCTATTTATACTCACATACCAAGTGTGAAAACAAAGAATACAAGTTTTCTTAGAATTCTTAGAAAGCACAAGGGCTGACAACACACTATATCATCAAAAGAATACAAAAGAGGCTCTTATTCTGGACTTTAGCTGGGCTATTTTTTGAGTATGACCCATGAAACCTAGTTACGAATGAGAATAATTTGAAATAAAGAATGAAATGAATGATTGGAGATGCAGGACTCTGCTTTAGGTTTCAGTTCATAGTATGCTTCAACAAGCTCTTTTAAAATCCTTACCTCTTGAGGCACCTGGGTGGCTCAGTCAGTGAAGCATCTGACTCCAGATTTTGGCTCAGGTCATGATCTCACAGTTGTGGGATCAGGCCCCATATCAGGCTCTGTACTCAGTGAAGAGTCTGCTTGAGATTTTTTTTTCTCTCTCTCTACCCCCTGCATGCTCTCTCACTCTCTCTCACTTTCCCAAAATAAATAAAATATTTTTAAAAAATAAAATGAATACTTTAAAATACTCATTTCTTTAGGAAACTCCATGGAGAATGCCAAGGGGAGCACTGTCACCTCTTTGATCTCCAGAATTCTTAGAATGAAATGTAAAGCTCCCCACCAGGGTGTATCTTCAGTGAAGAGCTGAAGGATTTTATTTTGTAGAGTTAGTACTTGCCCTCAGACAGAAAATCCACTTTATTGTGACCTAAGTAGTGTTTAGACCAAATGTCTAGTGAAATGTGGCCCATTTGATAGGGATAAGTGACCATTGGAATTAGAATTTCAGAATCATTTGTAAATACAAAAACTTGGAGGTGAATAAGCTGTCATTTCAAATCAGTTAAGAAATGATCAAGTATTTTATGTGTTTTTCTGGGAAAGCTAATAACTAAAAGGAAAAAATTGTGAATATCTACTCTATACCATACACAAGTGCTAATTCCACAAAGATTGCATATTTAAAACTCCATTCAGAATATAAACAAAATAACAAAAGATACTGAGTGGGTAGAAATTTCCATAAGAAACTCAGGAGATAGAGCAAAGGATTTGACAGTCTTATATCTATCACATTATTGTTAGAGTGTAAAAAGTTACATTTTTGAAATAGATATAAATATATATGCAAAAATTTTATTTTTATTTTTTAAGATTTTATTTATTTATTCATGAGAGACAGAAAGAGAGAGAGGCAGAAACATAGGCAGAGGGAGAAGCAGGCTCCATGCAGGGAGCCCAATGTGGGACTTGATCCTGGGACCGTGGGATCACACCCTGAGCCCAAGGCAGATGCTCAACAGCTGAGCCACCCAGATGACCCAATATGCAAAAATTTTAATATGCAAAACACTTGAGAAATAAATCCCACTTTTGAGCAGTAACTGTCAATATAGGTAGAGACATTCATTGCTTATGCATAAGCATCCTGTACTGATTGTTTATAGATGATGCCAATTTTTATTGGTTTGGTGCTTCTATTAATTAGTGTGTGCATTCTTATCATCAGTGTACCTTAGTGTTGATAAATATTTTGAATGTATTATGGAGATTGGGTGTATCAGGGTGTGTACTCAGGCAGGCATGCACACATTAGATAACTTCTTTTCTATGTTCCGTGAAACAGAGAAAAACTAAACATAACTTAAGTGATTACTAATAAAGAAATTTATAAGTAAATCATTCAGAATTTATATTTGGGAATATTATGCACCTGTTAAAATCACTTTGGTAGATCTATTTGTATTTGCGTGAATACATACGTACAAGAGAAATGCATGGGAATATGGAGACAAAAACTGCTGAGAGTCTGAAGGCTAGGACTGTGTAGGTGGAAAACATTACCTACATAGGGCTATGTAGTTGAATATTTAATTTATATAGATCTGAATGACAATGCTGTTTTAATATGTAAATTGGATGCTCTATAATGTATTATATATGCTATTATAATTAATATTACTTCAGTAAAATGTATAACAAAGCAGATCATGAGTTTAGTACTCAACGAAAAAGAATAAAAGGGTGTCAACTGCTTGAGAAAGAATAACTTCTATCTTTGAAAGTGAAGCTGTAGGGAGGACACTAGATTCAAATACTTTACTAAATTAATCAAGCTTAAGTTCCAGCCTCTTTTCCAACTGTTACAGAAGATGCAATGTCCGTATTTCACTACACAAGCCTACTCACGGTTACAGATTAAATTACACACACTTTAGCCTCAGTGTTCTCCTTAGACTACTCTTTGGTCACGAAAGTTCCTCCCAACCACACTCTCTCTTTTTGTTTGTGTCATGCATAATGCCAACCAATCTAGTTAACAGCTCAAATATCATCCTCTCTATAGATTTCCCAGATACTTCCTGGGAAAGTTAATCTCTCTGTCCACTGTGCCTCAATCACTTTCCCAATGAAGCATATACCATCTCAGATTATAGGTTTGGGGATATGTGTGTGTGTGTTTTATGGGTGTCTCCCTCCTGTACTTGTCTCTGACATCCTTTATCAAGACCAATGTCCTATTTGTCTTTTATTTCCAGAACATAACAAAATGCATGAAAAGTAGGAAGTGCTTACAAGACTTTGTTGTATTACATTTATTTCAATTCAGTAAGAATACTCTACAAAGCACTCTAAATTTGAATATATACATGTACTTTAAACTACATTCAAGAGCAAGGTATTGTGAAATGTTTTTGAATTCCACATTAAAAACAGCACTCCAGTATAGTTTATAACCTCAAAAGGTAAAATTGAATAAAGAACATAAATAATTCACTTATAGGTCTTGGAAATTCTACAAATATAGGACTGATGTTATTTATATATATTATATATATAAGCATATATGATTTATATTATGTACTTAATATAAATAAATATATTATATATAAATATATCTTCACTAATCAATTTTTTATATTTATGCCAATACAAACCATAGGTTAATTAGCACTCATGATGATGGTGGTTGCTGCTATGCAGTTACATGCACTGTTAAATGGGTACTTGAAAGTTCTAAGCAATAAACTCCTCCATTTTTTGATAGAGCATAAGCAAGAAAAAGGAAGGACAGAGAGACGGAGAGACTTTTAAAAACAGTTCAAAATGAATTCTGTTATAGTCCAAAATTTTTACTAAATTTCTACTATAAGATTACTCTATGTTTGGTATCTTCTTTAGTGTCTAATTAATTCAACATAATCATAGTAAGTAGGCTTAGTAATAAAGGCTCTATTATTATGCTATCCCCATAAAATTGTAGATTTTATGTTGGCCACCACAACCAGATGTTTTTTTCCTCTCATTTTCTACTTTTAATGAGTTTATATGACACTATCTCATTAATGACATATATACATAATGTAAAATATTTCATGGACAATGATATTCATTATATATTCAAATGAATATAGTTCAAATGTTACATTAAATATATTATTAAAATTAAGATCACTTTGTTCTCTAACTTTTTAAAATGAGGTTATGAGATAATTTAAGTTTGCATGTGTAGCCTGTATTTGTTGTTTATTTTCTGTATCACTTGGACACCACTCTTCTAGAAGTTTTTGCTCAACAGAACACTTTTGAAACAACACTCAAGCAATATGACCAACCCTGAAACTTGATATTTATTACAAGGCTAGGGTGACCATATCCTCCAGTCTGCTCAGGGCTGAAGGGCTTCCTGAGATGACAGACAATATCAACAAGTTTCCAGAAAGTAGATGTGTGACTGATAAGCACATAGATGTCAGGGGAAGTTGCCAGAAGAGATTAGAGTATTATAAAAAAAAAAATTATCAGAAGAAAACCTAGAGTTGTCATCCAAGATGGTGGATTGAAAACAAGAATATGCTTCTCTTTTCTAAGATACTCTTAAAGTATAAAATATTAATAATATTAATAATGAAAAAACAGGAATGAGGCTATAGAATGATGATTCAATAAAATCCTGAAACTGAAAAATTAATGAAGTGTTGACTGATAATACACACTAGTCTAGAAGACATGCAGAATGAACTGCAGTCCAGGGGAAAGCCAGATGGGCCAAAAGGCCACTTGAGCCTGGCCTACTGTGGAAGACAAGAGAGCAGCTGTTGACAGGAGAAAGTTGTTTATTTGCCTTTTTGTTATGTGTATTTGTCATTTGTTTTAGGCTTTTAAGCAGAATTCCTTGGATTTATTGTACTTCTTTTATAATGCTCCTTTGCCCAGTAACTTACAAAGAGATACCTAGTAAATACTTAATGCCCTGATTTGATTTATCAATGTGGTTATGAAATAATTCCAAACATCATTTAGGTAAAAGAGAAAGATCCATTTATTATTGGGCATTAGACAGATCTATGAATTTCAAGGATTTGAACATGAATAAAAGAGGTCTAAGAGAGTAAATGATATTTTAATAAAGAAGCATTTTGAATTTATTATTTTAAAACAGGCATCTTAAATTTCTTGCTAGTGTAGCTCAAAATAAACTACTTTGAACTGGGGAGAAGCAATTTGAATTCAACAGAACACTATGTCTGTTTAGCGTTTGTTGAATCTTTGCTTCCCAAAAATGGATGAATGTTTGGGGTGATTACATTTTGGTGGATCCTTTCAATTGAATTGGGAGCTCACCAACTGAGAATTTTAAGAGGAGAGATTTTTTTAAGTACTTTTTTGAATGAAAGTGTTTTTTGTAGTTATAGTATATGTACCAAGAAAGCTATAACTTAGAGTTCAGTTGTGTTTTTGTTTTTTGTAATTTTTTTTTCTTTTTTAGTTTTGTATTTTTTTGGAATTATTTGTTAATTTTTCTAACTTTACCAAAGTTTGCAGCTTTTACCTCAATAGAAGATGAATATTTTAAATCTCATAACTGCAGACAAACTGGAACAATACTGTTTTAAAAGTTTTGCTTTTCTGCTTCTTATTAGGTTTGTTAATGTATTAGGAGGAAACCACAAAATCTTGTGCAGGCTTTTTCTAAAAAGTTCAATATTCTTTGTCTAGATTTTTAGATTCTCAGAATAAATGCTTTTTACAGACTAAAAAAGAAAAAAAAAACTCCCACTTCTCAGTGATGTACATGGCCATGGTGTACACATTACAGACATAAATCTTTGCCCTCCATAGATCTAAGTTTGGAAAAATCTTAAAGAAAAAGCAAACAGTTCAGAGTGGATGAAATAATCACACCTTCAAAGAGAGAAACCCTTTCTAACCTCACTGTTTATCCTCAAAGCTGCTCACATTTCTCCCACTCTTTGTCCTCTCCTACCAATATTTACTTTGTTGCTAAATCTCCACTTGCTTTTTGTGAGAATAGAAGCAGTTCAGTGTCTACCTTTCAAACTTTTACCTAAAGAGAGTCCTCTTAATACCTTGGAAAGAGCCCTCCAGGTAAAGAAAATGTTAAGTATAAAGCTGTTGTGGCTAGCGTTTCCTAGCTTTGGTCAAGGAGGAGCTTGGATGCTAGGGTGGTGGGAATGGAGGAATCAAGTGGAGACTGGTGAATTGTGTGAGAAAACTAGCAGAGCGACCAAGTAATGTATGGATGCAACATTATTAGAGTTAAACTTTATTCTGGGTGAGACAGGAATCTCTTGGAGGGTTTTAAGAGGAGGAGTAACCGAATCTGGCATCATTTGAAAACAATCCCCATGTTTGTTGTGTAAGACATAAAAGGGTGGGGCCACTGGAAGTATAGAGACCCTTAGGAAGCTACAGCAGTAATCCATGTAACAGATGATGTAGTTTGGATTAGGGTGGATTTAGAAAAATCCGCAAGATTTTCCAACATCATCTGTTGATGAATAAAATGTGGCAAATGCAGGGAAAAAAGAAACAAAAAATTTCAATTCTAATGTTTTAGGGGTAAACACTGCTGATCTTGACAATAGCATTTTTATCAACTGACTGACTTTTAATCCACTTTATTGAAATATGATTAGTATTCAAATGCTGTACATATTAATGTATACAACTTGATGAATTTGAAGTATACATCCATGAAACTATCACCACTATCTATGCCATAAATATATCCATCACCACCATGTTTCCTTCTACCTTCTTTATTTCTATTACTATTATTATCTGGTAAGAACACTTAACAAATGATCTACCAGTTTTAATGGAATGGAGTGGGTTCAAGAATGAATAGAAGGGCCAGTAGAGATCATAAAATGGACAACTGTTCAAAGAGTTTTGTTAGGAAGAGGAGCAGATAGAGAAGGTGGTAGCCAGACCGGAATATAGAATCAGGGAAGGGTTTTGTGAACTTATATTGTTTGTGTATGGTGATGGTAATGAATGAATAAGTACAGAGGAAAAAAATTGATGACAATGAAAAGAGGAGAGTAAATTAACACACAGTCCTTGAATAAGGCAAGAAGACTAGGAACAAATGCACTGTGAGGGGATGTTCTTATGCTCATGGAACGTCTATCCATTGAAAGTCAAGAATAAAGCAGAATATAAGGGTACCAATTAAAGCCGACAGCTGGATTTGGTGCGGGTGTTTGGGAACTTCTTTTCTGATTTCTTTATTCTCTCTGAAAGAATGAGAACTGGGGAGAGGGGGTGTTGGAAGTTTGAGGAGGAAAGATGTGTGAAATAAATGTCTGGAGAAGGAGACGGTGAATTCAACAGCTTAAATATAGTAAAACTGATGAAATCCACTGAGGGATCATATGGTCATAAATTCAAATTGAGACCAGTTAGTACACTTGTGTATTTCTCTATGCTCGTGGGAAAAGAGTAGAGAGATATTAGTACTGACCCCAGTTTTAAAGTGCATTTATGTGAGTTCTCAGACAGAGATAGAGGCAATGGAGTTAAGACAATAAGCAAATAAGTTACTGACTCTAGGAAAGGAGTGAAGTAAAAACATAAAGTAGATGACAGGCAGTGGTAGATCAATAGATAAGAAGTGCCACTTGGGCTCTTTAAAGTAGGTATGTTGAGGGCAGCCTGGGTGGCTCAGTGGTTGAGCGTCTGCCTTTGGCTCAGGGTGTGATCCCAGAGTCCTGGGATGGAGTCCTGCCTCAGGCTCCCTGTATGGAGCCTGCTTCTCCCTCTGCCTGTGTCTCTGCCTCTCTCTCTGTGCCTCTGAGGAATAAATAAATAAAATCTTAAAATAAAATTAAATTAAATTTTAAAAATAAAGTATTTTAAGTTTAGAGTGAATAAAATGGCATAAGACAGTAAACAGTCCCTGGAAAATGAGATGCTTTAAGAATTTGGAGGATATGAAATCCCTGGAAAGAAAAAAATAAGGCTATGGTAGTGTTGGGAGAGAGGATTGAAGGTAATAGGAGATGGAAAACCTAAAAATGTGAGAGTCCACAGAATGAGAGAGAGAAAAACAGAGAGAGGATTATTATTAGGAACTGAAGGAGAACGTCACACAAGATATCCAGGAACAAGGTGAGTGGGGCAGCAGGGGATAGTACCTAATGAAATAAGCTTCAAAAGTGGGTGCAAAGGGGAGAGAATAATAGTGACAGATCAATGTTACCTAAGGATCTAGATGACACATTCCTTGGAATGAGAGACTATAAAGTTGTACTATTACGTGATACAGTGTTCCCAGAGGACAGACAGATTCCTGTTCAAGCAAAAAAGTTAAGGAGACATTCAAGTAAGACATTCGAAGAGGAGTAACTTTGCTGAAGCCATATTATATGTTCCAGGGGTCACAGAGGAAAAGTTTGGGCCATCAGGAGATGGGATCAGAAGAAGAGTTTACAGAGATGAATGAAGCGTAAACTATGAGTATTGAATTTTCTGCGGTTACTGAGGTTAGCACAGATATAAGAAAGAATGAATTCACCCTGAAACTCTCTTGGAAGAGGTCAATAATCTATTCTAATTATAGCTTCCTCCCTGGAACTGGTCTCTTAGACAGATTGTGATGGCCATTTGCATAATAGTGGTAGGGAGAAAGGGGAATCCTGCCAAAATTTGCAGAACACTATTGGTTCCTTTTTTAAATCTGCCAACAGCAGTGTCAGTGCCAGGCAATTAAAATATTTCTCAACATATCAAACCTATAAATCCAGAGAACAAACTGATGGTTGCTAGAGAGAAGGGGGTTGGGGAGATGCGCAAAATAGGTGAAGAACGGTGGGAAATACAGACTTCCGGCTATGGAGTGAATAAGTCACAGGAATAAAAGGTACAGCATAGGGAACACAATGGTCCCATAATAGGGCCGCATGGTGACAGATGGCAGCCACACTGCTAGTGAGCACATGTAACATATAGAGCTGTTGACTCAGTAGGTTGTACACCTGAAACTAATGTAACAATGGGTGTTAACTATACTCAAATTAATTTTTTTAATTGTTAAGGTGGTTAAAAACATTCTCAACAGCGGAACATTATAATATAGTAGCTATATTTGTATTTTTGTGTATATTTTGAAATATTGGGTTAAAATTTTTCAAATATTTTCCTGTTGGATAACGAGCTTCCTTGTAAGCATAATTTCATGTAAGTGTTTTTTTTTAAAATACTATGCAATACTTAAAAACAATAAATGTTCAGGTATGTGCCTGTCCTAGGAGATACTTCAATCTGTTGTTTCTTGGCAGGAACAATGTAAAGCACTTTGTTTCCTCTTTTCATTATTTCCAGAGGTGTGAATCAGGTAGGAATAAATAAGATTGTATCTCATCTAAAACTGGAAATGTAAATCATTTATAGCATTGTGTATAATGAAAATCAAAAAACCTCCACCGAACATATTATGTACATACTAGATCAGATGTTCTCAAAATGTGCTGCATGGACCACCTCCTCCATCAGAGCCATCTGGGATATGTACTTAGCATGTAGATGTGTCTATGCCTCAGAGCATCTCCTGAATCTTGTTTTCAATATGTGGGATCCTAAAAGTCTAAATATGACAGTGAGATACACACATACGTACATTCATACATACACACATACACAGGTAGATACAGATAGGTATTCAGCATATATATATATACATATATATAAATAATAAATACTAAAATGTGACAATAATTGTAGTCTCAGAGTGAGTAGAATTTGGAAGATGGAAAGACCACATATTCCACAAGAATCGGGGAAGATTGCTTTGACTAGAAGAATAAATAATAAGTTTTTATTCTTACTATATGCTGTGTTAAGCAGTCTTAAAGTGGGCTTCATCCAGAAGCAAACCCTAGACTCAAGACAAGAATTCAAGTATAGAGAATTTAGTTTGACAATGAGGGAAACATGAGTTGGGGAGAACAAGGGGCGGTAATTTTGTACCACGTCATCTCTGCTTCCTACAATTATCTTACCTAGATGGCTTCACGTTAAAGTGGGCCACTAGGCAAATATGCACAAAATTGGGAAGCCGGTGCGAAGCTCAGGAGATCAGGGGAGAGTGCCTGGGCTTTCTGTTGCTCCACTGCTTTTCACTGATCCCTTGGATCTGCCCCTTGGTGTGTAGCAGCGGAGGTTCTGCAGCTGCCCCCTATCCTGCAATCTCCCCTCCCCAGGCTTACCGAGTCGAGTCCCCCATGACACATGTATAGTTCTGTGGCAAACAGCTCCAGACTTTTCTACAGATCAGCTGTGCCTCTGGCATCAGGGAAGTGAGAGACAGATGTGGGTTCCTGTTTGTCTTCATGGGCCCCCATCTGCCTCCTTCATTTCACAGCACATTTTTTTTCCTGACCTCCAAGCCTGTTGACCTACAACAACTTCTGGTCCCCCACACCATGCAGAGGCCCTAGCTTTTCACAGACTTTTTGACAATCTCTCACAATTTTATAAAATCGAATCTATAAAATAAACCCCCCATTTCCTGTTGTTCACGGTGCTCCCATCTTTTTGATCAAACCTAAGTGACGAAACAGAGAAGGGTAGAAAACCTGTCAAGAGGGGGGTTACCACACAAATTGCTCCTGTGTTTGACCAGAGCTCAATCCTACTGGAGATTCTGGGAAGCAATACAGAACACGTGTTAGGGTCATTCCAGTCTAGCAGAGAAGAAGCTGAAATGTTCATCCACCTACTTGGGCCGTTGGGTTAATGGCAGCTCTCGAGGAGCAATTCCCCAGGTCTTATAATGTGGCACATCTATGGGCAAAGCAGGCTCCAGAGGCCAGAGAAGGCCCTCCAGCAAAGAGTCACAATGGAAGGCACAGATGAAAGTTAGGTGACCTGAACGGAAACCGTGGGGTCAGCGACACAATCATCTATGAGAACTTTATTAGAATTATCCCTTTTATCCTCACAGAACCTCTACAAGGTACTCAGGGTTATTTACATTTGCCTTATGTAGCTATAAAAAAGAAAATGCTTTAGACAGCGTAGGCAAAGTTCTCAAAGTCAAGAGGTAGTAAACAGAAGAGCTAGGATTTAAATCCAGATACAAATTATTTCAAAGTCTATACGTTTAATGACTTGGTAGCTGACAGATCTAAGTTCAGTTTCTCAATTATAGATGACTGGTAGTCGTGGTTCCGCCCAGAATGGTTCTTCCCTTTAGCGTGTATCGCACACTCTTTTAGGTTGCTTAATTCCTCTGATCCTATCTATGTTATGGACTCTCATTCTCATTTATGTGGGACTCCACTGAGGATTTGCCTACCAAGATCCCAGAAAAGGCGGGCCTACGAAACCAACCAATACGTAAAGTACAAAGCATGAAATTTATTTGAAAAACAACAAAGATTCATTTTCTTTTTTCTTTTCATTTCTTTTCCTTTCTTTTTTTAACCATAGGCTCCGACTGCAGACGGGAAACAAACAGAAGATGAAAGATTCAGACTGAAAATTATGAACAGTTGTTGAACTAGACTTCTACTGCAGCATTAAGGTGGATTAAAGCCAGTAACCATAGGTGAAGGAAAGGTGAGGCGACAAAGAGAGAATTTGTCAGAACTACTGAACCTTCAGTTCATTCAGCAACTGAAACCACATATATTCATCAATTCAGATAGGAACTAAAAATATAGAGATAGTCCAAATGCATGGGGAGCAGATGCTGAAGCAAGGCCCTGGTGTCTGGACCTGCCTCTCACCTCATTTCTCCCTTGCTCTGCCTGACGCTCTCTGCTCTTACTTTATGAAACAGTTTGAAGATTCCTCAGCCTACTACACTCTCTTGTCTCTGAACCTCTGTGAACACTGATCCCTTTCCTATTCCAAAAATATCTAAGAATAAAATGTTGAATGATTTTCTCCTAATATTAGGAACCAGGAAACGATGCCTAATATCATGCTTTCTGTTTAATTGTGTGCTAGACGTTCTAGTCAGTGCAAAAATAAAATGTAAAAAAAAAAAAAACCATGTAGAAAGATCAAGGAAAAAGAAGTAAAACTAAATCTATTGGAAAATACTATAATTATCTTGTAGAACATAATATACATACATATATATAGGAATAATTATTAGAATCTATAAAAAAATTAGGAAGTTTTCCAAATGTTTGGTTAAGATTTTTAGAAATTGTATCTTATGCTAGCAACAAGTGATTTTTAAGATAAAATTAAATGAACTACATTTTTAAAGTGCTTGAAATATAAAATCCTTAAGGAAAATTTAGTGAAATCTAAGACCTCTGCACTGAAAACTCCTGAATGCTGTTGAGGGAAATGAAAGAACTAAATGAAGATGATATTATCAGCATGGCATTTCTTTGCATATTGATCTACAGATTCAATTTAATTTCAATAAAATTTCTGCACACTTGCTTGTGGAAATTGACAGAGTGACTATAAAATGTATATGGGAATGCAACAGTTATGGAAGAGCCGAAACAAGAAAAAAAGAACAAAATTGGGAACTTGCACCTCCTCATTTCAAGACTTAGTAAAGAGGTATAGAAATGAAGACAGGGTATTTAGGGCATGGGGATAGACCTATACATCTCTGGAGGAATGGAGACTCCAGAAATAGCCCACATATATGAGGTCAAATGAATTTTTAGACACTAAGGCAACTAAATGGAGAAAAGAAAGTCCTTTACACATCTTGTGCTGAAACTATTGCACATCTATATGGGAAAAATATGACCATCAATTCTTATGTCACACTACATGGAAAATGTCATTGAAACTGATCATAGTTTTAAGTACAAAAACTGAAACCATAACATTTCTAGAAGAAAAAGAGGTGAAATCTTTGTGATACTGGTAAAAACAGAGATATCTTAGATGGGACACAAAGAAAAGAATGTATACATTGGGGTTCTTTGTGGGGCAGGAGAGTAAGTACATGAGCAGGGTAGTAGGGAGAGGCAGAGGGAGAGAGAGAATCTTAAGCAGGCTCCATGCTCAATGTAGAGCCCACGTGGGTCTCTATCTCATGACCTTGAGGTCATGACCGGAGCCAAAATTAAGAGTCTGACGCATAACCAACTGAGCCACCCAAGCACCCCTGGGTATTATTTTTTTTAATTAAAAAATATGCCCCTCTAAAAACACTTTGGGGAAACAAAAAAGACAATACAGTCCAGCAGCACATATTCACAAACCATTTATCTGACAAAGATTTTTTTTTAATAATAAATTTATTTTTTATTGGTGTTCAATTTGCCAACATAAAGAATAACACCCAGTGCTCATCCCGTCAAGTGCCCCACTCAGTGCCCACCACCCAGTCACCCCCACACCCCACCCTCCTCCCCTTCCACCACCCCTAGCTCGTTTCCCAGAGTTAGGAGTCTTCCATGTTCTGTCTCCCTTTCTGATATTTCCTACCCATTTCTTCTCCCTTCCCCTCTATTCCCTTTCACTATTATTTATATTCCCCAAATGAATGAGACCATATAATGTTTGTCCTTCTCCGATTGACTTACTGGACTCAGCATAAGACCCTCCAGTTCCATCCACATCGAAGCAAATGGTGGGTATTTGTCATTTCTAATGGCTGAGTAATATTCCATTGTATATAAAAGAAGATGTGATTTATGTAGACAAAGTTCTTTTATACAGAGTATCTGTATCTACGTATAACTTTTATCACTCAAAATTAACCAACCAAATTAAAAATGTGCAAAATATGTGAATAGACACTGCAAGTGAAGATACATTGATGAACACTGAGTATGTAAAAAAGTTTATACAATCTAGTGGTTGTTAGGGGAATGAAAATCAAAACTGAAATATCAATCGTTTTCCAAAATGCGAAGCAGCTATGTTGTTGATAGAAATGTGAAAGGATTATCATTAGTTTCTTAAATCTTTAAGACCATTTACTCTAAGTCCAGCCTTTACTCTGGTAGGTATTTGCTAAGAGAAATGCGAACATATGTATAAACAAATACATGTATTGATATTCTTCACAGCTTTATTCACAATAGACCAAAACTGGACGTAGCTCAAGTGTCCATCAAGAGGTGAATGGATGCATTCAAGTTGGTATATGTACGTAGTTGGATACTACTCAGCAATAGAAGGAACAGAATACTGATAGAAATAGACAAACTTCAAAGTCACCATGCAGTGTTAAAAAAGCCAGATCCAAAAGAATATAGGCTGTGTGATTCCGCTTACATAAAATCTTTACAAAGGAAAAGCAAAATACGATGACAAAATGAAGATCAGTAGTTGCCTGGAGCAGAAGATAGAGGGATAGTTGCACCTCAAAGTGAAACAAGATTTGCTCTAAAGCTTGGTTGTGGTGGTAGTTTCATAGTTATATCCAGCTGCCACAAGTCATCATAATGTGTGATTTAAATAGATGCAATTTATTATAAATAATGTATTTCAGAACCAAGCTGATTAAAAAAAAAAAAAAAGAACTTGTTCAAAACTCAATGCTACTTTTATTTTCAACCCACACAAATTATATTTCTAATAGCAAAGGTATTTTAGGAGTGATAATATATGACACTACCTAGCATAAGCAAAGTCTAATCTATTTAAAATTAAACTGAATTGTCTGGGATTCTTTGTTATTTCTGCATATGTTTGCTTTTGCTATTGAGATGTAGAAGTTTCTTACATATTTTGGACATTAACTTCTTTTTGGTAAATGGTTTACAAATATTTTCACCCATTCTGTAGGTTGCCTTTTGACTCTGTTTATTGGTTTCCTAGGCTGTAAAGAAACTTTTTTAGTTTGATGTAGTGTCACTTGTCTATTTTTGCTTCTGCTGCTTATGCTTCTGGTGTCATATGTAGGAAAGTATTGCCAAGATTAATGTCATGAAGATTCCCACCTGTATTTTCCTCTAAGAATTTCATAGTTTGAAGTCTCGATATTTGTCTGTAGGGGCCTAGGTGGGTCAGTCAGTTAAGCAGCAGACTCTTGATTTTGATTCAGGTCATGATCTCAGGGTCTGGGATGGTGCTCTGTGCTCAGCAGGGACTCTGCTTCTCTCTCTGCCTTTCCATCTATCCTTCCTCCTCACCTTCTCTCTCTCTCAAATGAATAAATCTTTTAAAAATATTTGTCTTTAATATATTTTCAGTTGATTTTTGGACATGGTGTAAACAAAGAGCTAATTTCTTGATGGTATTCATGTTTCATATTCTATATTCATATTGACTTTTCTCAACACTGTTTACCGAAGTGACTATCCTTCCCCCCATTAATATTCTTGGTACCCTTGTTGAAGATCACTTGACCATATATATGTGGGTTTATTATGGTGCCCTCTATCCTGTTCCATTGGTCAATATGGATTGGTTAGTTTTTATGCCAGTTCCGTACTGCCATAGCTTTGTAACAAATTCTGAAATCAGGAAGTGTTATTCTTCAAAACTACCATGTCACCTCACACCTGTTAGGATGGCTATGAGAATGGAAGAACAAAAGAAAGGAAGAAAGAAGGAAAGAAGGAAGGAAAGAAAAAAAGAAAGAAAGAAAGAAAGAAAGAAAGAAAAAGAACACAAGAGTAGAAAAGAAAAAAAGATAAAAAGTATTAGTGAGGATGTGGATAAATTTAAGAACTCCTATACAATATGGGTGGAAATGTAAAATGGTACAACTGCTGTGGAAAACAATATAGACGTTCCAGAATTTTTTTTAAAGTATATATGATCTAGCAATCCACATTGGGGCGTATATCCAAAGAATTTAAATCTAGGATTTGAAGAGATATGGTCACTCTCGTATTCATGGCAACATTATTAACAATAGCTGAGATATGGAAACTACCTAAATGCCCATCAATGGATGAATGGATAAAGAAAATGTGGTACATACATACAATGGAAAAGCATTCAGCCTTACAAAGAAGAAAATCCTCATTTGTGACAACATGGATGAACCTAAAAAACATTATGCTAAGTGAAAGAAGCCAGGCACAGAAGGAAAAAATACTGCATGATATAAGTAGTTATATGAGGTACTTAATGTTGTAAAACTCACAGAAGCAGAAAATAGAAAGTAGAGAGAAAAATGAGGAGTTGTTGTTTAATGAGTGTAAAGTTTCATGTATGCAAAATAAGTACGTTCTAGAGCTCTGTTATACAGCCTTGTGCCTATACCTATCAATACTGTATTGCACACGTAAAATTTTGTAAAGAGGGTAGATCTCATGTTTAATGTTCATACCATCAAAATCAATCAATCTCTTAAATGCCAGCTTAAAAAAAAATTAAGCTCCATGTTGCTAGTAAAAAAGAGTAATACCCAGGTCTAATTAATGTATCATTTTTTAAAAAAAGAAAAAAAAAACAAACAAATATTTCTCTAACACCTGCTTTAAATAATAGCCTATAACAACAGCCACCAAAAAGGTTTTACATGAATATACAGTGTGGCACCAAAATCACACAATTAAATTTGCTGCACTGTTAATTGATACATATGGCATTATAATTATGCATAGTAGGGTCACCAAAAGTTAATAAATACTTGTTAATTGCCAAAGGCAATTTTTCACAATCTGCCTGATGGTAACCTGTAGCTGTGCCAGGACCATTTTTGCAAAAGAAAAGCAGTGCTATAAAGAGCTGCTGAGCATGTCATTTCACTAATAATTGATTTTCTTCCCTTCATTTTCAAAACCCTTCAGGTAGGAGAAACACTAACTAATCAATTCACAGCACCACAGGTAGAGATCTTTTCAGATGTTCATTTGTGATACTGACATCCTGTTGGGCTCCATTAAAATAACTGTACAAAAAAAAAAAACTATGTACAATGTCTTATGTCTTATGTCTCTAAATAAACTAATAATTTTTATCTCGGCACAAGAGAAACAATTATCGACTTCTGTATTCTGCTTAAATAGTACTGATTACCTTCTAAACCATTCTTCACATTTAAAGCAATATTTTCTGAATGTTCTCCTAGCTTCCTGAATCAAATTGCAGAACTATAGATGTTTAATTCATTGCTTCATCTTTTACCTTTGCATTTGCTGTTCTGTTGTGTCATATCACAACTATGTATTGTAGTAAAACAGAAATAATTACACAAAATTATATTCTTAAATACTTCATGTATCCGTGCTTTTTCCAAAAAAAAATATATATGCAATTTTCAACATCTATTTTGTACATGATAAGGAGTTCAATTTAAAGAAGGTTAAGGCATAGTTTCTGCTCCAAGATGGTCTTCTCATCTATTAAGTTGCACTAGGTAGTTCAGGTTCTCTGATAAAGAGAAATCAAGACAGAAATATGAGTATAAGAGATTTGTTGGAGAAAACTCTTTGGAGGAATAAAAAGGAAAATGCATGAAAAGGCAAGGGAGTTTTCAGATCAGTATATAAGTCTGACATCTTTGGAAGAGATAAGGAAGTAAGGAAGATTGGGTGACAAGAGTCCCAGACTGCAGCCAGTTGTAAGAAAGTTTGATCAAAGGAAGAGTCCATGAGTCAAAGTTGCATGTCTACTTCTTGCAGGGATGGTCTAGAATAAGTATCTCCACTGTGTTAAGTCAGTGAAGAGGAGCCCACAGCAAGAATTATCTTGGCACCAATGCCATTCTGAATTTACAAGGAAATCCACTAGAGCTATCAGCCAACAATGTACCTCAGAGTACATCTGAACCAAATATTGTCATAACCACCAAATACATCATCTTCCCCATGCATCAAGCCAGTAGTTCCTAGAGTGGAGCTCAAAGTAGTAGTAGTAGTAGTAGTAGTAGTAGTAGTAGTAGTAGTAGCATCTCCTAGTAGTTCCTATTTGCATTTTTTTCTGAGGAGAACACTTAGAAAAGAGAGGGCAATGGACAATGGACACATGTAGTTTCCATCACTACAGTTGGTCTTGGGCTACAGTTGGTACATATCCTTTCCAGTCAATGGATCTGAGATTAAAAAATTGTCAAAAGTGGGGCAGCCTGAGTGGCTCAGTGGTTTGACACCACCTTCAGTCCAGGGCATGATCCTGGAGACCCGGGATCAAGTCCCGCATCGGGCTCCCTGCGTGGAGCCTGCTTCTCCCTCTGCCTGTGTTTCTGCCTCTCTCTTTGTGTGTGTCTCTCATGAGTAAATAAGTAAAATCTAAAAAAAAAAAAAGTTTCAAATAAATAAATAAATATAATTATCAACAGATCATAACTTTATACTGGAGTTACCAGCCTCAAGCCTCCTGTTTTATCGTTCTTCCCTTTTTGTAGATTGTGTTAGAGTTCTCCAGAGAAACAGACCAATAGAATTGATAGATAGATGATAGATAGATAGATAGATAGATAGATAGATAGATAGATGATAGATAGATGATAGATAGATAGATAGATAGATAGATAGATAGATAGATAATAGATAGATGTATATATAGCTTAGACGAGATTTCTTATAGTAATTGCCTCATGTGATTATAGAGAAGTTCCATGGTTTATCATCTACCAGCTGGAGAACCAGAGAGGCAGGTGGTATAATTCAGTCCAAGTTCAAAGGCCTGAGTTTAAGAGAGGTCATCATGCTAGTTCTGATCTGAGCCCAAAAGCCCAGGAATTAGGAGCACCAAAGTCTGAGGGCAAGAGAAAATGGATGTCTCAGCTCAAGCAGAGAGAGCAAATTCACTCTTCTTCCACCTTTTTGTTCTATTCCAGCCCTCAAAAAGTGAATGATACCCTCTCACATTGAAGAGAGTCATCTGCTATCCTCAGTTCACCAATTCAAACATTAATCTATTCTGGAAATATTCTCACAGACGTTCTCAGAAATACTACTTTACCACCTACTGGGGTAGCCCTAAGCTCAGCAAGTTCACATATAAAATAAGCCATCACATAGATGAAAAGTAAGACCTTGTTGGCTGCTTATAGAATTTGTCTCTAGAGAGAATATGCCGTATGAATCATTTCCACAATTCCCTGCACATGAAGCCCCCTTAAGCATCTTCTCTAATATACCGATAATTGAGGTCTTTTGACTTCTGGTTGGTGAGCATTGTCATCTGACCCCTATCACATGGGTTCTCATATTTCTATTACATATTAGAGCCACCTCTCCTGCTGTCCGCACCTGCAGACACTGGAGACTCACCACTGAATTCTTCGTGATACTGACTCCCCTCAACAGAGCATTTTCAGTGATCTTGGTGAAGGAGGTGTCTTTTGGGCCCTTCTGTGGTACATGATATTTTGGTGGGTCTTCTGTTATCATATAGCATGGTATTCATTCCAGCATGACAACTTCACCATCTTTAGTTCTGCTTCCAGCATCTGCCAGGGCGCGCAGACATTACTTCAAGTGCTATTTCCAGTTCTCCAGGCAAATAAGAGTCACTTTAAGAACAATTCGGTTTTAGAGCTCAGCACAGCCTTGTTAGTTAGGAACATTGATATCCGTATTATGTCTGCAGTTGTGAAAACCTGGGCTCTAATAACTGGTCCAAGATTATGCAGTTAATTTATAGTCAGAAGTAAAATGCTGAACTGTCTTTCTCCAAAACCCATGTTAAAAAAAAAAAAAAGAACCATTTTTTCTCCATTTTGCCTTTGTTTTTAAGTTGTTATTGTCATTTGATTTTGCTTGTTTTGCTTTGTTTTGGTGTACATGTACACACACAAGCGTACGTGCACCTGGATGTTTAAATCCTGTATCTTGAGAAATGCACAAAAGTCAATGGATTTTGGCTTCTTCTGACCCATGTGGTCTAATATCCTCAAAATCCATTTCTGGAGTATTCTTCTAATTCTTTTCCAATATGCAAACAAATTCCTACCTAAGAGAGTTGGTCTCCCAAGCCATTCGTATTGCCTGTTTTTCTGTGGTATCCCCAGCTCCACTTGTTTTACTTTGGGTCCTCTGGACAACATTGTACAAGATAGGATTTTACATGCATGAATTGGGAGAAAAGCCCATGGGCAGAAGAAGGAGGGAAAAGCTTTCACCCACACTGCAGTGCTGACAACTGTTAAAAAAAAAAAAAAAAGGAGGTGAAAGAGGATTGGCAGGAAGAGTCTCAGTTTGAAGCGCTGTTCTGAGAACGTTTTGGTGAGGGCAGAGAGTAATTCTCAAGCTAAAATTTCCCATCAAAACTGTTCTTCACCTTGCAAGAATGGACCTCTATTATTATTCATGCCATGCTCAGTCAATATTTGTGAGTGGACTATGGAAAACATAGTCCTGGTGTGAATGTGATGATAAGTCTAGGAAAACAGCAATTGGAGCTATTAGTCAGAAATGTTCCCCCACAGAAGGTCTGAGTAGCATGTTTTCATGACCCACATAGAAGAAGTTAATTATGTAAATAAAAACTCAAATATACCATGTAAAGCAATAAGATCCCCAAGTGAGGCATAGATGAAATGACCAGATATTATTTGATGGTAGAGATAGGGTGGGAAGCGCTGGTCTAGAAGGAGGTGAAGTCTACAGAATATATGTCATGAAGTATGTGGCATTGGAAATAGGATTTAAAGAATGAGAAAGAGAAATGGGGTTGAATTTTGAAGAACAGAGTAAAAGGGAATTCTAGTAAAAGAAACAAAGCAAAATATTAGCTTCTTTGGGAAATAGCAATAGGATTTGAACTGTGTGATGTGGATATGCATGATATAAATCCTATGCTATGCAGGATATAAATGGGAAAGAGGTCGTAAGTAGAATTTGGCATCTATTCTTCATTCTGAGCCTAAAATCACCCTCTTGGAACTCAATCATGTTAATTTGTGAGGTTGGTTATTTTTTTAATTATTATGAATTTAAGATAAACCTGGTTCTGATTTTTAAACTCTTGCACCTAAGACAATGCCTAACAATGAATAATGTTCAATGAATACGTTCTGAGTTAATAACTGATTATATGTTAATTGAGATAAATAACAGTGGATGCCAGACTAACAAATTTGTCCTTTTGTTGTTGTTGTTATTGCTTCTATTTACAGTTTTTTTTTCCTCTTGTGAGTCAGGTCTATAATGAGTCAAAGTTTTATATAAGTGAAAAATATTTTAAATACATCTTCATAATTTATATTTCTAACTTTGAACTCAAGAAGCAATGACTCATTTTAATTTTGATTCGCTTCCATTACTGTGATAATTTAAAAAAATATTTTGTGTTAATTTTTAAAAACATTATGACCAAGCTACCTCTTCATCTTTGAATCTTTTTTTAAAAACATTTTATTTATTTATTCATGAGAGACACAGAGAGAGAGAGAGAGAGAGAGAGAGAGAGAGAGGCAGAGACACAGACAGAAGGAGGAGCAGGCTCCCTGTGGGGAGCCGATGGGGGGACTCAATTCCGGGACCCTGGGGTCAAGCCCTGAGCCAAAAGCAGACACTCAACCACTGAGCAACCAAGCATCCCTCCATGTTTGAATTTAAATGTATTATTCTTTTTCTGATTATAATTACAATACATAGAATAAAATGAAATTACCATTATATAGCTACTGAGAAATAATCATTAATATTTTGATATAGTTTCTTCTGATACTTAATTTAAAATTTTAACTTCTATTTACTAGTATTTAATTGGCTCAAGAGTAGTTTTCACTATATTTTAAAAATATAATGTAAAAGGGAGGTAAAAGAATATTTTAAATATTCTGGAACTAATCTAATGTCAATTGTTATGTTGCCCTAAATAATTGGTATAGTTCCTCCTTTCTTATAAAAAAAGATTAAATTTTATATTTATTTACTCATATATGTTAAGAAAGCTTGGAAACAAATGTGATACCTACAGCATAGCAGCTTTTTCTATCCCTTATTCTTGATTTTTAAGATTTCATTAATCTTATAAAAACTTTATCCTTTTTTAAAAGGTTTAAATACATAATTTAAAGGATTCATGGGGATTTTTAATGTTCTCACCACACATCTGCTCAGGGCTCTTCCTAGAATAGCTCTCTACTACCTATAGAGTTCAAAATACAAAGACAAAGTAGAGATTCATTAAATATACATAGTATTTAGAAATATTCAGCTATTTTATTCTACAACACACAATACATTTTATTAAATGTTTCTATTTTCAAGATTGTTTTCAGTTCAAAGGGGCTCAGTTACAACAGCATATAGTTTTAACTATTAAAGATCTTATACTAAATGAAAAACACTGGATTATCTCTGCCTTTGTATGAAATTTAATCTGATTACTAATAATAAGCCTTCAAATGTATCATTTAAGCAGTATCATTTAAATTGAGGGCTTCAGGAGGCTCTTGGCTTTTTATGGCTAGTCCATTGAGAGAAAAGATAATTAACATAGTATGAAGTACAATTTGCTAACATTATCAGAAGAGTGGAAGGCATTTGAGATTTTGAAGTCGCTTCTGTGTATCAGTCAGAGGGCTCAAAGTCCTGTCCAATAAATAAAATTGATGTTTTAGATGTTTTTTTCAAAACTAAAAAATGGCAAATACGGAATTTTAGAATTAAAAGAGATGTTGGAAATATTCTACTCTTTGAGGTCAAATTACTTTTTTTTTTTTCCCAATGGACAAGTCTACTTCATTGTCAGAGGTTATATGAAGTACTAGCTTAAGACTAATTTTAAGACTGATACTGGCTTCAATCATAGAAAACCTATAGTATGGATAGTAAAACCCTATGTGTCGGAAATTGAATGGTTAGAAAACTGCATTGTATTTGAAAATTTTAATATAGTCTTTAAAACTTTAAGTAAAAAGAAATTGACTTTCCAATGTCATGTACTAGGAATACTAATAGATCCCAAGATAGAATTTTGGTCTCTTAATTCCTAGATCAGTGGTTTCTCTACTGTCCCATGTTTCCCTTAATTAAGTTCTATCAAATTAGTTGATAAATCGCCTGCCCAAAACCTCTAGATGTAATGAGAATATAAAATTTAACTATAATTTAAATTATTCAGTATTAAAAGACAAGTCTTTCATAAAAGCATTTATGAAAATTAATTTTGAATAAATTAATGATGATATAATTAAGTTAAATATTATAGTATTACATTTTGATGTCCTATCTATATTAATAATGTTTTGAACAAACCTGCAAGACATTTAAAATAATTGATTGCTCAAAAGTTTTAGAAAATTAAATTCATTGAGGACTAATTGTCAAGGTTAATTAACTATATATAGTAGTGAATAATGAATAAATTGTTAAAAGCTTTGCTTTCTACAACGTGTATTTCAAACTAATCAAGATATTTATTATATTGTTATCTGTAGGGTGATATGTATCTTAATGTTTTATAATCAGTCACTTTAATATTAAACATTTTGACGTGTAAGTTTTCTCGACTATTATTTCAAAATACTTATTTTAAGAATGAATATTCTGAAATAAAATATACCATTAAAGAGACATTACACTGGTTGTGGAATTGCTTATGCAACAGAAATTATTACAGAAGCCAGTGTTCTCTGGGTACTTTGAAGTCAATGTATACAGAGTCATTAAACTCTCTTCCTTTAGCTCTTACATATTTACTATAATGTGAACATGTTATATGGAAATTTTGGAAGCCACAAACCAACATTGATCTCTTTGAGGGTAGAGGTTACATCTTTCCAAAGTTCAAGGCCTATAATAAGATCAATTACTGGTTGGGAATGGAGTAAAGAGATAAAGGGATAAAAAAAATACATCAGAAAAAATAATTTCATCACGGAGTACCCATGTTCAAATATAATTTAATACATGAATTAGAATAGTGATAAAGGGACTTTCTCATTTTACTCTTCATCTTTGTCTTGATCCCCTTGTTGTTTTATATATGACTTCCTCCAAATATTCTGTTCCATAGTTCATTCACATTGCTGATATTTTTCATATGTTGTTCTTTGTGTTGCACAGTTTGGATTTTGAATAAGTAGATAGCTTTCAATCTGTTCTATTAGTGCCTAATCATCTATTAATCCCTTACATTATGTTTTTCACTTCTAGAATTTTGGTGAGAATCTCTTTCGTACCTTCCATTTCTTTCCTCATTATGCTCATACTTTTCCCAAACTTCTCTCTGTCTCTCTCACATACACACAATTTTTATATCTTTGTCTACCTCTTGCATCATTTGCATAATTTTAATCTATTTCTATTTTGTCACCAATATTTTTATTTTTCTATTGATTTTTATTTTTAAAAATTTATATTTAGAGTTTTGTTCTAGGGTACAGTCAAGCTAAATGGAAACTGATGCTTTGAACCTCACTTTCAAACCCTGTTTGGTGGGGCCAAAAGACATTTAGTCAGACAAATTTGGTCCTAATCCTAAGAAGATCCCCTCCTAAGGACTCTACTCAATGTCTAAAGTCTAACTGGGAGGCACATGAAATACTTCATACCCTCTCTGAGCAAGTTTACCTGGCTTCCAATATAATATATATTGATGCAAGAGCAATTTCTTTCCTGGTTACTTTATCATAGCCCAAAATCAGGCCCCTTTTCTGATAATTTGAATGTGAAAAGACATTTGGTTAATTTTCAGGCAATATTTTAAAAATTAGTCATGCATTTTCCTCTACCTCTCCCTAAAATAAGACCTGAAAAATAATAAAATGTTTATAAAACAGTCTACAAAACTTTCTGAAAGGAGATTATAGCAACATTTTAGCAACTGGAAGGCAGATGATGATGAGCACCAAACTAGGAGACAAAAGAAACCTAAATTCTAAACTGTCAGAGAGGAAGGCCAAGAGATAGATCACTATACACTGCATAACCCCACAAATGTGTGAACATCAGCAGTAATCAGTACATCTAGAGAGAAAGGCAAGTATTGGACTTTTTTTAAAAAGGAGTATCTTGACTAAATCACAAATGCACTACACAAAGAGAAAAAGGATAGATTCAAAAGGTTACATACTGTATGATTTTATTTACATGGTAGTCAGGAAGAGGTAAGCAAAATGCCTTCAGACAATCACTTAGCAGAAAAGATCAAGGAAAGCGAGGAGCTGATCTCTGTCTTACAGTTCAAGAGCACATTCTGAGTTGATGTTGCTTCATTTATTAATGCCCTCTGAGAATGATTTTAGAAGCTGGTAATGCATATACCTAACTCTATGGTTTTCCAACCCTTATTTATCCACTTATCCACAACTGCAGAATGAGTTATTTGAATGTACTGTGGAAGCAACACACTCCAGGCCTAACTTTACCTTGGTCTAACTCCTGTAAAAGGAGATGGATTAGCTATAGAGGTTCTTTAATTTCTTTAATCAGAGATATTAAAACTATCCATGTAAATATTTTCCAGGATGTTAAAAAAGGTTTTGCCATTAAATGTGTGAGTCCATAGGTCCTGGCATTCACTTTAAAGTCCTTTAGAAAATATACTTAGCAGGTGGACATCTTCTGGCTCTGATTTGTTTCCTATTTTCCATGGTTTATCAAATACTGACACATTTTCTCAGAAACTACATTTTCCCTTTCATTCAGTACCATGGAGGCAATGTTCATGATGTAAAACCCAAATTCCTTGAATCTAGCTTAGTATTCTCTAAATAATCATCTATCTTGGGACTTCTTTTTTCCTTAGACACACACTTCCTACCTCTACAAAGTGAAAATTGCTTTCCTTTGCAGAAGATGCGAATACAATTGGAACTTATTAAGAATTAATTTTCTGTCATCTATCAAAATTCTAAAACAAAGGGAGCGTGGGTGGCTCAGTCAGTTAAGCATCCAACTCTTGATTTTGGCTCAGGTCATGATCTCAGGACTGTAGAATGAGCCCATGTTGGGCTCTGCTCTGGATATGGAGCCTGCTTAATATTCTCTGTCACCCTCTCCCTCTGCCTTTATACTCCCCCCCCAAAAATATTAATTAATTAATTAATTCTGAAAGCAAACAATAGGTCAATTTATTTTGTTCCATTTCATACTCTAATGTTATCTCAACCTAGACAGTGTCCTGATTTTTTTTTTTTTTTAATTTATGATAGTCATAGGGAGAGAGAAAGAGAGGCAGAGACACAGGCAGAAGGAAAAGCAGGCTCCATGCCGGGAGCCCAAAGTGGGATTCGATCCCGGGTCTCCAGGATTGCGCCCTGGGCCAAAGGCAGGCGCCAAACCGCTGCGCCACCCAGGCATCCCCTGAATTTTAATTCTAAATTTACATAATATTTTCTAAATATTGTTGGATTTCATATGAGACAGGATTCTCTCTGAGTAATCAGTGATATCTTCATTCATCTTTTTAAGGGATAGGATTAAATCAACACATTGAGTCATAATACATGCTATTTTTTTTCAATAAGCATTGCTGTAATTTTTATTTGGATTTATTTTAAAATTTAGGAGTAAAGAATCTGCCTTACTCTTTACCCAGATGCATTAATTGACTCATTGTTTTACTATTTCTGTTCTCTTTTCTCTCAAGTAGTTGACAATAAATTGGAGGTATCATGCTTTTTATACATAACAATTTTACTGTTTGCTTCTAAAACTTTTACAATTACCATAGTAAGATATTAACTTTGACACATTTCTATTATCTAACTTGCACTCTGTACTTGTAATGGTTTAGTTTAAGTGTAAACTTTATTTTTTTTTTCATTTCCAGATACAATTAACATTTTAAGCAATAGACTCAGTAAAATAAATTGCCCTCCTCAATGGGGTGAGCATCATCCAAACTGTTGAGGGTCCGAATAAAACAAAAGGTGGGAAAGGAGGAAAAAAAAACCTTTTTTCTCTGCACCACTATTGACCTAGGACATGTCATCTCATCTTCTGTGGCCCTCAGACTGGAATTTACATTATTGGCTCTCCTGGTCTCAGGTTCTGTTTCTGGTACCACTGTTTCTACTTCTCTGGAAACCCTAAAACAATATTCAAATATTATCAATTGTCCCAGTAATGTCCTTCTCTGGCTCCTTCCCTTCACCCTCAATCTAGGATTAAATTTAGGATCATGCATTGATATTAGCTATGGTTTCTTTTTTTTTTTTTTTTTAAGTTTTATTTATTTATTCATGAGAGACACACAGAGAAGAGAGAAAGAGAAAGAGGCAGGCTCCATGCAGAGAGCCCAATATGGGACTCGATCCCAGGACTCCAGGATCACACGCTGGGCCGAAGACAGGCACTCAACTGCTGAGCCACCCAGGCATCCCAGCTATGGTTTCTTATTCTCCTTTCATATGCAACATTTCTGCAGTATTTTGTTGTTTTGCAGGAATTTGACATATTTTGAAAATAATAGTTATTTGCTGGACTATTCTTCAATTTAAGGTTGTCTGATAGCTTTTCATGATCAGAAAATTTTGATTCATTTTTAGCAAGAAACCCAAAGAAATGATACAGAGGTCATTCCTAGTACATCGTATTAGGAAGTGCCTGATGTTCTTTGGTCCCATTGTGATGTCAGTGTCAGTCATTTGGTTAAATGATGTGTACAAGATTTCTTTAATTTCATTATTCTTTTCTCTTTGTAACTAATGAGTAAGTTATAGAGACTTTTTGTGTTTATTTAAATAAATATCATATATCAAATAAGTCTAATATCAATTTAAGATACCTGTCTAAACATATTATACTATGATGGTTGCCAAATAGATAGATATTTTTTAGGGTTATTACTTAGTATTATACTGCAACTAAGACTTCATTCTTCCTTTTTTTCCTTCTTCCCTCCTTCCTTTCTTCACTTTCCTTAATTTGTCCTATTTTTCTTTCTCACTATAAACCCATTTGTTCACATTTTATTCAATCTTTATTAATTTTGATGGTCAAATTGTCCTAGATTTGGCCAGTGGGAATATTACATCTATGTTTATTCTTGTTATTTTTGGACCAACTCCTTAATTTCTAGGACAACAAGATATTCCAGGCTCCTTTTTATCTTCTCTGTCTCAGTCATGGAATCAGATATTTTGCAAAGGATCTCTGGTCCCTTTAGACTGTTATTTAGAAACTAACATCCGATCCAGTAAGTATTTTTCTATGCATTAAGTTAAATTTATAAAGTTCTTTGTGGAAAATAACAATTCCATAACTAAAGAAATTGAAAAATACAGGTAATTTTCCAGAAGTCATGAAAATAGTAAATGACATATGAAAGTTCTGAATCTCCATCTCCTGAGTTCAATTGGTTGCCATATTAAATAACAGCTGATTCCAATGTTTTATTTCACAGGAAAGTTCACTCACTCATTTAAAATACATTTTACTGAGCACTTTTAGACACTTTTAAAAACACTAGAGATCTAACAATGAATAAATTGAATCAAACCCCCACATTTATGGAACTTATTTTCCAATAAGGGAAGGCAGTCAATAAGAAAGAAAAAAAAGTTGTTAACTATGGAATATTTTAGATAGTGAAAGTTGTTATAGAGAAAAAAATAGGAAAGGGAATAGATTATATCAGATGGGATGTCATATATAGCAGATGGTGCTGCAATTTTAAATAGACTGGTCCAGGAAGGCATCAGTAAGAAGGTACCATATACGTAAAGACCTGAGGCTGATAAGGGAGATACCATGTGAATATTTGGGACTAGAGTATTCCCAACAGAGGAAGAACCTGTGTCAGGCACTGATACTGGAACATGCCTTGCATATTTGAAGAGCAGTAAGAAAATTATTGTGGCTGAAGTGATACAGGGAAGGAAGAGTGGTAGACGTGAGGTTGGAAATGCTCTTATGCTTCTCTCGAGAAAAAGAGAATAAATAGATTTTTGTACAGACACCAAAACAAAATTATGATTCAAAAGGCAAATGAGAACTCTACTTCCAGCAAAAGCTACAAAAAATTAAAATAGAATTTCAGAAATCAAAATGAAGTTTAAAATAAACACATATTAGTGATATGAAAGCATCAAAAAAATAGGCATAGAGTCTTTTACACGGTGGTTGGTCACTCGGCCTTAATTTTGGCCAAGAAATTTTTAAGATAATAAAAGGAGCATATAATATCGGGAACTAAGATCAGAAATTAGAAGTAAAACATAAATGAACACACAATAGAAAGATTTTAATTGTTTGAAAAGCAGTAGAGTTTGTGGGGTTTTTGCAAATTGTTATAAAAAATGAAACTTCAGTGGAAAAAATCTTACAGTACCAATGGAATTAAAGGGAAATAACATAAAATTTCTAACAAGTGCCAACATTATTTCATATATATATATATATATATATATATATATATATATTTAAGATTTATTTATCAATTTGAGAGAGAGAGAGATTAGAGGGAGGGGCAGAGGAAAAGAGAAACCCAAGCTGACTCCATGCTGAGTGCGGAGCTGACATGGAGTCACAACCCTGAGATCATGACTGAGCCTAAACTGAGTCGGATGTTTAACCAACTATACCACCCAGGCACCCCTATTTCATATACTCTTATATCCTTTCCCCCCCCTTTCTCTCATTCTCTCATAATGTGATAACAAAATGTTCTGGGTAAATTTTCATAGTAAAAAAAATCGATTGCACTATTTCTTTTATTAATATTAAAATTATTTTAAAATATTAATATTAAAATGTTTAATGACTAGTATTAAACTTCCTATTAGGACAAAAGAAAAAAATAAGTTCTGTATCTATAGACCATTTTGGAAGACGCAATGATTCTTTAAGGGCCTTATAGGGAGATAGGAATGCAAATGAATGCTAAACTTTTATGCATAAGAAACATTAGAAGTTGGAGAAGAGAGAGAGAGAGAGAGAGGACAGGATCCCGACATTACTGAGGCTAGATCCTGGAGAGAAAGATGGCCTCTGTGCAATTTCTGTTTGCTGGTGTAGCTGCCACACAACCTGGAAAGGTTGTGTTAACAGTCAGTTCCAAGTTGCTTGGTATTTCTGTGAGGTACAGCATGTACATTGTCCTATAGCCTCAGGAAATCTGCAGTGATAAACAAATTTGGGGACACTGAGTTGCTTAGGGAACATTAAATAAAAGACAGAATGTTCAAGGTCTGGTTGCAAGGTTAACACATTCCAGAAGGTGAAACCAGATGATTTTAAGGATATAAACGCCCTTCCCAACCCCAAAAAAAGAAGATAAATTCAACCCAGAAGAGTAACTGCTGCCAATAGTGCTAACAGTAAATGCTTTCTCACATTTCTTCATCCTGGTGAAGCCTTTTGTTTTAATCTTTACCAAATTCACTTATTCAATGTATGTTAATTAATCACAGTCGGAGGCCCCCAAAGTACAATATAAAAGTAGCTTTCTTTGTTCTCACAATGCTTCCATTATTGAGTATATTAGTGAGTGTGTTTGAGGGATCAGGAAGTTGGGATGACAATAAAACAGACAATAAGCAATGTTTACATGGAAAATAATGGCATAAATGAAATAAATAATTGGTAAATGCAAAACGATCTCTCCTTATGTTACTTCTCCCCTTATTTGTGACGGTGGATTTCCAGAACATGTCTCCTGTTTGTTGATAGTAACTGAATAAAAGTTGTTGATCTTGGTGGTCTCATTGTCAGCCCTGAAGATGTCACTCAGGAAGAAAATTACATGATCTCCCTTTTTATCAAGTCAATAATTCAAATCTCTTCGAAAGATGTAAAGTCCAGTTTTATTCCACTAGAAATAATCTCCTCTCAGAATTTTCTCATATACTAAGAATACTGTAATACACTCAAATCTTATTCAAGAATCAAGAGTGCATTTATCTTTCCTGTATCACCTGAAAAGCTTTTTTTTCTCCTTAGTACAATCTGTTGCCCCTTGCTCCCTAATTTCCCCTTCCTAATTTCTTGCCTATTGAACATGAACTTCCTTTTATACAAGTTACTTTCAATTAAACTCTCTAGTTTTTATGGTTGAGATCTTTTATCAATTCTATTAAATCATGAATATTATCCGTACACAGAATTACATCCCAGAAACATACTCTTTCTATATTAGGGAACTCACGAAGCTGATAAAATAATTGGAAACCTATTTATGGGGGCTTCATCTATGCTTGTTTGCCCCCTTTCTTCTCATCATTGACTACTCTTGCATATGAACTTGTAGTAGAGTGTTAAAGAATTCTTAATGGATTTTGTCCCTAGAAGTTTGATTCCTGGTTTTCTATATCTCATTTGCTTTATGAAGTAGTTTTGCATATTCGATTATGACTCCAGATTAACAAAACTGTGATTCTGGAATATCATTAGCAATAGATAAGAGCGTCCATTAGCTAGCATGTATTAAATTTTCACTATGACCCAGACATTGCTATAGAAACATTACAGGATCCATCCTAAGTGATCCTTTTGTTATTTCGCTGTTTCTTTTCTGTAGTGAGATTAAGAGAATAGCAATTAATATAAAACATTTTATAATATACTGGTTCTTGGCTTTGCTATGCCCCTACGGTAGTCCTGTGAGTTGGAGTGATATTTTTAATCACTGTGAAATAAGTAATACCGTTTTGACAAATGTAGTCAAAGTTTATTATTGTTAGGAAATTCCCGGGTATGCAGAAATAAGCATAACTGCGGCCTCAACCTCTGCAGGCACACATTTGTGTCATGCTCATGCTACTAATGAATCAAGAGTCGATGGAGGAGTTTAGCTTACAATAGGCACGTAGGGACTCAGGCTAATGGAAACCTTTTTTGTACTTCCAGAAACACCTAACTAAGGAAAGCGAACATAGTGAATCCCAATGTAGCTCATGAAGCCTCTTCCTAGAAGGGACACATACCAAAGCCATCCATTTTTCATTTTTCTACTGCAAGTAAAATGGTCATGCCTAATCCCGAAAGAAGATGAGGAAGGACATTGCTATCACGTCCACAAAGGGAGATGGAAACTTTGGTGAATATTGTTATTGACAATCACATGCATAAGGCTTATTTTATCAATATCTGTTGCCTGATTTTATCATTTAATCTCAGTAAAATACCTTTAAAATAACACTACCTTTCAAAATGACCCAAGAGCTCATAGTCAAAATTGATTTTGTAAAAAACCCTATGATAGATGAGAAAGAAATGTCTCACTGAAAAATCAGTTGATACACTGAAATCAAATACTTTTCACTTTTATATTAAATAAGTTAATACTACCTGACATGGATCAGATGTCTAGTTCAAATTTTATTTCTTTACTGTATTTCTTTTCTTTTGTATTTCTTTTCTTTTCTTTCTTTCTTTCCTTTCTTTTCTTTCTTTCTTTCTTTTCTTTCTTTTTTCTTTTTTTTCCTCTCTCTCCTAATCTCCAGTCTCTCTCTCTTTCTTTTTTTTTTTTTCATCATGATAAGTGTGCTCTTTAATCCCCATCCCCTATTTCCCCCATCCCTCCCTCCACCCACCTCCCTTCTGGTAACCATCAGTTTATTCTCTATAGTTAAGAGTCTGTTTCTGGGCTTTTTCCCTTTGCTCATTTGTTTTGTTTCTTAAATTCCACATATGAGTCAAATCCTATGGTATTTGTCTTTCTCTGATTCACTTATTTCACTTACCTTTATACTCTCTAGCTCTATCCATGTTGTTGCAAATGACAAGGTTTCATTTTTTATGGCTGAATAATATTCATATATACATATATATACGCATATATGTTTATAATATTCATTTATATATCTATATACATGTCACCAACAAGATAGTTTTTTTCTCATTGGGTTTTCTTCCTTCTTTGTCAGAGATTATTGACTATATAATTTTGGGGTTATTTCTGGGTTTTCTGTTCTGTCCCATTGATCTATGTGTCTGTTTTCTTCTTTTTTTTTTTTTTTTTTTTTTTTATGTGTCTGTTTTCATACCAGCACTATACTATTTTAATTACTACAGTTTTGTGGTATAACTTGAAATCTGGACTTGTGATACCTCTTATTTTTTTCTTTTTCAAGATTGCTTTGACTATTTGAATCATCTCTGGTTCCATACAAATTTTAGGATTATTTATCCTCGTTCAGTGAAAAATACACTCTGATAAGGATCGCGTTAAATGTGTAGATTGCTGTATGAGTTCTAGCAATCTTGGGGTGGAGGCTTTTGGGTTTTCTATGTAGAGTATCATGTCATTGACGAAGAGGGAGAGTTTGACTTCTTCTTTGCCAATTTGAATACCTTTAATGTCTTTTTGTTGTCTGATTGCTGAGGCGAGGACTTCCAGTACCATGATGAATAACAGTGGTGAGAGTGGATATCCTTGTCTTGTTCCTGACCTGAGAGGAAAAGCTCTCACTTTTTCACCATTGATGTTGATGATGTTGGCTGTGGGCTTTTGATATAAAACCTCTATTTTGTTGAGGTATTTTCCACACAGACATACTTTGCATAGAATTTTTATCATAAATGGATGTCACACTTTGTCAAATGTTTTTTCTGCTTCTATTGAAATGATCATATGTTTTCTATCCTTTCTCTTATTGATGTGACATATTTCGTTGATTGTTTTGTGAATATTAAACCACCTCTGTATCCCAGGAATAAATCCCATTTGATCATGGTGTATTATTTTTTTAAACATATTGCTGGATTTGGTTTGCTAATATTTTGTTTAGGATTTTTGCATCTATATTCATGAGAGATTGACCTGTAGTTTTATGGAACTTTTCCTTCTTAACATGTTATATTCCCTTGAATTATTATATAATACAAAATGTTTTACCAACATACCAAACACACACACAAAAAAATAACAACCCCCTTCCAAGTTTATGTCAATAGTACTTGTTTTTTTATTCTTTTCCCCCCAATATGTTATATTTCAAGCTTTCATTAAGAAACAAAATGTATTTTTAAAAGACATAATATTAGCAATGTTCAATTTTCTGTTTGTTTTACTTCTTCGTATTATATTAATTTTCACTAACATGCTTAGAATGATCAATTAATCCTTCACATGGTGATATCATAATTTATTTTAGTGTTCTTCACTGTTGTTTACAAAAATTTATTTATAAGCAACACTAGAATAAGTACTATACAGGATATGATTTTTGCCTTTTCTTTGATTATTTCTTCAGGATAAATTCCGAGGGATGAAATCACTGCATAATCAATAAGACTGAATCACAGGTTATGATTTATTTAATTCTGTACAAAAGATTACTTGACAGAATGCATAATTGGAATCTCTCGATCAAATCCGTAAGCATTTCTATATCTCATGTAATCTATTCCCATTTCTTTTAACCCCAAAAGATTGTATTATTATTTTAATATGTATTTTATCAGATTCAGGACATCTTAATAAAATTTTAAGAATTCTCTTTAAAAAAATAGCTGCATGACAAATTTTATCTTGTAATAATATTCCTATAGGCTTAACATGATCATTCAGTATTCTTAGCAGCACTTTTGAATGGAATAAAACATTTTTTAAAACTTAAGGAACTTGAAATTTTCAGTTTGCTTATTCATCAGTTACTCACTTAATAAGTATTTTTGAGCTTTTTTTTTTAAGATTTTATTTATTTATTCATGAGAGACACAGAGAGAGAAAGGCAGAGACACAAGCAGAGGGAGAAGCAGGCTCCATGGAGGGAGCCCGACGTGGGACTTGATCCCGGGTCTCCAGGATCATGATGTGGGCTGAAAGCGGCACTAAACCACTGAGCCATCCGGGCTGCCCTTGAGTTTTTAATATGTACCATAGTCAGTGTTAACTACCAGAGATAAACAAGTAAATGATATAAAATTCATACCGTGGGGATGAGTCATAAGAAAGAAAAGTTCATGATTGGCCAGTGAGAGTAGTCAGTAATATGGTAGTGGAAAAGCAATAAAACCTGAATAAAATGTGTCCAGTCATACTGCCCAAGATGGTCACAACTAGCCACATGTGGCTATATAAATTTAAATTCAAATAAATAAAAGTCAAATAAAATTTAAAATTCAATTCTTCACTTACACTAGACAACTCTTCGGTGCTCAATACAGACATATGGCCAGGAGTTATCATACTAGCAAGTGCAGATTATGGAACACTTCCATCAGCACTGACATTTTTATTCTACATCTGGTCTAAAATATGGGATGTGTGAGAATGGGAAAGAAAGATTTTGAAACCAAGGATAAAAAGCTGGATTGGTACTTACCTCCTATTCCACTTTCTCTAACTATTGTGGGGCTGTCATCCTCAACCTGAGCATAAATTTACACCATTTATTTTTCTTTCCTTTGATTTTCTTTCTTCTATGTTTTTTTTTAACTTTCCTAATTTTTAAAAATTTAATGGATAAAGCTGAATAAACTGTTATTTGGAAAATCCTGTCTCTCTAGATGTGGAGATTCTACTCATCTTTGAAAAAGAAATCCTTTGAATTAGGTAGTCTCTTGAATGGACTCTAGATATTTTAGAGGTGTAAATGCAAAGCTACTTTGCAAATGCATGCAACAATTCAAAGCATGGCTCTATGGGGAATCAGGACAATCAACATTATTTCTGGTAAAGTGAATCTGTTTGTGCTGTTGTAACGGAGCTCCTTTTCCTCAAAGATTCCTTGGCTTTCTATTTTCAAGGGCACATCAGGCCTAACTTAGCGTTTGTTCACAAGGCACACAGTGAGGAGGCTAAAGGGCCTATCTCAAAGGAAGCAAAACACTATATGAACAGTTATTTGGTTCTTCAAAGCCACCTTACTTTGAAGGTCTCTAGTAAACACAGAGGCTAAAATGGTAAATTGGAGGTTATCATTCTAGATTGGATTTCAAATCCAATTTATAAAATTATCATCCAGGTAATGTTAATATTGTGCCATCACATAGTAATTAAAATGTCCCAGTATGCATGAATAGAAGATGGATACTGAAATGACCAAAAGAAAAAAAAAAGAAAAAAAAAGGGCACATGGAAAGAGTTGAAGAGGAAAGAGATCCATCTTGCTGCTTTGACCACAATACGAATCGTTGAAGCTTGATTATTCCATGGCTCGGCTGTGTGGACAATATATCATCGTTGATGATGATAGACTTTGGAATGTAGGAAGTCTAGGATGTAATTGTCAAAGCTCTCAGAGAGTTGTAATGGGTGACAGAAGCTTTCTTGATGACCACAACAAAGAGGATTCAAGTCTACAGTAGAAAATGAGACATTAAGAACTTCAGAGTAGAAGTGTGTTATGGTTTGTTTTAAGCAGGTAGGAAAGTAGTATCTTGAAATGAGTGGTAAGGAGCCCAAAAGTTGCAGCTGATGTCTCCAGGCCCCTACATCTGTGGAATATGAGATAGGAAACTGCTTTCATTTAAGAGAGACATGTGGAAAGTGGTACTAGGAAGGAAGACCTTCCACTGCCCTTCAAGGACCTTCTGGTTGGACTTAGAATCAAATTGACATGAGACAGATTAACAGAAGAAAATCAGATTTAAAATCAGCTTAACATATTTAATAGTATGTATAGGGAATCCATACAGGTGTGAAAATTTCAGACAGTCGTCAACATGTGGTACTGTAAGCTAAGGAGAGGGGAGGGGCCTGAGGACACAAAGGGGAGAAAGCTCATTAGCAAGGTGAAAGGAAATGTTTGGAAAAACAAAGATGCCCTTTTTTTTTTTTTTTAAAGACTTTATTTGTTCATGAAAGACACACAGAGGGAGGCTGAGACACAGGCAGAGGGAGAAGCAGGCTCTATGCACGGAGCTCGATGTGGGTGGGACTCAATCCCAGGACCCTGGGGTCACACCCTGAGCCAAAGGCAGATACTCAACCACTGAGTCTCCCCCTAAAGTGCCCTATTTTGCAGATAGTTTTCTAAGGTAGAGAAGAGTCCCTGTTGATAGCTCTCTCCTTGATATAGGCTCTCTTTTCTTATGTAAATATAAATAATTAAGGACCAAGAAGACAGCTTTTCCAGCCTTTGCTGAATTTTTATTACTTCTAACTCAAAATAACAATCTTGTGAAGATGACCTATCTTAGGGCAGCCTCCTCTTGGCCACTGTAGTGATGATTCCTTAAAAAATCCACTTGTACTTGAGGCAAGCAGGTAGAGGAGGACTGCATGGTGATAAGAGGAGGAAATGTAGATAAGATTACTGAAAGCAATAACTTGTGCTGAGGGCTTTAGTGGGTAAATTGATATGCATTCAGAAGGAGGGGAGTTGCAAAGAAAACGACATAAGAAAACATGACGTTTGTCTAGAGGAAACTGCATTTTGGGGGGACCATGGAAGACAGAAGGAGACACAGAGTGGAACTGAATCTCCTAAAGTCTTGATTAGATCTAGAACAAATCTAGATCTAATCTTAGATCAGATCTAACTTTACAAAACTCATGTTAGCAATTTAATACGGATTTAATGAATGCCCTCTGTTGATGCTATTGTGTTTGTTGCTGATTTGAAAAGATAAAATATTTTCAAGCATGGAGTCCAGTGGTAAAACAGTTAAGACAATAAACAACAAATTAAAATTCATTGTTTTACTTAATTACAGTCATGGCAAATGTCCCATGAAGATTTATGAAATGTGATGAGAATGTATTGTAGGAGAAGCTGGCCCAATCAGAGTGAGGGCTGTATTTGTCTGGGGCAAGGGGGAAAGGAGAGACAGAGGGAATTTTTTTTATAAAGAAATAAAATTTCTGGGGCAGCCTGGGTGGCTCAGCAGTTAAGCGTCTGCCTTCAGCCCAGGGCGTGATCCTGGAGACCAGGGATCCAGTCCCATGTCAGGCTCCCTGCATGGAGCCTGCTTCTCCCTCTGCTTGTGTCTCTGCCTCTCTCTCTCTCTCTCTCTCCCTCTCTCTCTTTCTCTCTGTCTCTCTGTCTCTCTGTGTCTCTCATGAATAAATAAATAAAATCTTAAAAAAAGAAATACAATTCTTCTGAAAACTGGAAGGAAACTGGCATTAGTTTATTTTTATTCTTTTAAGATTTTATTTATTTATTCATGAAAGACACAGAGAGAGAGGCAGAGACACAGACAGAGGGAGAAGCAGGTTCCATGAAGGAAGCTCGATGGTAGGACTCAATCCTGGAGTCCCAGGATCATGCCCTGAGCCAAGGGCAGATGCTCAACCACTGAGCCACCCAGGCATCCCCAACAAGTCCTTTCCTGAAGGGAGAACTGTGGGGTACATTTCCATGTTCATCACAAGTCACTCCTTGAGCCACTGGATCCAGTCCATATATATTGAGGGAGCCTCTTCTCCACGATTCTGGTGGGCCTCTCCTTCTGGGGGAATCAGAACCAGATGCTGCCACCCATTGCTCTGGGACTTTCCAACCTCCACAACTGAAGTCTCAGGAGGAGATGTGGAAACCATTGGAGAGTAACTTCTGATCAGAAAATGTGACCAGTTAAGATTATATTCCTGAAAGGGACAGAAACTACAGTGAGATTAGGTATTAAGTCTTGGTTTGCTAACACAGGGCTCAGAGAAAGGAAGGGAGCAAAATGCATTCCTGGCAAAGAAAATTGCATACCAAAGCCCTCCAGGTAAAAAAAGAAAAGAAAAAAGAAAAAAAAAGAAAAAGAAAGAAAGAAGGAAAAAAGAAAAAGAATTTGGCTCACTGAGTAACTGAGAAAAGGGAAGTGGAAGTGTGCCTGGGGCATAGTAGACTAGAGAAAGCAGGACGCTCGGGTAACTGTTTCTAATGCAACATCTTTCCTCTTCCCGTAGGCAAATTCATAGACTGAAGCACAGTACAAATTCTTTGCTTCCGGATCAGGTGCTCTTGTCCTCTCTGGCCCAGGATGGCCTTCTTTGAATTTGATTTTTCTGCGGGTCCCTCCTGCTGGAGTGGTTCATATTTTCACTTACCCAACTGTCTTAACTACATCTGGTTTCCCACTCCTGCTGTCCCAGAGGGCTTCATCCTGTGTCACATTTTAATATATTGTCTTTGGCATCTGGCACATGCAGTGGGTTTTGGACTAATAAACTGTCGAAATGCATGAGCTGTCACAAGTAACAAGTCTTAGACATACACAATATGCCTTTGATTATTTTCTTAACAAATATCTGTGAACACCGTCTCTGTGTTTGGCACTATGTTGAGCACTGGGGATGCAATGACACCTTCGGCTGTCAGCAAGCCAATGTTCAACAACACTATTATAAGTGATCAATGAAAGAAATTGTTAACATGCTTGCCTAAGAGCAGGAGAACAGAGAGAGGGATGAACAGTGACAGTCACAGCTGGCCTGTGTTCGCGCTAATATATGACCAGCAACGTAGAGGTCAGCTTCAAGTGAATGGGCTCAGTGCTGCAGTCCTTCCCAGTTCTCCTGGTGGCAAGTCTGAATTTATTCGTCAATAAGATGCTCACAGAGAAAGAGGCTGCAGGATAAGAGTGAAGAAAGAACAGGTTCATTGCCTCATCCCTGGGAGCTAAGGCCATAGGACCCCACCCCGTGAGCCTACTTCCAACAAATTCTCTTTGAGGCCTATTATGTTCTAGAATCAAAGGATCCACTAGGGAACAGACAAGATAATAATTGTCATCAGTAAAAAGCTCGCATCATAGTTTCCAAGATGTGCCAAAGTTATGAGCATCCACATTCTAATTACTTACTGCGTCACTGGTCCTGCATGAGGCCTGGCCAGCACCCAGGGCAGAGGACTAAGAATGAACCCCAAGGAGGGAATGATCATTCCTAATGCTTACTGACCTCCATGACTTGGCATACCTTTTCCTTCTCAACGGATAGTGAAACACTGACTTACAGGAGGGCAGAGTGCAAATGGGAGGAGAAAGAGGTCACCGAGCTGCTGCTTCTTCAGTGGGAGATCTCAAATGTCATCCACCTGATGTCACATTGGTTGAGGTTTGGAATTCAAGACTGCCATTTGGGGATGTTCTTGGTGACCTCAGAGTAACTGCAGTAATTATAGAACAGTTTTGCTGCCCCTGGAGAGGACTATGGCTTACGGGCTTTGTAATCTTGTGTAGCAGAAGGGGACTGTATCTCAGAAAGGTTAAGGTGGAAGGTTGTGAGTCCTGTCTTCGCGTAACCTACTCACCTCCAGAAATACCAGAGCTAGCGCGTGACTCCTTGAACAAGTCTTCTGAACTTTCTCGCTGCATGTGAGATGCCTCAGACTTAACATTTCATAAAGTAAAAACAGTGCATGGTTTTCCTTTCCCTGAGTCCTCAAGTGGAAGCAGTCAGTCTGGGTCATTATACTTAGTCTATTAAAGCAAATGTTTCTATAGTATGTCTACCCTTTCCTCCATTCAGGCTAGGTTCTCAAAACTATTTTAGGAATTGCAAATACAGTAAAATTGATTTTCAGTTAGGCAAGACTGAACTTGCATGTGAATGTGGCATGGGAGAAAAAAAACGTAATTAAATATTAAATAACTAAAATCACCTGATAATGGATTCAGAAGTCAGCAGTCCCACCTCCCCTCTTTCACAGCTAGTGTTATGTAGGTCACTTTAAGAATATTTGATTCTATGTCATCTGGGTTCAAATCCAGCTCCTATTTTTATAATTTCTTTGTTCTTTTGAGTTTTATCCCCTGGTGTACATCACGTAGGCTCTGGCAGCTATTCCTTATCTACTTATTCTTTCATTTTTTCAATAATTTTGTGTATCATCGATTCTGTGGGTACTTTAGATTATTTCCATGAAGAAAACAGAAATCCTTACCCTCATGAAGCTCACGATGTTGATATTCATGCTGATTAGCACCCCTATGTTTTATATTCTTTATTTACTGCCCTATCCAGAATGAGGCTTTTTCCTACATTTTCCTCTGATTTCTGCATCTGCTAACAGTGTCTAGAAAGTACTGACCTGGACACTTAGATGCCTGCTTTTTATCTTTTCACATCAATGTATTGCTTTACCAGGTCCTCTAAATAATTGGCCATCTGTGCATAGCACAAAATAATGATATAATACTTCTGAATATAATTACCATCAACAAAACTGAAAATCTGTGTCCATATTTACAAACTCACTTTTTGAAAAGTTATTATAAAAATCTCCATTTAAAAAAATTTCTATTACTAACTTGCAATTCTGTTTACTAAAGTGATGTCAGGATCACATAATGACTGCTCTTCAATAAAATCAAAGGTATTGACCCTTTTCAGAAACATTATCCCGTTTGTCCAAATTTAAAAGATAATGGGATCTTCCTAAAAAGCTTGTGTTCTAGTTTTTACTGGAATACTGTATATTAAAACTATGATTAGCAAGCAGCAAGATAATAAAAAAATGTAAAAAGAAATGGAGGAGTACAAAAATATATATTAGTAAGTTAAAAAAGAAATAATAAAAATTACAAATGTCGAAGTGATCATTACCTTGAATAAGAACTGTAATGTAAAATATTTTGGATGTTAGAATTATGTTTTATTTATTTTTACTAAAACCTATTCATGACTTATGTTTAAATGCCATAAATTAAGCATCTTTTGTGAAGCTATATTTTTTATCTGCAATTGAACTGCCACACTTTCAAAGTCCACAGCACACACATATAAGTAGGGATGAAAGAGCGGAGCACATTTTATGATGATTATTATTAGTGCAATGTAATTCAGAAAGTTATGATTCTGTGAATTGATAGGAAACAATATTTCATCGCATTTAAGAGAGGATGACTTCCCTCCCTTCTGGGTAAAGAAAGAAATATGGGAACTCCATAGTAAGAAAATAACTTCACAATGACAGAGCAGGGAATGTAGCAGGAAAGAAACAGAACAAATTTCCTGATGGAAGATGACTTGATTTAGAGAGGACGGCAATGTTTATTAATTAATTAATATGAAAGAAAAGGTCAAAAGAAAGCTAGAGCCATGTAATCAGGGTAAAACAGAAATAAGTAACAAGAAACGGACAGACTGATTCATAAGCTTTCCTTTTTTTTTCTCCTGTCCAATGTCTGAGAGTGTTGAATAGATTGCCTAAGTCCAATGAGAATGAAAAGTTCGTTAGCGTTGTAATATTATTTATAATACAGTACAGTGATTTAAAAGTATGTACACACACACACACACACACACACACACACCCATACATACATATGCTCAGCACTAACTTACTGTTCCCTCAATATTGTCAACCAGATACTAGCACAACGGTTTCAGCATTGCCTACACTTATTCTGGAAGAAAAGGGAAATATAATAATACAACTTGCCTAAACTGTGAAACCCAGGGGATGTGGATAACATCTAACTTTTTGATCATTTGTTATTCTCCTTTAGAATATAGACTGTCTAAACTAAACCCGAATGGCTTTATCTGTGTGATTTGAAGATTATCGAGTACCACTTTTTGCACACTCTGTAATTAATAGCTGGTGCTATTTAAGCTTACTTATTGGGAATTTATCTCATCCATCAAGCTGGAGTTAACAAAGTTGAAGTCATGTGTAATTCAGGCAAACTATAAAATTTAAGAGTGTGTTTTAATCTTATGAGCTATGTGATTTCAAATGTAAAATTCACTTAGTTACTCTGAGGCTCAGTTTCCTCTTCTATATAACAATCATCTGTTTCATAAAATTTCCTTGGGTGCAAATATGTCAATTTCGTATGTTAATAAGATGAAACCATCTTATTAACATGAAAACTGGATAAGTATATTTTTTGGTAATGTTACAATTAATATATTTCAGATATTTTATATTTTTATGCCACCTTCCTGTTCAATATGATAAACACCTATTAAAAACAAATATTTCTTTCTTAAACTCTGGTCAAAAAGTGGTGGGGAAACAGATCACTAAGGATGTTTGTGTATACTCAAAATCACCATATAACATTTAAAGTACCTTACTTGTTGGGGATCCCTGGGTGGCGCAGCGGTTTGGCGCCTGCCTTTGGCCCAGGGCGCGATCCTGGAGACCCGGGATCGAATCCCACATCGGGCTCCCGGTGCATGGAGCCTGCTTCTCCCTCTGCCTGTGTCTCTCCCTCTGTGACTATCATAAATAAATAAATTAAAAAAAAATTAAAAAAAAAAATAAAGTACCTTACTTGCAATGATTTATCTTTTTGTTTTGTTTTCAGTGACCGCTTACCTATTTAAGTGATAAATAATCACTTATTTATTATCATACCCAAACTGTGCATGGTATGGCATTTAGGTAAGCCACAGATGAATATAGTGTGCCACGAAATATCAGTGTTTAAAAACTGTTTATAGTAAATGAACATTCAAGATAATTTTAACAACCAGCTAGGAATTTTGTAACAATTTTAAGGATATTTGGGCAATACTTACATGGCTTATTCTGTAAAATGACTTCATTGAATGATTTGAATGATTTTGTATCCGGGAATAATTTTTTTTAAGATTTTATTTATTTATTCATGAGATACCCAGAGAGAGAGAGAGAGAGAGAGAGAGAGAGGCAGAGACACAGGCAGAGGGAGAAGCAGGCTCCATGCAGGGAGCCCGATGTGGGACTTGATCCCAGGACCCTGGGTTCATGCCCTGAGCTGAAGGCAGATGCTCAAACGCTGAGCCACCTGGGTGTCCCTGGGCATAAAATTTTTAATTCATAGCCCCAGCAGCCAGAAAGCTCTCTTCTAGTGTCTCAGCACATCAACCTGACCTTTGCCTTGAAACACCAAGAAAGTGTGATTATTATAAGTAAGATAGCAAAATTCTTGATTTTTCTTGTATATGTAAAGGTCTACTATCAATTTTAATAATTCTGTTGTCACAATACCTTTGTAAAATCTGTTTTGTAATTTATATCTTTATTAATGGTATTAATAGTATTTGTATTACAAGATTCTATATAGAATATGATTGATTAGAGTGTTACTGCTGATTTTTGGCTTTCAATATTAATAACTACTCAAATTCTTGCTCATGATAGAAATGCTGTTATGAATCACAGCTTGTTTTCCTGAAATACCAAATAGTGCTTGTTTGTAAAAATAAACAATGACTAAAAATGATTCAATTTAATAATTCATAAAAGGACCTGCTACATGTCCAGTAAATATTTTTTCAAAAAATTTTAGATATTACTTCAATGTAAAATTTATATTACTTTAACATAATTTTAGTTACTGAACTATGATTAATATAAACTATTTCTTATACTTCACACCAGGTTAATGACTGTTGTATATAATGATTTTTTTTCAAATTTAATTCATACTCTTCAATGTATTTCTCTTCCTTAGCCTAAGGGTCTTTTTTTTTTTTTTTTTTCTAAGGGTCTTATCTACATGGAAAATTATGAAATAGAGGAATGATACCAATCAGACTACTGTATCTGACCAAAAAAGCCAAACCAAACAACTAAGGTAGGGAAGCTGAAGGGACTCCATTTATGATTTTTTAATTTTTTTCTTTAAGATTTTACATAGTTATTCATGAGAGATGCAGCGAAAGGCAGCGACGCAGGCAGAGGGAGAAGTAGGCTTCCCGTGAGCCCCATGCTGTACTCGATCCCAGAACCCCAGGATCACATCCTGAACCAAAGGCAGATACTCAACCACTGAGCCATCCAGCCATCCCAAAGGGACTCCATTAGGAAAGGCTATGTTTCTGCTAGGCCCTATTTACTCATGTTCCATATTTTTCCTTGCATCTGAATAAAAAAACAAAGAAGCTATGTTCCCACTTCAAGGGGGAGGTAAACAAGTTAATCATTCTCTGAGTTTTGTTGCAGGCCTCAAATGCCTGATAGCATCTAAGAAGAACTGGATCCTACATAAGTTCCAGGACATCAGCTTCGAACAAACCCCAGGGGATGCTAGCTCCATACCTTCAATGATCTCTAAAATGACACCTAGTATTCACCTGTCACTTGCCTTTCATTGGACCCTACCCTGGATTCCTGAAGGAACACGTATCCTCAACCCCTTTTCTAATAAAACCCCCTAAATTTAAGCCCCAAGTGCCAGCAAGACTCATTCCCCTCTTCTTTCCAAGCCTCCCAGGTCCTTGGTCTACTACACTCAGTCACTTAACAGTATTCAGTCAACTCTGTTTTCACTTCCTCTGGCACGTGATTGATTTCTATCCTGCACGACGCCAACGACCCTGCTATGGGACCCTCCTCCGGGTACTCTGACACAGCCTGCCTGCATCACACCGGAAAAAGCTGAACTCGTTTCAGTTTTTCCTTTATAAGTATAAATTAAGAAACGATATGTTTCCATGAGATTATTACGTTTTCAGATCCAGCTGAAGAAGCTGTTTAGAAAATACTTCAATCAACAGCTACATCCCAAATGTCTTACATAATTAGAAAATTACTTATTTTCACGACTGACTCGCAATTTTTCAAGCTATGTCTTATACCTATATCACCAAGAAACCAACATTTACTATCGAAAAAAAACCCTTAAAAGATGAAGTGACAACATGCCAAGTGACACAAAGACAACACAAAGTCAGATGATAGTTAGACTTCAGAAGTCTCTATTGCATATTGAATTTACAGTCAGTCCCTAATAACAGTAGATAGAATCCTTGAAGAGAAAAATCTGAATTAGAGGTATTCATTTGGCAACAAACTGCCAAAACAAACTCCAAAGCAACAAATTAATACTGTAAACGATAAGATACTGTGGAAACTAGTAGAGTGAGAGCATGGATGCTGCTGCCACAAGGAGAGAAGGGGATGCACATGTAGATCCTAATTTAGAAAACACCGAGATGCAAGGCAATTAAGCAGTTTTAGTCACAGAGAAGCTCTCATATGTAAATGTTATCTGGTAGGCCTGAATAATTAAATTAGTAAATATATCAAATTACTGAATCCAATAAAATCAAAGTTGCTAGCCTCAAATCTTTTGAACTTTGATGTGACAAGATGGGCTCAGTGTAAGCACAAGTGTTGATTGTCCAGAGGAAGGATATTGTCAACGTTTACATACTCTATTTATCCACTGAAAAATTGTTAGATTTTTTTTCCATATCTTGACTACTGTGAATAATGCTGCAAGGAACATGGAAGGATAGATACTCTCTGTGAGATCCTAATTTCTGTTCTAGTTCTTCTGGTTGTATTCCTAGTGGCCTATACATGCAATAGAATGTTATTTAACGCTTAAAAAGAAGGAAATCTTTCCATAAGCACGCATGAACCTCGAAGATACTATGATAAGTGAAAGAAGCCAGTCACAGAAAGAAAAATACTGCATGGTCCCACTTCTATGAGGTGCCTAAAATAGCTAAATTCACAGAAGCAGACAGGAGAATGGTGTTTTCCCACAGCTAGAAGAGGAAGAAATTGGGAGTTGCTGTTCAGCACATATAAGTTTCAGTTATACAAAATGAACATGTTCTAGAAATCTGTAGTACAGCCTAGTGACTATAGTTAACAATACTATATTATACATTTAAAAGAATTGTTAAGAGGGTGGATCTCCCGTTAAGTGTTGCTGTTACTGCAAGAAAACAACAGCAACAACAAAGGAGCCTGAGAAAACCTTCAGAAGTGCTGTATATGTTCACTACCTTGACTGTGGTCATGGTTTCACAGGTACATCCATCCATCAAACTCTTCAAATTGTATATAGTAATTATGTGCAGATTTTTATACATCAATCATAGCTCAATAAATCTACTTTAAAACAATTTTTAGAAGATCATATACTCAAAACTCTGAGAATGACCCCATGTTTTTTACTTATTAAAGGATAGTCATCGTCCTTTAAAATAGGTCACCAAAGTGACCTTTTTGAATACATCAATTAACATTATTGGAAATCAGCAAGATCAGGAACATGGGCTAATGCATGTTGATAAAATACATGCACTGAGAGGCAGGGGAATCTAACTTTGCAGAATTTGGTCTTAAATTTAACTTAATTAATTGATTGATTGAATGATTATTTTTGAGAGAAAGAGCAAGGAAAGGTGCAGAGGGAAAGGGAAAGATAGAGAACCTGGAGCAGACTCGTGATGAATGTGGAGCCCAATGTGAGGCTCTATCCCCTGACTCTAAGATCATGACCTGAGTTGAAATGACGCTTAACAATCTGAGTTAGGCAGGTGCCCCTAGTCTTAAACTGAAAAAAAAAAAAAAATTTGGTAGACCAACCACTGTGTATTCTTCAAGAAAACCAACATCATTACTTTTAAATTGTTGATATCAAAAAGTCTAATTGATTTTGAAATCTAAGTTAAGAAATTTCAACATAATGCTTATTTTTAAAAAATGAAATGTCAGATTTTAAGAAAAGTTATATCCTGACACACAATTAAAAAAATATAATTAACAGAATTTAGATCTATAATGAGAAAGATTTTCTGACAGATTGATATACACACATAAACATATACACACATGTACATATGCATTTATTACACCTATTCATGTCAAATCTACACTGGTGGCTACTAGAAATAAAATGAAAAGATTATTTCAAATACTTTGATCAGAATCATATATAAAATCTGGTATAGGGATCCCTGTGTGGCGCAGTGGTTTAGCGCCTGTCTTTGGCCTGGGGCGTGATCCTGGAGACCCAGGATCGAATCCCACGTCGGGCTCCCGGTGCATGGAGCCTGCTTCTCCCTCTGCCTATGTCTCTGCCTCTCTCTCTCTCTCTCTCTCTCTCTCTCTCTGTGTGTGTGACTATCATAAATAAATAAAAATTTAAAAAATAATCTGGTATAATTTCATGGAAGCAAGACTTAGTGTCCTTTAAAAAAAAAATCAAAAGATTTTACTTGGAAGTTTTCTATAAATCAATATTTAATATCTTCCCTAATGTTCATTTTATCATAACTGTATAACTTTAAAAAAAACGTGATTAATTATGTTACCAGGTTTATTATAAATGTCCCCAAATTCCTTATATTTCATTAAATCTCCCATGCAAGTATCACTTTCCATGCAGGTACTGATCTGAAAACTTTGGGTAATGCCAAAATAGTGTGTGGTGTTCTTCGATTGTCTTGGAATGAGAATTATGCATGGCATACAAAGCTGATTAATTCTGATGAGATTATATCAAAATATCTATGGAGAGTATCATAATTTTTTTAAAAAGATCATTTGGAGAAACAAAGTAACAATGAAAACAAAACAAAACAAACTTTGGTTTTGCTCTGAACCGAGTATTTTTTTTTTAATTTTATTTATTTATTCATGACAGAGAGAGAGAGGCAGAGACACAGGCAGAGGGAGAAGAAGGCTCCATGCAGGGAGCCCGACGTGGGACTAGATCTCCGGGTATCCAGGATCACACCCAGGGCTGAAGACGGTGCTAAACCACTGAGCCATCCAGGCTGCCCACTATTTTTATTTACAGAAAATTGATGTATAGTAGGCCATGCAAACAGTGAAGTCTGAATTCAGAGATACTGAAATTTAAATGAAAGTAAAATGTTTTTCATTAAAGTTCAAAACACATAAGCTCGCAAATCTCTTTTAAATAGGCTTGAAAAAATAGATTCTGAGACTGAAAAAAGTTGTTACTAATAATTTTTCAAGAAAGACAGAAATAAACTGAGACTGTCATAAGCAAACCAAGAAATAAGGTCATCCCAGCATAAATCACAATGATAAAAACGGCTAATTTACATCACTCCAAACAAGACTGTTATGTAGTAGAATGTTGAGAGGCCCCAGTCTCAAACCATGTTGTGTTCCAGCAGTCACCTATGACAAATAATTCAACTTGAATCTAGCCCCACAGGGTTGTGCAAAGTGGTGGACCCATCCTCACTCTAAGTCAGGTACACTTCTGATAACTTTATGTTATATTAGGTATTTTATTCTCAAAACCATAGTGAGGTGGGGATGAGGGAGCAAACAGAGAGATTGAATAACCTGCTAGAGGCGGACAAGTAGTGGTGGAACTCCAATATGGACCTAGACATAGGTGACTCTCAATGGTTAAACTGTATATGCTGCCTATTAACATTTTCTGCAGATTATTTTCTTTAAGGTATAATGACCTAAAGGCATAAAAATCTGGGATGTATAATGCCTCCCAAGAATGGTGTCCTTTCAAATAATTTCCATTACATGAATAGGAAATATGCATACAAAACACACACAATATTGTCAGTTGGGAACATTTCACAAAGTTTAGCCTGACATAATTTGTAAGTTAGAACTTTAGCTATGAAAATTTTATTTGGAAATGTGAAGAGAAATGAGCAAATCATACCAGATATGTTTTCTTAAAATTGTATTCTTCTGTTTATCATTCATGCTTATATTTCCAGGCCCAGTGAAACTGAAAAGTTTCAGTGAAACACTCATGGGAAAATATTCACACCTTTTCTAATCTTGACACAGTTACTTAGGTAGACAATACTGTGAGCTTTTCTCATGATCTAAATGTGCTCCCAATAAAATCCTTCCTTCAGGGAAGGATTTGAAATCAATCTTGGTTTAAAACTCAGGACCATATAAAATAAAGGGCTTCCTTATTATTCCTGAGCCCATAAAATTTAAAACCCATATTCCACATAATTTATTTATTATACTTCTTTTCATCCCCAGATGTAAATATGAAAATTACCCCAAGGAAAGAGTAGATACACAATCGGGAAAAAAAGATGAACTGTAGGGACAGAGGGGTCCTATGTGGAAAACAGTAAATACATGATACAAGAGTATTGAAAAAGAGAAATGAATGTAATAAATAATAATAAATAGCATGATGATGTTCCATTTCATCCTTATATAGCTCCTAATTATTAGATATTATTAGATTAGGTTATTAGATGATATTAGAATATAATATAAAGCAAAATTTATGCCAAGATTGTGAACATTTAAGAGTGGTAACAATTTGGGACGTCTTGTGATATGTTCTCTTTCCAAATGATTTTTATATTATTAAGACTTCAAGATTATAAAGAAACCAAAATTGTATCTATTAGAATTCCTTCTAGTAAGGGACTTTGATAATTTAGAGAACTTTCTGTGATCAATTAAGATAAATACATTATTGCTTTGGTTTATAAATAAATCTTTTTTTCTCTCTCTCTCTCTATATATATATACAAAATCAAATCAAATAATGAACAAATTAGTGTTTCTACTTGTCTATTATGACATCATGTGAAAATGAATAGGTGCATCTTCACTAACTCTGAGCCTATTTAGGATGGTCTGGCTTGAGATATAGAGTACGTAGAGTACCAGAATATTACTTTGTGTCCCTGGAGGAGTATCCAAGAGACTTATTAATGATATGTCATAAATAAAGGGAAAAAAGCAGCGGTTCCAAATATGCATGCCGAAATAATTATCAACAGGATTGATACTTAAACTATCAGGCACTATTTTTGAAGTCAATTTCCTTTTTTATTTAGCAACCCTATAGTGGGAGCCACTATACGTGGTATAAAGATGGTTAAGGTTTCTCCAGCAAATGCAAAAAGAAAAACCCCAACCTGCCCATCAAATTCTTTTGGAGGGCAGTGCTGTTTACCTTACAGCAGAAGGATATAATCTTTTCAGCAAACTCTCCGGGAATTTGAATACGCTGGACATGAAGTCTGTCCGTCAGAACTTGGGCTATTATGGGAAGTTGTATTTCTTACCTCAAAATAAGTTCCCATTTTCAGATAGTGAAATTGCTATTACAAAATGTGGAAAAGTCAGACAAAACAATAGAAATAAGAAATAATGCTGAAAGCACACTCTACTCAAACAGCCAAAAAATTCAAATATTAGCGCTCTCTCTCCAAGAGAAATAGAGTAATGGGATCCAATTTATGAGCTATCAATGTTTTTTTTTAAATCCTTATTTTCTTTGTAAAGATTTCTATTTTTTTTTAAGTTACAGTTGTAATACAAATAAATCTGAGTAATACACATCACAATGGGGTGGTTATTTCCACATTTCTTATGTGTGCTAACTATGCCAAATAACCTATTGATCTTAGTATTTTAAGAAAAAAAATAGGTAGATATTTAAATCTGATAGACTCCCTACTGGACATTGTTATAAAATTAAAGAACCACTCTATTTTAAGAAATAAAAATTGATAACTGAATGGATATAGACCAAAAAATGTAAAAAAAAAAAGTCAAAATCCTTGAAGTTTGGTCCCTTGAAACATCAGTGTGGGGATCTTACAGCTCTCTCCAGATAATTGTGACTCAAAAGTAATACTATTATCACTTATGCTATTTTGTACAAGTGGTTAATGAATATAAATGATATTTTAATTAACCTTAATAAATGTTTTGAAAAAATAGGATGAATAATTTTAGGTGAACTTTTTTCAAATTACATTTTCAGGCTAGGTAGCTTGAAATATATTTCTAAGAATTTTACTGTAGGTACTGAACATTTATTACACTGAACGTTCATAAATATCCCTATATCCCCAGCTGCTTCTTTTAGATAAATTACCTCATTCAATTTCTGAACACTCCATTGTATTTCAGGATAGTTATACATCCATCCCTATGAATGTTCAGCTTTGAAGATTAACATTCCAGGTGAGAAGCTAACAGATGGGACCCTACTTTCAGATCAATCAATTTACTCAAACTCTCCATGGCCTGTATTGTGACAGAGGATCAAAAATAGATCTGACGCCTAATGTAATATGTTTGAGAGAGGAGGGGAAAGGGAAGAAACACATTTTTATCAGTGGTTTTCTGACAGAGAGGTAAGAACCAGAAGCACGCCCACTGCAACAACAGTATTTGTTGGTTAAGGTAAAACCTGTTCCCACAAACAAATTCATTAAATACTTTATTTTTCATAATCTAAATGAAAAGGAACTTTTTTTTTCATAATCTAAATGAAAAGGAAAAATAAGTATAGAATGGATTGCTGAGAGATGATTAGCAACAATAAAGCTACCTGCAAAAACACGAGTGAATGAAGGTGCCCGTGTCAAACTAAGTATTAAATAGGAGAAGTGTTTGATATATTATACTGTAAATAAAAAGAAATAGAAGTAGAATATTTTCATTATGCCTTCTTATATATCATCATTGGAACCTTTAGTTTAAACTGAAAACCACTTAAATTACATAAAAGAAATAGTAATTCTTCAGGCACTAGCAGATTCTTATAACTAATTAGTAGATACATGTTATTCCAACTTGGTAGTATAAAGAAGATTGACATAAGATAATGTTAATGAGTTCATTTTATTTGTTATAGGTTAATAATTCAAGTGTCAGGATAATTTCATGGTTGCAGATGGCTTTGGTTTGTCTTCATGGCCATATTGCATTTCTTATTCAATCTAGTATACGTAAATATGCATGGCAGCTGAGGGGCAGCGGGAAGTATAAATGCTATATCTGAAAAGTGCAGTTCACAGCATTTGATTTTATGTTCCTCTTGGCTTTTCTGCTAAACTGTAGATGTCAGGGGCTTATTCTTTGTATTTATAATGTCTGCCATCTTGTGAGTAGTTTACATGTATTTTTTCATTGACTGAAATAATACGAGGGACTGAAGAAGTTAGATGATCATTGGGATTACTTTTAGCACAGATATCCTATAAAATGCTAAAGAGTTCTTCACATAAGAAACAGACTCAAAGTTTATTCCCTTTCTGATGCCAGGAGAAAACCATTAGGCACATATATAATAATACTTATGAAACAAAGGAAAGTTTTAAGGATTGCACATTACAGTAGAAATATTTATAAAAAATTAAATGTATAGGCGTGCCTGGGTGGCTCAGTTGGTTAAATGTCCAACTCTTGATTTTGGCTCAAGCTATGTGGAGCCTGCATAAGATTCTCTCTCTCTCTCCCCCTCTCCCTCTGGCCCGCCCAGGCTTGCACAGTCTCTCATGCACTCTCTGTATTAAAATAAATAATCGTATAAAAAGTCAAAACTCTGTAATGTCTTGTATTTCAGCAGAGAATTCACTAAAGAATATGTGTTATATTACAACGTTATAACAAATCCAAAAAGGCAAAATGAGAAAAAATTCAGATGTCATATTTTACAAATCTATCCATTTCCCTGGGAGGATTTTTATCCAGATTGAGTAAATGGCTTTTTGAAAATCTGAATTGCTTTTCAAAATTAAGTTTTTCAAAATTAGATCCAAGGGAACAAAATCGAATAACATATCTATTTTCAAAATGAAATTTTTGGCTCTTTTTGAAAAAAAATCACTTTTATAGTTCTGACTTAAGAGATAAATATAACATACTGTAAACTTGTTTGCTACAAAGCTAAACTTATGAGAAACAAATAGAGCACTTATAATTCAATACCAATCCACATTTTTTTAAAGAGGAGCCATAGGGTGTTAACTGCCTCATAATGACCATTATCCCATTTGGTGTCCTTGGTAGCTTCACAGGGAGATCCAAACACAGTCCCTGTGAATGGCAGGCTGATTATAATACAAAGAGTAAATCTTCATGCAAATAACACACCAACATTTTTTTTCTTAACATGGGAAATCAAATAGATAGGTAGACAGATAATAGATAAATAAAGACAGAGAGGAAGAGAGATAAAGTAAATAGCTTCTTTTTTTGTATACACATATCTGTCAGGAACATATGTATACATATACCTATATTTATATACAAATATATGTAAATAAGATTACCCTAGTCAGCCTGCTTTCTGGGATTTCAAAGAAAGTCATTAGAATGGAATTTTAAAGTGGAAAGCACTATAACACCAGTATGCAAATTTGGAAGCAAAAATTAAAACAGTTTGATTTTCAGCAACATCTTAAAATTACATCTTACATTTCTTTTCTAATTGGTTCACTCTCAATTATTCTTATGTTCATAATTTATCTCAACCTGTAAGGCCCAATATTTTCTCACTACCTACAAGAGTGTTCCTCAAATGTCATAAAATAGCAGAATCAACTGGCTAGTTAGAAAAAAAAAATAGATTCCTTGGTCACAACTAAGATATTTGATTCTATGATTGTGGAAAGAGGTCCAAAATCTATCTGAAACAAGTACCCAAAGAAATATTAGAAGGTAATTTTCCTGATCTGAAGGAAGATAATCACATTTACTTTAAAAAAGAAATATTTCTGTGCATATTTAGATATATTCTAATTAAAGAATGAGTTTTAAACAGATCTAAAAGATAGTTTGGCAAATATCAATATCTTAAAACCATGTACTTCCAAAGATGCATGAGTCTATCTCCTATCAGATATCTTACGTATTGTGATAAAAAGGGCAAAAAAAAAAAAAAATTGGAAAAGCACATTTAGATAGATCTGAAACCAAATATTATGACTGTCAGCTTTATCTTTTGATATATAAGAAATGTAAAAGTCCCTCTATTTCATTCCTTTATTCAACCAAGTTTTGAGTGTCTAATATTTACCAGCTTTTAGGCTTTTCATATTTAGCACTACCTTGAACATGTCAAATATTCTGTCCTATAGAACATTGCCATTTCTAGGAGGGGAAAAAAAGAACACTCAAGGAATGATTCTAGTTAAATAAATCAGAATAAAGACTCCATTCCCCCAACCCTCCAAAAAACAAGGACAAGGATGTATAATCTGTTATGCAGAAAACAATTGTGGATAACATGGATAAAACATAGAATTACAGTAAGCTATTTTTAATACCTCACTATAAAGATTCATTGACTTTTCAAGAAAATATTTTGAAAAGAAGAATGCTTTTAAAATTTAAATCTGGGGCACCCCAGGTGGCTCAGTGGTTTAGCCATGCCTTTGGACCAGGGCGTGATCCTGGAGGCCCGGGATTGAGTCCCGAGTCTGGCTCCCTGCATGGAGCCTGCTCCTCCCTCTGCCTGTATCTCTCATGAATGAATAAATAAAATCTTTAAAAAAAATAATAAAATAATAAAATAAAATTTAATTCTGGAGTAGGAGGGTGCACCTGGCTGGCTTGGTCAGTAAAGCATGTGACTCTTGATCTCAGTGTTGTGAGTCCAAGCCCTATGTTGGGTGTAGAGATTAATTTTTTTCAGTATTTTGAGAAATACAGTAAAATTTAAATCTCGGAGGAGAAAACAAAAAATTTTCTAGATTATCATAGATTTTGGAATGTCAGTACAGGAGATGAGTAGGTAAAATTATGCTAAAAGATTTGCCTTTCCCTGGAAAGAAATGATAAAATAAAAACTGTAAAAAATACATTTGCTAAAAAGAAAAAGTTAATCACTCACAAAATGAAATTGGAACAGAATTGTAAATTTGAAAACAAAAGAACAGTTATAATTAAATTAGAAATGGTGAAGAACAAAAGAAAAAGGGAATGAAAAGCATGATAACCAGGAAATACAAACTAGGAAAACAGGACTAATATCAGATACATTTGTGTTCATAAGAAATTCTTTGCTAAAAAAGTCAGATACATAACCCAGACTCAGAGGCATCCTTAATAACTCTTTCTATCCCTCATCTAATGTATCACCAATCTCTGAATATTTTCTTCACCTAAATATTTAACAAACACATTTATTTCTCTGTACACCTAATCCTACTGCTCTGCTTCGGTATTTCCAGCACTGCTGAAAAGCCTTCCTAACTGGCTTCTATCAAAGAGGACCAGGCATTTATGGGCACAGCTTTCCACGTAGAAATGACCCTCTAATTCTTTGTAAGTTTTTTCACAAAAAGTTTGTAAAATACTTAATACAAAACTAAATTTGGATTATTGAACTATAGAATGTTGCATCATCTAGCTTTTAATTTTAAAACTAGAGACTTTAACAAATTTAGAAAACAATCTTGTGATCAAAGAAAGTCCTGTCAATGGTTGGCATTTCTTTGAATCATTTGGGTTGTGAAGAAATGGGGGCTTTTCTGGGGACTTCAATAAAGACACATAGAAAAAGATAACCAAGCAATAAAAGCAAGAGCATAGAACCATAGTTTTCTAATACAATGCCGTTTGTACTTTGTTATATGGTACCTCCTTTTCCCATTGAGTGTTCTATACCGCTCTCAAAGTTTAGGAGAATGATTTCCAACTGTTAGGGTTATTTGTTCCCAGTAACAAGTATTGTCAACAACAGAGTCCTAAATCTCAAGTGTAACGAACTCTTTGATACAGCCCAGCTTTATTTCTCTACAAAACGAAATCCAAAACTTATATTAAGAGGTGTATGTAGTTTTCCTACAAATATATTTGCATTCACGTGTATGTGAATGTATTTGTATGTATGCGTCACAATAGTTTCAGTAAAAATTCCTGTTCTAATTTGAATTCATGTTTTACATTCAAAGAACTCTGAAAAAAGAAATTTAACTAATTAAGTCACCTGCTTAGTGTGAATGAAGATAAAATAGTTCCTATGCAGCAAAGCATGGTCCATAGCAGTATTACGTATAGCATAATTTATTTCATTTAAAATAAAATCACAATTCCCACAATTATTATTGATGCTCTTTTAGGGAGTTACCTAAACAGGATGGACAATACATTTAGAAAGAAAGGCGGGTGTCACCTGAGTGATTTTCATACTTGCATACTCATCCCATCTGCCTTAGTTATATAGATTCACTGATTAGATCTCTTTTATCAAATGTTAAAAAAAAAAAGTGTAGATTAAAAAAAGGCAATTTAGGTATTTGTTTCCAATTATCTAATTAGTGTTGTTATTTTGCCATGTAAAATTTTTCTCAAAGTCACCATATCACCTCTTCATTATAAGCAAATGGCTTAGATTTGAGAGCTACTCACAAATACCTAGTCAATAAAAATATACAGAAGTAGTTTTAACTAAGAATGAAAATGAGTGGGAGGATAATAAAAAGGTTACATGTAACATAAATGGACAAAATTATATTTTCTAACCAAATTATTTTGGGGAAAATCCTGGAAGAATAATGTTTGTACCATTTCCCATCTTTTCTACTATCATGGATGTTTCTTCATCAGTCTGTTGGGTTCTAGGTCCAAAACAAACTAATGAATGAAATTGTTTCCACAAAGCAGAACACATTTAACAAACTGTGTTTTATTCTGAACCAATCAACTCTCCCTCCTTGTGCTGAGATGACTAGCATCAAAGCAGTAAAGAATAGACAATGGCAGAAAATTATACTCTTGTCTCCCTCCTGAGAAATCATCTCTCATTCCAAGGTCTTTAAGTAGAGAGCTGGCAATAGGTCAGGTATAAAAATTTGCTATATGTCCACGACCCAAATCTGATGGCTATATTTCAGGGTTCCTCTCTTCTCTTAACTGGATCATAATCAATACTTACCTAATAGAGCCATAAAATTGAATCATCTAATACTACAATAGTCCTGTATATTTCTCAATATTCATTTTGTGCCATTTCTCCAGGATTGAAGATTTTATAAAAATGACTTCTGGCAAAGAAAATAATCATAACGATAGTGTTATTTAATGTAAGCACCCTTATGTGAATAGTTATGAAATTGTGGTTTTCAGAAATAGAAAGGTCAGCCAGAAGAACCTAGAAATAGAAGAAATAGAAGAAATGAATGTGTTTCTAGACACATTCTCTAGACTCATAAATCTTAATAAAACATTGATCTGGTATTTAAAATATTTCAAAAAAAAGTCTTTTAAAAATACCACCTAATGCCTGAAGATAAAACATTGATATGCTGAGTTGCTCTGTTTCATGATAATTCTTTTTAGGTACTCACGTATTCTTTCTAAGTCTCTATTTTTGGAGACCTAAAGACTCAAGAGTTGGAAGTAGTCTTTGCCTCAGGTTCTCCCCAGACAAAACTCTCAGAGGGGGAAGACCCAGCAACCTGGCTCTTACAGATGAGGTTGCTTAGCAACCCCCCTCCACCAGACTGTCTGAATGCATCAGTTCCAAGAGCAACTACTCTGCGGATCAATTACTTAGACAGAAAATGAAGACAAAAATGAAAGCATCAGTAAACCACCCACCCCATGGAGTAAAAGAATATTCAGATACTGAAAGGCAAAACTCTCGTAAAATACCTCTGGTTGTATCTTTTTCTTGTAGAAACACATGTGCACAAAGGCCTTGAAAGACAAAACTTGATCATTACAAAACTAAGTTTAATTGAGCTACAAGCAAAAACCTGAGATCTTTTTATACTGTATCTTGGCGACTTCTGAAAGGACCAAACAAAAATTGTTTTTGCTGGGTTTTTTTTTTTAATGCAGCTTTTCTTTATTACAAGACCTTTGAGGAAGTGATTTCTGTAATCGTTAAGCTATGGTTTTAATTGATCGTTGTATCTCTAGGGAGACACGATTTAGTTTGCAGACCATACACCACTTGATCCCTTTGCCTTTTAAAGTTTTAAATTTCTTATTGGAGCTGCCAACCAGGAGGTATGACAAATTAAGGAAAGGTAACTAAGGTGTAAACCAACCGTGGCCTGAGTCAGATTTCATCTGTAAAATGAGAGTATAGAAAAGATGTTTTCCAGGTTCTTCTCAGCCATCTTCCACTATTCCAGACACTATAGTGCCTCATTTCACATTCTCTAGTAGTACTTGCTCATTCCACCAATAATTTTCAAACTAAAAGATGGTCTCTATTTAAAGGTCATTTTTTTTTCAAAAACATTCAGTGTTGACAAATTATTATAATTGCAGTGCTACATGAATATCAAAAATATGTTAGACATACACATTTGTTTCCTAGGGCTGCCATAACAATTACTATAAACTTTCTGGCTTAAAATAAAAACAAATTCATTCTCTTATGGTGTCAAAGGCCCAAAGTCTAAAATCAAAGTGTTAGCAGTGTTGATTCCTTTTGAAGGCTCTGCAAGATAATACATTGCACACCTCTTTCCTAACTGCTGATGGCTTCTGCTATTGCTGGCACTCCTTGGCTTATAGACACATCCCTTCATTCTGTACCTCCATCTTTGCACAGCTCCCCTGTGTCTTTGTTTCAAATACCCTTCTCCTTACTAGAATTTCAGTCATTAGAGTTAGAGCCCACCCTAAATCCAGAATGATCCCATCTCAAGATCCTGAAGTACATCTGCAAAGACCTCATTTTCAAAAATCATATTTACAAGAATCAGGGGTTAAGACTTAGATACGTCTTTTTGGGAGTAGACAACTCAACTCTCTACAATAAATAAATAAATATACATAAATAAAATGCACTAGCTCCTAAAACCAATAAAACTGTCAGGCAATACATAAACCTCATATTGATAACTTAGTGTGCTAAATAATCTTGTCTTGCTTTAATATATTTTTTTTTAAAATCAGTCTTTGATCCTGTTATACAGGTAATATTTTTCTATTGGGATTTCAACACAATGCAGAGAATGCTATTTCTAATAATTATGTTTTAGGAAGTGCTGTCTCATACTTAAAAATCTTCAAGAGAACCATCCTTAAATACTTGTTTTAGTAAGGAGAATCTTGACAACATTCTAAAGCTAACTTTTCTTATGAAGATAAGGTTACCCTTGAGACATCTGGAACTCTCCATTGTGAATTAGCAATAAAAAGTGTCTATATTGTTATCACCAGTGTTATATTTGATGGAGTGAGGCAAGTTAGTAAATACAATGATAAAATCCACATCTTTTAATATACTCTATTAAAAGTATATTAACTAATTCAATTTGCTTTACAAATTTATGTGGTACACAGTATTATTATCTTTATACTGGAGGAAACTAAGATATATAGAAATTATATAAAATATGCTCAAGATCTCAAAGCCTGTAATTGGTTTGAGTACTAGAGAACAGATGTTTTCTTTTTTAAAATTATTTATTTATTTGAGAGAGAGAGAGCATGAGCAAGAGGGGCAGATAGAGAAGGAGAAAGAATCTTAGACTACACACTGAGCATAAAGCCCCACATGGGGCTCAATCACATGACCCTGAGATCAGACCTGAACTGAAACCAAGAGTTGGACACTTAAATCCACTACTCTACCCAGGTGCCCCTAGAACAGAGGCTTCTTTTTTCTTTTCAAAGTAGGTATGCATGCGACACCTGGGTGCCTCAGCAGTTGAGCATCTGCCTTTGGCTCGGGGTGTGATCCTGGGGTCCTTGGATAGAGTCCTGCACTGGGCTCCCTGCATGGAGCCTGCTTGTCCGCCTTCATCCTATGTCTCTGCCTCTCTCTCTGTGTCTCTCATGAATAAATAAATAAAATCTTTAAAAAAAATAAAGAAGGTATGCATATGTTAGTGTGCCTATTTTAGACGCTGTGAAATCACTACCAATTATGATATGTCTTGGTATGAAAGTTATGATAAATGCAAACATAATGCCCAATTCTCTTTTACTGGTATATAGAAAATATCTAGATTGCCCTTTTATTATTTTGTAAGTTATTATGAACATGAAATTTCGGAATTAAAAAATATGTTTTTCTGGTTAAAAAAAAGTAGAAACAAAATTCATTTGTGGATCCACTAGTCTTATTTTTGTGATTACAAAATCCACCCTATGGTTTAATGAGAGATCCAAGACGTTTTTACCAATCTTTAGCAAAACATAATATAAGGGTATATTATTTTACTCATTTGGTTGTTCTGTGGAAAAAAACAATCTTCACCGTGTTTAATTAATTAATTAGCAGATCATTGCAAGGTGGTAAATACAAAGATGGAGTTTTAAGATGAAATACTAAGATCTAACATTTATTAGTATGTATTTAAATGAGGTATTCACTTTACATAACTAATGAAATCCTCAGAACTACTTCCAAGATATGTGTGAATTCCATGCCTATATTACATATGAGGCAATAAAGGCACGGAGAAGTTTTGTATTTTTTCTCAAGATCGAACAGCATGTAAATGACAAGCCCATGTCATGAATTCAGATAATCCACTTCCAGGGTTGACACTCTTACTCAACATACACTACTGCCTCACTGCATAAGTACTAAAATGAACTGAGTGCACAGTCACCCAGAATAAGGATTATATTTCCAATCTTCCCTTGAATCTTTCTTGTGGCCACCAGACTAAATTCTGGTCAAGATGATACACGTGAAAGTTTTAACTCTATCTTTCCTCGGCTTTGCTGCCTAGACTGTGGAAACCACCCTCCTAGATTATGAGAATGGGAAGCACACCCCAGGAATGGTAGAGCAGAGCTTCCATGCTGTCTTGGACTGCATACTCCAGATATTCATAGAAGAGATAAATCTCAGTACTGCTTAAGCCCTGTTAGGTTGACTCATTGGTTTTGCAGTCTAAATCAATCTTACTTGACAAAGATAGCCACCTTATCACTTATTTGGCAAATAAGGAAGCCTCTGCTAAGAGAGTTGGAAAGTATCCTCAGCTGATAGATTTTCTGTTAAAATTGAAATGCAGCTGAATTCCTGAGATAACCAGTACATGTGGTCCTCTATATTTCCCCATTCTATATGAATAAAAATGGAAATGTGAAGAATAAAGGAAAGCATATTTGCTACTGAATGGGGTAATTTTATAAAGGCTAACCTCTTCTGTTCCCTGAGTTACCCAGTACATGTGCCACGTATTTGGTCTACTATACTAGACCTAGCATTATTTAGAAAACCACATATTTCATGTGCATGAGTTTTTGTATCTACCTCTTAGTCTGCATAAATTTCAAGTTTCCAGTTTAAAACAAAAACATACTTTGTATTGGTGAAAATATTTAACACTTTGATGTAAGCACACTAAGATTTAATATTAACTGTGAATATACTCTCAAATACATTTTACTCATTACTCAAATTTTCCAATAATCTAATGTTACAGAAATGGAATTTTTTTCTTAAAGATTTATTTATTTAAGAAAAAGAGAGAGAGAGAGAGAGAGAGAGAGAGCACATTAGAGTAGGGGAGGGGCCAAAGGAGAGAATCTTTAAACAAACTCCCCACTGAGTGTGGAACCCAACCAGGGCTCAATCCTAGCACCTATGATATCATGACCTGAGCCCAAACCAAGAGGTGGACAGGACACTTAACCAACCAAAATCACTCATGTGCCCCAGAAAATGGAATTTTCCATGTAAAGATTTAAATATTAGTATTCTTTCTTTCATATGAAAATAGAAATTTAAAATATTTTTAGCAAATCCTATAAAATGTTTCCTACTCATTTTTCTATCAAAACTGCTGTAAAATAATGCATCCTGCTTATTCATTCATTTTCTTATAGGTATCTTATAATAGTTTTCCTAGAGAACTAAAACTAGATTCATTGGTATATTTAAGTCAAGGCCACTTCGCTGTACCTGAACTACCTTTTGGCAAAGACCACTAAGTTCCCACGACTACATGAATTTAAAAGATTATAATAATAAAACAAACAACAGCCTCTCTAGAGAGTTTCTGCTGTTGTTGATACCATTATAATACATTGATTAAGAGGATTAAATTGCACTCAAGTTGATCTGGAGTTAAGTCGAAACTTTCTAGTTCTGTATAGCCTTGGGCAAAGTATTCATATTCTCTAAGCCTTATTTTCTTCATCCGCAAAATATTGATAATAGTTCAATTTACCATATAAATTGCACTGTGTAAATTAAATGAGAAAATGCATTAGCCCATTTCCTAGCACTTCATAAACTCCTGGGAGGAGTATGATCAAAGAATCTAAATACAGAGGCCCAGGAAACATGGAATCCAAACTGGGAAAACTAAAGGGAAAATCCCAGTAACATGCACAAAGGAAAATCCAAGTTCATCAGCATTGTAGGCAATATCATGAGCCACTCATCCAGGTAGGGATCATGCCAGAAGACTCTGAAAGAGAGGTCTTCTTGAAAATGAGATTAGTAGAATAACTGATGCTATGAAAGTATTTCTATGATGTTTACACTGCCAAGGAGAAGATTGAGGAGGCTGAAAGTTACATCCATGGAAAGCTAAGGGAATGGGAGGTGAAGGTGACAATCATTCTGCTCTTGAGTAGGAATAATAGAGAGAGGGTAGCAATCTTTCAGATGCAGAACTCAAAAAAGGAAAATGCCTTCACAGTGAGCTCATCTAAGGCAAACTATTAAAAAAAAAGTAAAATAAAATAATAAATAAAAGAGAGCCAGAACCTTCGAGGTAAAATGGTTTGAGGTTCAGCCTTGATAGAGAAAAGTGGAAGGCATCCAGGCAGATAAACAGCATGCCTGCAAAGAAAAGAGAGAGAGGCAGGCAAGTATGAGGGAAAGGCAAGTGTTTTGTGAGAAAAGAGGGAGATTAAGAATTATGTGGTAGGGTGATTCCTGATTTTAAAGGACTGTTCTGAAATAAAAACTTGGCCTTGAAACCTGCGATAAATGTTTTTAAGCTAGAGAAAGTTATCCTGTAAACAGGTGTTTCAGAAATACACTGACCTTGTTAAGAGTGTTGAAATTGCATTGGGCCATAAAGCATCATGAGTAGTAAAATCAACAAAATTAAAAACAAAAACAAAAACTTGTGCATTAGTTTCTGAGCTTGCCATAGAAAATTACCACAAACTCAATGGCAAAAAAAAAAAAAAAAAAAAAGGGTTACTTTCTCATAGTATTGGAAGTTATATGTCTGAAATCAAGGTGTCCATGGGACCACCCTATACAGGATTGAGGGATGAATCTTACAGAGCAATGTTTGGTGTTCTTTGGTATTATTCCAATCTCTGCCTGTCTTCACATGGCCTTCTCCCTTGGGTCTAGATCAGAGTCTTTCCCTTTTTATGAGATCACTAGTTCTATGGTATTTAGGACACACCCTGATTGAATGTGACTTCATCTTAGCGTGATTATACCTACAAAGACCTTATTTCCAAATAAGGTCATATTGTGAGCTTCTGTGTAGATGAATATTGTGGCAGGCACTATTCAACCCACTAAAGTCCACCCTCTGTCTCCCCTCAAAGTTCAAATCCATCCCACAATGCAAAATATATTCCTCCCAACCCACCATCCCCAAAAAACTTAATCTTATTCCAGCATTGACTCAAATTCCCAAATCTCGCCTAAATGCCATCGTATCAAAAAGTTCCAAAGCTCATTATCCAAATCATCTAAATCAGACATGCTTATCAAATTTCATTTTCCTTTGGTGAGAAATGTAATTTAATATTCCGTGGTCACTATAATAACTTGGCATAGTAAGAAAACTAATAATACATAAATGCAAGAAAATAGATTTTTGGTGATTTATCCATACCTTTTGTGTAAAAATAAATAAATAAATAAACATAAAAGAGTATTTACTCTGTGATTCCATTTATTTGTAGTTCAGACATGGTCACGTATATCCATGGTGCTAGAAGTCTGAAAAGTGATACTATTGAGGGGAAAGTAGATATTAAATGGAAAGAGTAGGAAGCATAAGAGAAACTTCAGGAGTGAAAGAAATGTTCTGTATCTTGAGTTGGTTAAGAGTTAGAGAAGTGTATATATATTTAAAATTATATCAAGCTGGACATTTAAGATTTCCACATTCTATGAAATTCATAGTTACAAAATAAGTCAAAAATTTTAAAAGTACAAAAAAGTACTTTTATTTTTCCATATGAAAACTTTCTGGAATGCTTTAAATGCTCTCAATAAATCAGAGACACTTAAACCTCTGTTAAGTAAGCAGAGAAGAGGCAAGTATAAAAGACTGGGAGAAAGTCAATAACCTAGAAAAATGTCTCCTTCATATTTCATCACAGAGACTTTATTTCCCTTTATTTCCCTCAGAGAATATATTATATGATGGTTTATTTTAAGATAGCATCAGGACATCATTCAATACAACCAAGTTAAAAGCAAGCACTGTTTATTGGCATTTACACATACACTTATATTTTAAGTTAACTTATTTTAATTTAGGCTTATATGTGTCTTTAAAAATTTATTTCCTACTTTTCTGAATTTTTATTAACCCACACATTTTCTGCAATAGTAGCATTAAAATAAAAGGGCTTTCAGTATATATCCTAGCATTATATTTCTCATCCATTATACGGATGAAGAAAATTAATCCCAAAAGCCTAATAGTATTTATAGTTAAGTGACAGGATATGACATAACATCAGTCTAAACTCTTTCTTTTCTTTAACTATTTCTTTGAGGGATAATTGATATACATAAAAAATGCACATATTTTATGTGTTCAATAATGAGTTTGGACATATACAAACACCCATGATACCATTACAAACATCAACAGAGCAGAGCCTAAACTCTCAATTTTTATGTTTTATTGCTTTTGTAAATTGAACTGCCGATTAAATAGTGCAGACGAAACATGATGCAGGTTTGGTCTAGGAAAATCAGGATTGAGATACAGGATAGGATTCCTATGTCAAATTGTACTTCAATATCAAAAAGAATGGAATATAACCCATTACATTAAACATGATTAATGTGGTAAACCTAGCTTTAAAAAAGCAGTGTGTTCAATGAGTTATTCAATGACAGCTTTGCATAAAGAATCCATTCTAACTAAAAAAAAAAAAAAAAATAGGCAAGTGTAAATATTCAAAGTAAACAAACAAAAAGGTAAGAATTTACCAAGATGATGAAATCGACTCTAGTTTAGAAAAGGCTTGAATACCAGAGCACATTTTTCAGTGTCTCATGACTACAGCGTATGAAACGGTTTCCAGCACACAGTGTATCATGTCATCCTTGACCACAAGGAATGAAAGTAAAGGCTTAAGTAATTGAAAAAATCAATATGAATTTGTGTTTTAAATATATATACTGTTCTTTAACAAGTGCTATTGGCAGAAAACATTTGTGAAAATGAGAAAACATTGTATGAGTCTTTCTTTACCCTCTTACAGCTTACTTATTTTAAAAGTCAAGGATTGTTTTTTTCTCTGAATATATTCCATAGGATCTCTACACATCACACCTTGCAAGATGTATAAAGTGAAAAAGTAAAAACCCAAATGTCCACATGGTGTCAGTGAGTAGTTGAGAGCTTTTCAAAAGATACTTTGCCATTTCCAATGTCACATAGTCATGGTTGGCACCTTGCTTACTGTGAATGCAGTACACTGAGTAACGTAATAAACATGAATTCGGGATAAGAAGGTTTTAGAGGATCATAGAAAAGGATAGTATAACATTGACCAGTTAAACTTCTGAAACAAGAATTCACCTTTATTATTCCATAGCACCTTTGCATTCTCAAGTTCTTTTCTATCTTGATTTATTCTCTTTACAGGAATCTAAAGCAGCATGGGTTGGGTTGTGCTGCTAGAGAGTAGATTTGGTTCCTTTCAGTTTGCTTCAAGCTTTAATAGCTATAGTTAAATATTACCTTTGTCAATTTCCCCTTGAATTCAGCTATTCTCTGAGGACCTCCCCTTAAGTACAAAATATTTGGCAATCTTCTCAGTATGAGGGCTGTGATCTACTCATTTCTGATAACTACCATGGAAATGGAAAAGGTCTACAGCTTTAGTTCTCAAACTTCAAAGCAGATCAGAAAAACCTGAAGACTTTGAGTGTTAATTTAGGTTTCCTCAAAACCCCATCTGTATTGCCTGTTTTCTTGAGTAATTCCTGGCACAACTTGGGTTAGTGAGGGTCCTTTGAGAAGCTAATACTAAAATTAAATTAGAGGTAAAAGAGAGGAATTGGAGAAAATGCATGATAAAGATAAGGGGAGGGAGTCGTAAAAGATGGGATAAGCATTCAGATCAGGAAGTGAGAGGAAAGGGAAAGAAAATTCGAATGAAATGAGTCTCAGACTACAGCACACTCTGAGGATGCTTTGTCAAGAATGGTGCAACAGACCAAAGTTACTTGTTAAAGGGGTTTAGCATCTTGCAAATGTACCTGCATTAGTATATCTATTTCATTCGGTCATTGGCTAGAGCAGCCTTTGTGCAAAAATGAGGGCAGATCCAAAAGGATCTGATGGCTGCAGTTGGGGCCATCAGTTAATTTTGCTCCCTTGAACAGATCTCAGTGTCATACACTCATGGCTTGCACAACTTGTCAAAACAGACTTCTGGCTTTACCCTGAAGAGTTCCTCATTTACCAGTTTGGTGATGGGTTTAAGAACTTGCATTTCTAACAAGTTGTATATTCATCTTACTGATCCAACAACCCCTTTCTGTGACATGCTAGTGTGTATGTATATATATATATATATATATATAGCATTTGTTAGTTCACTTTCCTCTGACTATCATGGAGAGAGAATAGATGTATTAAAATTAACTCTTTTGAGACAAAAAATTGTTGCAGAATCTTATTTAGTAATATAGTAAATAGTGTAGTGAGGGTTTGGAAAAATGCATACATGCTGCTGGTGAAATTGCTTTAAAAGCACTTTGCTTCTATGAAAGAATACCCCTGGGACTCCGTTATTCACTTGTCTAATTACCTCAGCAAAAAAAAAAAAAAAAAAAAAGGAACTTTTCTTTGTTGCATTTTAATAGTTAAGAGACTATATATTGAAACGATACATTGAAAATTCATAATGCATACAGGGACCAAGGTTATAGGGTGAGAGTATAGTCTGGGAAAAGAGATCCATTTAATTTCCGAAGTCTACAAAAGATGCAGACACAAATTCCAGTGCACTGTATCATGAGCAGGTGAAAAACATGGATTCAAAGATTCTCTTGCACCAGGAACACACAAACTTCTCCTGAGTATTTCCTTATATAAAATCAAAGTTTAGATAAGAATTATAGGGAGTAATTTGGATAGTCAGACATTATATCTAGAATTTGGAGAATAAGGAAAAATATTTTTCTCAGCAACTTGGGGGAAAGGAAAAATGAAATCTAACCTCTAGGACAAGACTGAGAAGGCGATGAAACTGAAAAATTAATGAAACCCATGTCCTGTGAAGCATATAGGTACTCAGTGGTCCTCAACAGATAACCAAATATCTCTTATTGTTGAAAACAAAGAGAATATTCAAGTTAAGAATGGCATCCATCCCCTGCAGTCGTGGGGCAACAACTCAGTAGGTTCAGTGGAGAGACAGATGCTAAGATTCCTTGATCTGAGAACTAGAATAAGAGAAGGGATCAATGCCCCGGTAATATATTCAACATTATTAATAACCAAATGAAACAGTAAACCATTAGCTAGCTAATAGCAGGAACAAGAACTCACCTACAGACAGTGACTTAAAATTTGACTTCACTGGAAGCAAGCATATATTTATATATAAATATTGGGAACATCCTACAATTAATAACAAAAGTTCTAAAACTGGGAGAGAATATCATGGAAAAGAACAAAGCAAGTACAAATCGTATTCAAAGAAGAGATGAAGCAGTCATCAGAAATTCTTCTGTATTCACACAGTTCAAGAAATATCACCTATTTGTTTGCTTCTAGTGAATGAGATTTCAAAAATGTCTTCAAAACCAGTTGCGTATATCCTGCTAGCCGTAACATACAAGTATGGATAATAAGACCCTTCACCATGGAATGTAGGCACAGCCAGCGTGTGCTTTCTTGTTGTCGTTTATACATAATTTCTAAGTGAAGAGACCTCTACATTTTGGTTTTACTTGTGCAAGTTCAGATCCAAGCTCAGTCATAAAAAAAAAAAAAGCAATATTTGGGGCACCTGGTGTCTCAGTCATTTAAGTATCTGACTCTTGATTTTGGCTCAGGTCATGATCTCAGGTTTATGAGAATGGGCCCTCTGGTGGGCTCCATGCTCACAAGACAGTCAGCTTCAGATTCTCCCTCTGCACCCCCCTCTAAAAAAAAAAAGGAATATTTTATACCCAGAGATACATACAAGATAAATTCAATCTAACTCCCTCCATAAAGTTTGTAAAGCCTGACATGTATGAATAAATGAATGAATGAATGAATAAATAGATAAATAAATAAATAAATAAATTGCTTGTGAAATTTAATGTTAATGAATTTAGTTGAGAGTGATGCAGTATAATTGCAGTTACATAGAATTCCTTAAACTTAATTAAACAGTACAGTTCTATACAATCTCTACATTATTTTTTAATTGTTTCTCTGTAGGAATCTGTAAAAATATTAGTTACAGCACCTGAGGAATGAGTCTCCTGTTAACTTTCCAACCATCCTCTTCCTTGAACCTGCAGCACTCCGGCTTCACAGTTAATACCGTGGATTGTTAAGCCTCCACATCTGAGTGTTTAATACTAATTGCTAAGAAAATTAACCTTTAGACTGCAGTGCTCTATATTTAGTCTTCAAATAAAAGAAAAAAAAATATGAACTCTATTTCTAAAGGGATTTCGTTGTAATGCAGTATTTTAGGAAAAATGCCTGGAGCCAGCTACTTGAGAATGGTGTTCGTGTTGTGCTGTTGCATTGAGGTGATATATGTTTCTTAATGGGTTTTCATCCTTCCATGAAAAGGAACATCATGTTCTATACCTTTATTTCGGTCCAGATTCTTCTTCTTCCACCCCATAGCAGGAACTGAAGGTACGGGGGAGGGAAACATTGGATAGTTTATATCTTGACTAAGTCTTGCTGCAGGATTAACAACCAAATTGAGTGGGAGCTGGAAATTATTTCCAACTGGGCAACCATAGACATTAGGAGGCCCTGTTAACACTTTTTCGGTCTGCTAACTTGAGTTTGACTATTTAATTTCAAGTTTATCTTCCTTAACGTACTGCTGTACTGCTATAGACTGAATGACTATGTATCCCCCAAATTCATATCCTGAAAGCTAATCCCCAGGGTGATGGCCTGTGAGAGGTGATTAGATCATGAGAAAGGAGCCCTTAGGTAGGGGATTAGTGCCCTTATAAAAGAAACCTTCTGCCACCTGAGTTTACAGTGAGATGATGGGTGATGAACTAGGAAGTGGCCCTCATCAAATCTGCTGATGTCTTGTCCTTGGTCTTCTGCACCTCAAGATGTGTGAGAAACAGATTTCTGTCATTTACCAGGTTATGGTAGTTTGGGGATAGCAACTCAAGCCAACTAAAACAACTACACAGAGACTACAATGAAGGGCAGAGGGTACGAAGCACTTATAACATTATGCTGTGATGTTTCTTCATTTCAAGATTTTATTTTTTAGAGCATTTTAGGCTTATCCCAAAAAATGCTCAGAAAATATTACATTTGAAAGAACAGGGCCTTGGAGGGCCTTTGTGCTTTCAGTACAGGCTTCATAAGAAATTGTAATTAGTATTCACTAAGCAATACAAACAAAACTACCTAACTCTGTCAGATGAAAATATTTCAAATCACATTTTTCTTCCTTAACATTGAGGTCCTAGACCTTCTTTAGAATTGTATGCCTTTTTTTTTGAAGCCATTAGAATACTATGAGCAACTAATTATCAGTAACAATCCACTGAAGCAATATGATACAGTCAATGAAAGAACAACCATGAACTTGACACTGACTGCCATTTCAGAAATGCCATCTCACAGTCATTAAGTAAAATGAACACAATATAAGATGATATATAATGAAATGTCAGGTTGAATTGAGTTGGCTACGACCGCTTAAGATATTAATATCAATATTAGGTTAACAATCGCAACAGTGCCCTTATATGCTACTTTGCTTCAAAGCTGAATCACATATATCGAGAGCTATATTTTACATAGTAAAAATGTTTTGGTAGAAATCTTTAGGCACACAACTGGCAATGTTTCAAAAAGAGAAAATGTTGTAGAACATCTATACAAATTTGTGATGTCAAAAAAACTATAACCCTTTATTTGCATATGGTTAAACTTAAATCTTAAGTTAAACACTTAAACACTTAAATCTTGCCTCATGTGGCATATGATTTGCAAAAGACATAAATTGAACAAATTCACAACTAGACAACTCATTTATTCTTCCAGGTTTATTGAGGTTTAATTGACAGATGAAATTATAATATATTTAAAGTGCACAATGTGATGATTACATATGTGTACACATTATGAAAGGATTCTCATCATCAGGCTAATTAATATATCCATCCATATAGTTAGTTATTTTTTTCTTTTTTTTTTTTTTGGTGAGAATGTTTAAGATCTAATCACTTAGCAAATTTTCATTGTGTAATAAAGTATTACCAACCATAGTAACCATGCTATACCTTAGATCCTCAAAAGTTATTCATAAAGTAACTGACACTGTGCATCTTTTGACCAAACTCTCCCTATTTCTTCCATCTCCACTCTGGGAACCATAATTCTACTCTGTTGCTATGAATTCAACTTTTTTTTTTTCTTTTTAAAGATTCCTCATAAAAGTGATATCATGCAGGATTTGTCTTTTTCTCTCTGGTGTATTTCATTTAGCAAAATGTTAAGTTCATTTATGTTGCCACACATGGCAGGATTTCCTTCTTTTTTTAAGACTGAATAATATTCCATTGTACGTTTATATAGCACATATTCTTTATCTATTCACCCACTGACGGACACATAGGTTGTTTCCATATCTTGCTATCATGAATTACACCGCAGCAAACGTGGGAATAGAGATAGCCTCTTTGAGATAAGTGATTTTGTTTCTGTTGTATACATATCCAAAAATGGGATCGCTGAGTCATATGGTAGTTCTAGTTTTAATTTCTTGAGGAAGTCCTATACAATGATCCATAGTGGCTATACCAATTCACATTCTCACCAGCTGTGTATAGGGATTCCTTTTTCTTCATGTCCAGAATTTATTTCTTGTCTTTTTGATGTTAGCCATACCAAAAAGTATGAGGTGATATCTCATTGCAGTTTTAATCTGCCTTTCCCTGATGATTAATGACGTTAAAGATCTTTCATCAACCTGATGGTCATTTGTATGTCTTCTTTGGAAAATGTCTATTCATTCCCTCTGTCCATTTTTAATTTGATTGTTTTCATCGTCAATGAGCTGTATGAGTTCCTTATATATATATATATGATATTAACTCCTTATCAGATACATGGTTTACAAATATTTTCTCCCAAAAAAAAATTAAAAAAAACAAAAAACAAAAAACAAATATTTTCTCCCATTCTATAGGTGTTCTTTTAATTTTGTTTATGATTTCCTTTGCTGTTTTTAGTTTGATGTAGTCCCTCTTGTTAATTTTCTGCTTTTTGTTGCCTTTGGTTTTAGTGCCAAATTCAAAAAGTCATTGTCAAGACTGAAGTCAAAGAGCCCATCTTGGGCAGCCTGGTTGCTCAGCAGTTTAGTGCTGCTTCTACCCAGGGTGTGATCCTGGAGACCCGGAATCGAGTCCCACGTCAGGCTCCCTGCATGGAGCCTGCTTCTCCCTCTGCCTGTGTCGCTGCCTCTCTCTCTCTCTGTCTCTCATGAATAAATAAATAAAATCTTTAAAAAAAAAGAGTTTATCTTGTATATTTTCTTTCAGGAGTTTTCAGTTTTAAGTCTTGGATCCATCTTGAGTTGATATTTGTATAAGATAAAGGTCCAATTTCACTGTAGATGGCTATCCAATTTTCCCAGCATCATTTATTAGGGAAACTATCCCTTCCCCATTGTTTATTCTTGGAATCTCTGTTGAAAATTAATCGACTGTGTATGTGTGGGCATAGCCAGTCAATTTAAAAATAATCCTTTAATTGTTTAAACTTTTCTCCAAAACGTACCCTTTATTTGCCCACCTACATAAAAATTGAAATTGCCATCGATGGTATTATGAATGTTTTATTTCATGACTTAAAATAAATAAATTACATTCAGATCATACAAAGTGAAAAATAATTTTGGTATGACCACACAGTAAAATTAGAAAAAAAAAATATACATATATATAGAGAACACATTGTACATATGTTTAATTATTTTCTTCATTTTTATATCTCCATTTGCAACTTGTAGATATTTCTATAAATTAATCCATATGTCTCTAATCCATTATTCTTAATGATGAAGAATATTGCATGAGCTGGATGAAGATTAATTTATTGTTATTTTTTCTACTGATGCATCCACACTTTCTACTGTTTCTTCCATGTTGTGATCTTTCAAGTCTAAATCTGATTATACTTGCCTATTTCCCATCCCTGACCCAAAAGAACTTTTAAAGAACACAGAGCTCCATGTGTTTTACCTCTCTACCTCATTGACTCCCATATATTCTTCCATATTTCTAGCTACAAATACACATACAGACCCACACAGACCCACAGAGACTACTTTCTGGGTAGGTTTTGTTGTTGTTGTTGTTGTTTTGTTTTGCCAAGTGCCCAGAGTATCATTCATTAGTCTATTGCACTTATTATTGTAATATTATATTAATTTGTGATTTTGGTAGCTTTCAACCTCCCTGGTTAAAAAATATGACTTCCAAAAACACAGGGATTTATTTTTTCTGATTTTTGATTTTGTATTTCTTGTCACATCCTTAAATTTCTAGTGTTACACACAAACCATTGAGTATAATAGCCCTTAATATATTTCATGAATGAATGAAAAGAATGTATAGTAAATATATAAAATAAAAACAATGTTAAAATGAAAATTAAAATACTATGACATTGAAAGTATAAATTGATATTTGAAAAAAGGTGAAATAGAACAAATATAAGTAGTTATATATATATATATATATATATATATATATATGTATGTTTTGGGTTTTTTTTGTTTGTTTGTTCATTTATTTTTGAGAGAGAGAGTACACTTTCAAGCAGGGGGAAAAGGGCAGAGGGACAGAGAAAGAGAAAGAGAGAGAGAGAATCTTAAGCAGACTCCATACCTAGCATGGAGCCTGTCTCAGTCTTAGAGCTTGATCCCAAAGCCCTGAGATCATGACCTGAGCTGCAATCAAGAGTCAGCTGTTTAACCAATTGAGTGCTCCAGGTACCCCAGTAGTTTTAAATATTCTAAACATTTGCAATTGCTAAATATAAGTTGAATTTTGAAGTATCTTAACAGAAAGCAGAAGGAGAAACAGAAGAAAACATACAAGTTGTTCAGATTAAATAGCTTGAAATTTCTTACACAGAACTTAAATCTAAAAAGAATATTTTTATCTAGGGCTTAACATAAAGTAAAAGTTTTCTAGTACACTTATTTTTTCATGCTTCTTTTAAAATTAATATCTCTTGGGAATAATGAGAATAATTATATTTATGAACACTTTATATATATATTTTTTAATTGGAGTTCAATTTGCCAACATATAGCATAACACCCAATGCTCATCCTGCCAAGTGCCCCCTCAGTGCCCATCACCCAGTCACCCCAACCCCCGCCTACTTCCCTTTCCACTACCCCTTGTTCGTTTCCCAGAGTTAGGTGTCTCTCATGTTTTGTCTTCCTCCCTGATATTTCCCACTCATTTTCTCTCCTTTCCCCTTTATTCCCTTTTACTGTTTTTTATATTCCCCAAATGAATGAGACCATATTATGAACACTTTGTTAGCCTCACTACAGTCTTGGTACTTTTCTAAGCATTTTATATACATTACATCAAAAATTCTTTACATACCCTACTTCACAGAAAGTATATTATTATTACCATTTTAATGAGGATGACATTAAGGTACACAGAGATTAAGTAAGCTGGCCCAATTCCTAGAGCTAAGGAAGGCAGGATGTTTAATCTTTCAGTTAATGAAATTTAAATTTAAAAATCAATAATAATAAATAAACAGATATCATAGAAAATATTCAGAGATGATCCTGGTATGGGTTGAATTTTAGTTTTAATCTCTTCTCTGCACATTTAGTTTTCCTCTGAGAACTTCACTTCTAATTGTCTATTGCTTAGTAACAGACCTACAAAAACTTAATGACCGAGTAACATTATTTATTTCTCATAATTCTCTGCAATGGTTAGCTGAGTGGTTCTTTTGCTCCATATGACATCATATGGGATTATTAATTCAGATTCATTCATCGGATGCATATGCTAGATCCTCACAGCATTTTCTCAGAGTAGTTGAACTTAGGGGACAGCTTATTTCAAAAGGAAGAAAGTAAAAGCTGCCAATACCAGGAAGGACAGGGTTTGGACCAGTGGTCTCTTTTACAAATTCCTTTAAACAAAACATGTCACAGGGCAGTCCTGATTCAAGGAAAGAAAGGGTGATGACAGGACCCATGACTACTTGTAGGTACGGAAAGAATTATTGGGGACCATCTTTAAGGATTCCAGCACAGACTCACATCAATGTTTTATTAATCTTTCTTTTTTCAAATATGTATTTTCCTGCTCTGTTGAGGGAATGTTGGAAATAGTCGAATGTGAAAAAGAAAATAAGAGGAAAGAATAGAAGCATAAGAAAAGCTATATAACCCAAACATGAGTATTTTAGTTTGGAATTTGAGCTACCTCTGAAAAACCTGATTTTTTCTTTAGGCTTATATAAGGGTGAAGAAGAGCATGTAGCTTGAGGAAAGGACCAGGGCCAAATAAGAGGAATGTCATTTTGGAGGACTGCTTGTAAGTCAGTAAGACTGAAAAGAAACAGAACAAAACAAGGCACTTGATGATTATATTCAGTGTGAGAACAGAAAAGGAAGGAGGGGACAAAATGTGGAGGACTCTAAGCGACAGGCTGAGGATCTAAACTTGACATTTTTGCCCAGAGTCAGCCCAGGGCTTACTCTTTTAAAGTCAGTGGAGACCATGTTACTAAAGAAGAATTAAGTTATTTCGACTCACTGAGAGATGTCCAAATCTTGTCAAGTGTTTGATCTGTTTTTGAACACATAGTTTTCTGGTCTTGAGATATGTACAATACTTTGTACAAGCACGTCAGTGATAGAGCCAAATGAGGTATTCCAGTGCGCAATGTCTTAGAAATGTGTCATTCTTGGAGAAAGAATTTAGATGATCCTTCCTAGAATTAAAGATGCAGAAAAACAATCTATCTTCCAATTAAAATAATATATTTGAAAAGTCACTCTAATAAGTGTTGTGAGTACTGTTAATTAAGATAAATCATTTGGAGCCTAATTTCTACTATGTGAACTCAGGATGATGCATCAATACGGTTCCATTCTCCATTCACACACAGCCCATCCATAACTGAATAATGGCAATCCACACGTCATCAAAACCAGAGAAAATGAGAGGACTTGATTAAATTATTGGACCCGATTTTATCCTTTTTGTGATTGAAGCTATAATCAGTGAATAAGGAATAACAGAATGAGAGAAGGCACTTGAAGATTTTGAAATATAATTTGAACTATCTATTCTTTAACAAATACTTATTTAGCACATATTATGCACCAAGCACTCTTCTCAGCACTTTATAAATATTAGCTCCTATAACCCCCATAATAACCTTTCATAGTAGATATTACTATTGTTTTATTCTTGTTTTTAGAGAGGTATATATAGAGAGAAGAGGCAGAGGGAGAAGGAGAGAGAGAGACTTTTAAGCAGACTCCATGCCCAGGTGGAGCCCAATCTCACAACCCTGAGATCATGACCTAAGTGGGAATCAAGAGTCAGATAACCAGTGGAGTCACCCAGGAGGCCCTACACTAGGTGTTACCATTATACTCATTTTACCAATGAAATATGAAGGTTATAATCTCATAAAACTTCGCATGGTGCAGTTAATGGCAGAGCCAGAAAGACAAGTTCTTTCCATTGCTTTAAGCATTCTTCAAGTTGTCTTATCAGTTATTTCCCAGAAGTCATCAAATATGTCACCATTCACATATTCATCACGATTCTTAGTGGTAGGGATATGCAATCAAACTAAAATCCAAGTCTCTGTCTTCTATGAATTAACATCTTTAATGGAGAAGAAAAGAAACAAATAAGACTATAAATAAATAAGATTATTTCACAACAGAATGCATAAGCCCCATGAAGGAAGTAAACCAGATTTATGTAATGGGCAATAATTGGGAGTTAATCTTTCTTTAATTACTATCAGTTTGCTAGGAAAAGTTGCTAAGGAGGTAATAGTTGAATTCATTCCTAAATAACCAGAAGAAGCCAGCCATATGAAGAGTCAGGGCAAGGGAAGGGATTGCAGGAACGACAAAAATGGGTATGTAGGCCTTAGAGTGGGAATAAGCTAGGTTTGCTCAAGAAACAGAAAGAAGGTGAACATGGTTAAAGCATAAGGAGTGAGGGACAGCAGACTGAGGCCTGTAGGATACAGCAGGGGAGCCCATACTTTATTAGTGAAAATCTTTAGCAGGCAGCTGAGCGGCTCAGTCAGTTAACCATCTGACTCTTGATTTCAGCTCAGGTCCTGATTTCAGGGTTGTGAGATTGAGCCCAGTGTTGGGCTCCTCGCTGGGTAGGGAGCCTGCTTAAAGTTCTCTCTCTCCTTCTCCCTCTGCCCCTTCCCCCACATTTTAAAAAAATCTTTAGGATAGGTTTAAAAGCAAGGAAGAAATATTACCAGAAGAAAGATATTGAATGCTCTTGTACTTGCTTAGTGAAGCGAGTGACAGATTAGAATCATCAAAACTAAAGGCACTGCATTCAACTCTTCTCTGTATTCTATTTTTTTAATGACAGCTTATTAGCATGTGCAGAAGTATTTCTACATTTAATAGACAATAATTTATATTAGTGCACCGGAAAATATGGATTTCCTTGACATATTTCCCTTTATCATGGAGGTGGCATATACAGAGCTTTTGCTCCACAGTGAGAAGACTTAGGTTCTTTATATTATCTAATTTATAATTCAGAAAAATATATTTTCTTCCTTTAATTGTACAGTTTCTGCAATTTCCATCAAAATAAATTTTATACGGAGAAATAGATATGTTTTTGAACCTTATTTTTAATCTATTTTTCTGAATTTAAACCATTACATACCAAAAAAATTCCTTTGTTTTGGCAATAAGGCTACCATTGATCTTTAACCTCCTTTAATTATATGTAATGATCATTAGCTCTTATTTGAATTTCACAGATTCATTGAAAAAAATCAAGGCAGTTTAATTCATTTTAAGGTATATTTTATTGATTTGTTAATGTCCTCATGACCAAATCCCAAGCCTTTGCTGAGGGGAACATGCCCGGTGTTTGCTAGTGCAGGCTAAAATGTCCAGCATCTGGCTATGGCCCTCAGTGACCCCTACCTTTTCTGAGAACCCAAGACAGAAGAGGAGCAGGGGAATCTCTGCTTCTCCTGATGCTCATCCCACAGTCCTGCCTCCATTCAAACAACCTCTGGACGGAAAGCAGTAAAGCAGTTATTAATGGGGTTAAGGCTTAGCTTACTGCTGCTTGTCCATGCTGTAGAAATCAGAAGCAACTAATTACACATGAAAAATGAAATGAAATACACACATACATACATACATCCTACCGTAGATCATGCATGCTGCACTCTGCCAAGGAGATATTCATGTGATAGTAAAGCAAAGGTTAAACTCACCTGTGTTAACTATATCAGAAACCTCAGTTTCCATCTATTCTTTGTAAATTGTCATCGTTTACTTCTTTAAGGGGTCTTGCTTATGTACTAACTGTCAAGTTGTGATTTTAATACCAAAATTACCGGAGCCTTCATCCACCCCCAGAGTTCAAAGTACCCTGTCAAGTGTATAAGGTAGAAATAGAGTTCTACATATCCAGCTTCTCCAGCAGATTCCCCAGGCAGGAAATCACTTCTAGCACAGAAGACAAGTATTAAGGAAATGAAGACAAAAAAGCCGAGAATGTTACATTATAGTAGTGTTTTTCAGCTTCAACACTACTGCTACTTTGGGCCGGATAACTATTTGTTGTTGGAGCTATCCTCTGTGTGACAGGAAGTTTAGCAGCTTCACTGACCTGTTCTTATTCAATGACAGTAGTAGTCCCCTCAGTCATGACAATCACAAATGTCTCTATATATTGGGAAATATCCCTTGAGGGCAGAAATGAGCTCGGTGGAAAACTGCAAGTCTACAGGATGAAATGTCATAAGGGCATCACAACACTTAAGAAAATTTCCTAATATGAGAAAATATTCAATATATCAAACAGAAGAAGTAGGGTATACTCATTCACTCTCAAACATAATTTTGGCTTTATTTTCTTCACAGCATTTATCACTGACCACTGATCATTCATAACTAGAATGTCAGCGTCATGACAGCCAAATTTTCATTTATCTTGATCATAGCTGTATCCTCAGAGCATAACATAGGAATGTACCTGTGCTATGTGTTCAGCAATGAAAGAGAAAGAGAGTGAGAGCGCAGAGGGAGAGGGAGAATCAGACTCCCCACTGAGCAGAGAGCCTCAGACCCTGAGTTCATGACAAGAGCCAAAGGCAGACACTCAACTGACTTAGGCACCTAGGTGCCCCAGATCTTCCAGTTCTTAAATCAATATATATAATTATTAATTATTATATATAAATTATTAATTTTGGTTAACATTTCAACTGCCTAAAAAGAAATGAAGTAGGTATTAGACTATATATATATAATATATATATATTATATATATATAGTCTTTGTCACATATCTAACATTATTTATTCTCTTAATCATAGTATATGTTACATGGTATCTACTCTCTTTTTTAAACTACAATTCCTAGAGCATTCTCATCTTCAGTTTCAATATGGCCTAGGCAAATTCCACAGCTGTTCTCATGATAACTTTTCTGAACATTTTCCTTTGTTAAAGAACATTAGTTTTTGTAGCTAACATTTTTCTCATTCCTGGAATGAGACTATATATATATATATATATATATATATATATATATATCAGAGATAAGTATATATCTGTAAAATTATTACCACAAGCTATGCCATAAATATATCCAACACCTTCAAAAGTTTCCTCTAACCCTCTTTATTTACTATTAAGTACATCTTTAGTTAAGAAAAATCTACTTTTCTGTATTTGGATAGAAACAAAGAGAGAAAATGGGAGGGAGGAAAAAAATCCAAGAATGAAGTCTTAGAATAATAGAAGAACATTTTCCAAAGAAAAGACACAAATCTATCACAGGTCCATCGAATGCTAAGCATGATGAAGAACTAAATCTCCACACTCAGCCACAGTCACACAAGCACACACACACATGCACATGGGGGGGGGGGCACACACACACACCCTACAAGTTTCAAGATGAAAAAAAAAAAAAACCCAAACAAAAGAAAATAGGTTATCTCAAAAGAGTAAGAACCAGACTGATAAGATTTTTCATTAACAGCACCATATACCAGACAACAAAAAGCACTGACTTTTCCATTTTGAGGAATAATAACTTGAACCAAGAACTTGATACCTGTATGTACTAATAGCTAGTATTTATATCATCTCACAGCATGCCAGGCATTTCTCTAAGAGCTCTACATATACTACCTGATTTAATCCTGGGGGTAAGATACCATTAATAACCCTGCATTTTGGATGAGGACTTAGAAGCACAGAAGAGATAAGTAACTTTCCTAAGGTCAACAAGGAACAGTGCTGGGATTTAAATAACGGCCTCTGGCTTCGAAGTTCTTAATGTTAATCACTTTTCTATTCTACTCTGCGATATCCATTTTGAGTGGGATGGTAAAAACAGGTTAACAGTTCAATGACTCAATTTTTTTTTTCATCTTGTACATAATTTCTGAAGGAAAGAAAAAGTAGATTAGGAAATAATACTACAAAACCAAAAAGAATTCCAGGAATGAGAAAAATGTTAGCTACAAAAACCAATGTTCTTTAACAAAGGAAAATGTTCAGAAAAGTTATCATGAGAACAGCTGTGGAACTTGCCTAGGCCATTTTGAAGCTGAAGATGAGAATGCTCCAGGAATTGTAGTTTAAAAAAGAGAGTAGATACCATGTAACATATACTATGATGAAGAGAATAAATAATCTTAGATATGTGACAAAGATAATGCCTCTTATGAAAGGAGGAGGGAAGAAAATAAAATTCAAGAAGAATAAAATAAATGCAAACAAAATGACAACCCATTAGCCACATCTGGATTCAGAGGTGTTTGGAGGGTACTGTGGATTAAGTGTCTGACTCTTGATTTTGGCTCAGGTCATGATCTTGCGGTTGTGACGTGAAGCCCTGCATCAGGCTCCAAGATGAGCATGGAGCCTGTTTAAGATTCTCTCCCTCTCCCTCTTTGTCTGCTCCTTCCCATCTCAATCTCCCCCTCTCTCTAAAAAAAAAAAAAAAAAATCTGGATTCAATTATTAAGTAGACTAAAATTTATTGTGATTCTTAACCATTGATGAAGTTCAAAGAAATAACTAATTAATGCTTCACACTTGAAATTCCCTTGAAGTGGTTTAGTTTGGTGATACAGATTAGTATTTCTTTTGAAAAGTCTAATCTCAGTACTTCGATCTGCAATGAACCAGAATTGTATCATTATCCTAGCATAAATATTATTCACTGCCTTTTTTCAACCTGTGGATTTAACATGTAGACAACAAAGAAATGACTTAATTATGGTTTTAAGATAATATATACATTATAAAGCTTAAGAATGCAAAAGCAAAGTTAAAAGTGAGAGCAATTGTGAAATAGAATTGGGAGGGGAAGGAGAGGAAATTGTAGGGATGCTAATATCCTCTTTTATCCTTTTTTTTTTTTTTTTAAGATTGCATTTAAGTATTTATTTTGGAGAGGGAAAGCGTGAGCAGGGAAGGGCCAGGAGGGGCAGAGAGAGAGAGAGATGGAGAGAGACTCTGAGGCAGACTCTATGCAGGGCATAGAGTCCCACGCAGGGCTGATCCCACCATGGTAAGATCATGACTTGAGCTGAAAACAAGAGGCACTTAGTTAACCAACTGAGCCACCCAGATGCCCCAATAGCGCCATGAGGTATATATAAATAATGTGCATTATATATGTGTGTGTGTACACATATGTAATCTGTGTAGTGGAGAGATATCATTTAAATTTTATTGAAGAAACATTCTTTAACAGCTCTCTTCAAGTTATAATGTAACCAATGAGAAAAAAAAAAAAAACAATGTCAATTAAAAATTGACAAAAGAATGGGAGGACTTCTGGCTATGATAAGTGATAAGTGACTTCACTATCTTTCATCAAAGTGAATGTATAGATATTGATTTTGGCAAATAAAGAAATAGGACCATAATTATATTAGAGTGCTAGAATTAGCCACAAGTAGTAAATTAAAAATAAAAAATATATATTTTGAAATGGCTAGCTTCAGGGCTTGGTACTGAAGTTTACAAGGGAGAAGGTAGAAAAGAAGAGCTTAATATTTAATTTTATGTTGATTCATTTTGTTTAAACAGCCCTTTCTTCTTACAGCCACTTAGTTGAGTATGACCTAATCCATTGATTAAGCAATACTTGTATATAAAATACCCGAACCTTTTTCAGAAGACAGAAAATTATTATTAATATTTGAAACCCATGCTTATATACTCATTGTGAGGAGCTGATATTTGTCTCAAAAACTTTAAGATATTCTTATTTGTATAGTCCTACATATTTGGCACAGGTTACTTTTCGCTAAATATATTAACCTTCTTCCAATCCTCAGATGATCTTTTTTTTTTTTTTTTGCAAATATGCTTTGGTGTAATTATGCATTAAAAAGGCTGTATGTTTCCCAGGTCTCTACAACCCAAAGCTGTTATACATCCCACCCTGAATTCCCAAGTTGAAGACCTGATTAAATTTGGCCTATTTGATTCTTGAATAAATGTAGCCCCCTTGTTTTGACATGTTAAACCTTGAGTTATTTATTTGAAATATACAATTTATATTTCTACTTATCTTCATTTCATAAAATTTAAGAGAACCAGGCTATTAAGGCATGACTATTAATAGAAAACACACATTGAATTTTTAACATCATGAGGACACTGTACTAGTTTTATTATTATGCTTTGAGTTAGAAAATCATACATTCAATAAGCTGCATCTTAAGATTTTTCGGGTGTTCACCACAAACACTGATAAACAAATGCAACTCTGGAATACTGAGTAATTTGTCACCCACTGCAGTGAAGTAAAGTTAAGCAAAAAAGAAGAAACCCTACTGGTCATTGGCTAGCAAAAGAACATAAATTGACCACTTCAATGTTGTATGGCTTCATCCACGCACAGGGCAGGGAATAACAAAGCATTTTTAAATACCTGAAATGATTTATCAAATGCTAAGAAATTACAACTAGGACTTAGAGGAACACAGCGTACTCAAAGTACTGTACAGCCATATCTTGGTAAAATACAAAAAAACAAAAAACAAAACAAAACAAAAAGAACCCTGAAAATTAGATTTGCCTTGCAAAGAACTGCTCAAAATTCTTAAGTCATCAAATTAACAGATTTCTTTCTAGCATGGATTTGCACCGAATAGCGTCATGCTTGATTCTATCATTACTTCTTTCTCATGCTCACCTATCAATAATAATATCTTAGAACAGATATACAGGAAATCCATAACAAGTCAAGCAAGGACACAGGGATGGGGCACAGGACAAGTTAAATTTATTTTGATTGCTTTATTGTATTGTACATTTCCTTTGGGTACAAAGGCAGTGTGTCAGGGCACATTGTTATAACTACATTTTATTTAAAAGTTTAAAAATATGTTGACATATGAGAGTAACTTAGTAATAAATCACAGGTGTAAGGATCAAGGAAAATGACTCTTCATTTCTAAAAGGCAAAGGCAAGCAGACCGTTTCCCCTTCTTTCTTTTCTTAAAAATAGTCTTGGAGGCATAGTGAACCCAAACTCATAATCTTATTTTGGAGTAGAGATTACTCTCTCTGGGATTAAGCCCACCACCAGTTTTTACAATATAGTGATACCTCCCAGAATTCAGGCCAAATCACCTGTCAGTATGTGAGAATATACCTCCGGAATGAATTCAGGAGCCCCCCATGAGATAAAAGAGTGACTGCCAAAAAGTACAGTCTTTCGTCTACTGGGAAGATACAAGAAGTTATTGTTCTTTCTTTTGTTTTGTTATATGAAATATATGGGATTTCGTTCTAAATAATCACTTTCATGCTCCCTTATGTGCACAAATCACTGTTAATGTTGACTCACAATACTTTGTGTTCTCTCTGTCTCCTGTATTGATATTGAGGAATCTGTTTGTGGACTGGGTTGTTTTATTTCTCCAGCATAGGTAAAGGTGACATAACACAGAATCCCATACTAGTAAATTTTAATAATTAGATATGAAGTCAGGGCAGGACAATAAGATGCCAAAAGTACTCAAGAAGGAGACAACTCATAATCATATATACTGGTCAGATACTCAGCTATAAAAATGTTCTAAAATAATTCAATGAGGAGATTACACAAAGTTGGATTTTCAATTGGAAATTCAAAATACTGCATTTTTAATAGATTTTACTGGGCTAACTTATAATCTATCTTCCTGATCTTTGAGGAAGTTTTCTCCTGAACTACACCACACTGCACACATAGATTTATTAAAATTATTTATTCTTCTATCTCTTCTACATGATTCTAAACTGCGAAATCTAAATATTTCTGGGGATCCCCAGGAGGCTCAGCGGTTTAGTGCTGCCTTAGGCCCAGGGCGTGACCCTGGAGTCCCAGGATCGAGTCCCAGGATCGAGTCCCACATCAAGCTCCCTGCATGGAGCCTGCTTCTCCCTCTGCCTGTGTCTCTGTCTCTGTCTGTCTCTCTCTCTGTTTTTCATGAATAAATTAATAAAATCTTTTTAAAAATTAAAAAAAAACCTTTTCTACCCTCACACTCTGCCTTTACACTGAGAATCAGAATCATCTTCACCGTCTACATTAACATGATTTTGCTCTTCCACTGTCTTCATTAATATTTCTGTATTCTTCCCGGACTACCATGCTAAGGCAGATAGTTTGAAGATTCCTTATAGGAACTTCCCAAAATGCCCACCATCTCTTCAACAGGAGGCATCAACAGACACTAGGCTTCCTGCAGTTCTTTGAATTTCCTCAGTCTTCACTTTGCTGTTTCCATCAGTCCTAGACTATTATATCATAATTCTGACTCAATCTCAATAAAGGCCTCACTTTGAAAGACTTACCCTGAGTCAAATTTCCAATTCTAGTAAATCCTGACCTTGGGTTCTCTTCCCTGTCCCCAAATATCACCAAAGTTTTGTGAGGTAGTGTTCTCAGTTACTGCTGTGAATAATATACTCAGCATTGTCTTATTAATAGGACTTATTGCTAATATATGGAGAATCCAGACCTCAAAGACAGTAACTATGTTTTCTTAGTTTATTAGTCATTGAAGTGCCAAATGATTACCAAGTAACTGTGACTTATGTCATTTTCCTGTAGTTTATTTGAGGTGCCATAAATCACTGTACCTCTATGTTTTGCTATCCCTATCTTTCTCTATCTATCTCCATATCTCTCTTTCTATTTAACTATCTACATATAATATGCCTATTACATATAGAGTATATATTATATATATGTATATATAATCTTATATTCTCTCAACCCTCTCTTATGAGACAGAGATTATATATAGTAAGAGATGGAGAGATAATATATATGAGAGATGGATTTTATATCAATATATATATCATATATCCTAAGATATACAATAATCCGATAAAAAGGGAAATAATATTAATTTTTTACTTTACACATAAAGTCATGAAAAGCAGAAAGGCTGAACAGTATTTCATTTCAAATAACTCATGATTTCCATGAAATGATAGCACTTCCACCTTTGTATTTGTAACATATATCACAGTCTCTAGCATATCATTTTTTTGAAAAATGTGTACTAAACAAATTTATCCTATATAGATGCAATATTAATATTATACTGAGACCTTTCTAATAAAAGTGATGGATAGACTTGAAACAGGAAAAAATAAAAGTCATTTTTGTAGTTTTGCAGTAACATGGTACACGTGACTATCATGGAAAAGTTGAGTCTCTCCCAGGGCAGAACAATGTAAGAGGTAAACTCCTCTCAAAAAAGAGTATCCTTTGATACATTTACATGAATTATTAGAATTCTTTCCAATGTAGAAGACGGACAGAACTGATTCTGACTATCTCAGGATTTCAGGAACACTAACAAGATATTACTTTTTTATATCATAAATTTTATAAACTTCAGGAGCACAAACAAAATATTACTTTTATATCATAAATTTCATAAATTCCATTTCACACATGTTTTCTCCTCTGTAATGGAGGTGTCTCATAGGACTATTAGATTAAATGAATGAATATAGGTGAGTCATTTAGAAAGGTCTCATATTACTGTAAATTCTATAGAAGTATAATCTACTATATACGTTTTAATGATACTGTCTGTTTAATTTGTGATCTTTAACAGGTGCTTTACTTTCATTTTTGTCATTAAGATATTTGGAAAAATCAGGAGATAGAACTCAAATTGTGTTAACACTAAGACACCTAAGAGGACAGTTTTTACTTATTTTTTTCTTTTACTGAATCTCTGATTCAAGTATTTCTTCTATAATTTCTTTGGTATCTCCTTGTAGTCTTGCCCACTCTATTATTTTTATTTCATCAAGATTAACAAACAAGAACAAACATACACAGAGATTAATTAAGTAGAATCTAATGACATTTTTCAAGCTTATCATTTCTTCTTGGTTATTTCCACTCTTTCTGAAGATTATAAACATTCTATTAAGAATGTAATGTAATTCTTATGAAAATACTGCAGCATTTTCCACAGAACTGGAACGAATAATCTTAAAATTTGTATGGGACCACAAAAAGACCTCAATTAGCCAAGGAAATCTTGGTACTGGCAAAAAGAGTAGACACATGGATTAACAGGATAGAATAGAGAGCCCAGAAATAAATCCATAATTATATGGCTAATTAATCTTTGACAAAGAGGCAAGAATATGCAATGGGAAAAAAAAACTGTTTCTTCAACAAGTGGTATTGGGAAAACTGGATAACTACAGGCAAAAGAATGAAACTGGACCACTTTCTGACACCATACACAAAAATAAACTCAAAATGCATTAAAGACCTAAATGTGAGACCTAAAACCCTAAAACTCCTTGAAGAGAATGCAGGCAGTAATTTATCTGACATTGGCCGTAGCAACATCTTTATCCATATGCCTCCATGACAAGGGAAACAAAAGCAAAAATAAACTGTTGGGAACAATATCAAAATAAAATGCTTCTGCACCGCAAAGGAAACAGTCAACAAAACTAATAGACCACCTATGGAATGGGAGAAGATATTTGTGAATGACAAATCTGATAAGGGTTAATAACCAGACATATGAGGAACTTAAACAACTCAACACCAGAAAGACAAACACTCCAGTTAAGAAATGAGCAGAAGGCATGAGTAGACATTTTTTAAAATAAGACATACAAATGGTCAACAGACACATGAAAAGATGTTTAACATCACTCATAATCAGGGAAATACACATCAAAACCACAGTGAAATACCACCTCACACATATCAGAATGGCTAAAAACAAAAACACAAAAAAAGCATAATAATGCTTTTTTGGAGCATTAGTGGAGGGGGTGTGGAGAAAAAAGAACCCTCTTGCTCTGTTGGTGGGAGTGCAAACTGGTTCAGCCACTGTGAAAAACAGTGTGAAGCTTCCTCAAAGTTAAAAATAGAGCTATTCTATGATCCATCAAGCACATTACTGGATATTTACCTAAAGAATACAAAAACACTAATTTGAAAAGATACATGAACCTGTACACACACAGACACACACACACACACACACTAGAATATTATTCAACCGTAAGAAGTAATGAAATATTGACAATTGCAACAATATGGTTGGGGATAGAGAGTATAACGCTAAATGAAATAAGTCAGTCAAAGAAAGACAAATACCCTAAGATCTTACTCATATGGGGAATTTAAGAAACAAAACAAAGAAAAAAAGAGAGAGAGACAAACCAAACCAAAACAAAACAAAACAAACAAAACAAAACCAAAAAAAAAAAAAAAAGCAGGCAATTAACTATAGAGAACAAACTGACGGTTACCAGAGAGGAAGTGAATGGGAGGAGGGGTGATATAGATGAAGGGGATTAACTGTACATTTATCATGACAAGCAATGAGTAATGTACAGAATTGTTGAATCACTACATTGCATACCTGAAACTAATATAACACTATATGTTAATTATACTGGAATTAAAATTTTAAAAAGAGAGCGAGAATAATTCAAGATACCTGGCCACAGCATCAAGCTAAACCTTAAAAAAAGACTTTGGAATAAGCAAAAGATATTACTGAATATTCTTTCATTGGAATGCTGGAGTTTCAAGGGGTTATCTGATTAGGAATGTGCATATGAATTACCTTTTACAAAGCTGTTTTATAATTCTGTAAAAATTATAACACATACACAGCTGAAAGTGTATGTTCCAACTCTTTTCTAGAAATAGATATAAAAATTTTGGTGGAGGCTTAATTGATATTCCTAACCCAAAGAAAGGCCAGTTTTTTTGTCATTTGCAAACTAATTTCAATATTTCTGATCTATAAACATATATGTTACTTAGGGAAAAAAAAGATTTTACTTAGAATCATTTATCTTTTACTAGTTGTTGCACTGAATCAATGAGTTAAATAAAATCTTTAAAACAGATTTATTTTATATGTATATCAGCCTTTTTTGGAAAATTATTCTTAATATGTTTTTTAAGCTAGTAGAACTAATAAATGAGTTTTTATTTTTATTTTATTTTTTTTAATTAATTTTTATTGGTGTTCAATTTACCAACATACAGAAAAACACCCAGTGCTCATCCCATTAAGTGTCCACCTCAGTGCCCGTCACCCATTCCCCTCCAACACCCGCCCTCCTCCCCTTCCACCACCCCTAGTTCGTTTCCCCAAGTTAGGAGTCTTTATGTTCTGTCTCCCTTCCTGATATTTCCCAACATTTCTTTTCCCTTCCTTTATATTCCCTTTCACTATTATTCATATTCCCCAAATGAATGAGAACATACACTGTTTGTCCTTCTCCGATTGACTTATTTCACTCAGCATAATACCCTCCAGTTCCATCCACGTTGAAGCAAATGGTGGGTATTTGTCGTTTCTAATTGCTGAGTAATATTCCATTGTATACATAAACCACAGCTTCTTTATCTATAAAGAACTTATTAAACTCAACACCAAAGAAACAAACAATCCAATCATGAAATGGGCAAAAGACATGAAGAGAAATCTCACAGAGGAAGACATGGACATGGCCAACAAGCACATGAGAAAATGCTCTGCATCACTTGCCATCAGGGAAATACAAATCAAAACCACAATGAGATCCCACCTCACACCAGTGAGAATGGGGAAAATTAACAAGGCAGGAAACAACAAATGTTGGAGAGGATGCGGAAAAAAGGGAACCCTCTTACACTGTTGGTGGGAATGTGAACTGGTGCAGCCGCTCTGGAAAATTGTGTGGAGGTTCCTCAAAGAGTTAAAAATAGACCTGCCCTACGACCCAGCCATTGCACTGTTGGGGATTTACCCCAAAGATTCAGATGCAGTGAAACGTCGGGACACCTGCACCCCGATGTTTCTATCAGCAATGTCCACAATAGCCAAACTGTGGAAGGAGCCTCGGAGTTTTTATTTTTTTTTACTATTTTGTCTAAACATTTCAAGAAAAAAATTAGTTGTTAGATTAGATATGATAATTTTTAAAATTATATCATTAAAGAATGATTTTCAAATACAATCTACCTTGCACTCTCAGGGCAGAAAACCGTTCGGAAGAAATTTTATTCTTAAATTAATAGAATGCAATTTTGATGAATCATTGACAGCAATAAGAAGTTAACATAAGTGATTAACCTGGAATATTTCTGTTGAAGAAGAGCTAAGTCTAAAACAAAATTAACAAAGAATGTTTATTCATGAACTGTGACAACGGACTCCCTTGTCACCACTTTCGTTTCAGCAGGGTTTCAGTGTTGGTACAGAGGAGAATATGTGATGTAGAGTAAAACAGAAGGGCTGAGTCTGATTGACAAGCAGTTCTACTAAGGTGGGATTATTGGAAGTGGAGAGATTTTTACTTGGTCTTCAGGTCTAGTGGGAAGCTCTTGGATGGCTGCAAGGGGGCAAACAAGTAGTTTCAGGACAGTTTAAAAAGAAGAAAATATATTTACTATTGAAGACTGAGAGTTTTCTCCAGGTTGGCCATATCCTAGAACAAGTGGGTACGTATGGGAAGCTTTGTCATATGGTCCTGAGCAACCCTTGCTGCCATGGAAAGCCATCTCTCTGTCCCCATAGGATTTTCTTCTTCTCAGAAACCATGCTTCCTATTGCTTATGCAGTTTAGTTGACTGTTAAATATGCTATCTTCTGTTATTGCTTTGCTTTGTACCTTACTATTTACATGTTAATAAAATTTTATCGTGCATCTTCCCAACAAGCTATGCTCTTTAAATGAGATCATGGGATTTTCTACATTTTATATTATCAAGAATAGAGATTGAAAGCTCAGTTGCTAATGAAGGTGAAAAGCCCCTTCAGTGTATGCTCTGTGTGGAGCTCAATGCATTAAATATCTTAAAAACAAACCATACATAATTTCTGTCTCTGCTATGTTGCTTTTGTATTACTTATTCCCACATTTCAAACGTACTCTTTAGTCCCCCCATACTGATGCTGTTATTTAAAGCAATTTTATTTGTTTAGCTATAAAGAGTAATTAATTAATTTACAAAGCAACAATTTATGTTAATTCTCAGGTTTGACAGAACTAGTCTTCCAATAACGTCTGGGTCTCTCTGAACAAATGCCATGGTCCCACAACAAAACCTTCAAAACCTCTTAAGATTCTAATATAAAAAGCAAAATGAAAAGACAAACTTGTATGCATAATAAGTAGTGATTAAACACCTAAATTTATAATACACTTCATGTTTTTTATCACGGGAGAGAAGAATTAAAAAAAAAACAATTCATTAAATTAAGGCAACTACAAATTTTGGAAACTTCTGTGCACATAAAAGTGAAAACAAACTTGCCAAAAGTAATCCATGAAGAAAAGATTTGCTTAAAAATATAGCCATTCCTTGTTAAAGTACACATTTAAAATCCACACATTCAAGAGGAAAGAGGACATAAGGGGAAGGTGGATCGCCTCCACCAAGATACAAAAAGCATAAAGATATTGACAAACAAGTTTGCAGGATACAAATGCTTATTCATCTCTTCATAAAGACATGTTGTGGTTCTTCACCTGGAAGAAAACCCATAAACATCAATAGGAGGAAATGATCCAGAGAAACGTGACCTGTTCATTCCAAGGGCTGAACCAGAAATAACAGTGAACAGCGAATATTGATTTAATGCCTACTCATCATTAAACAATATGTATGTGGACTTGTAATTATTAGTTTAGAGTTGGAGGCAGTGATACCTATAAATCTTTCACACTGGAATGTAAATGTTTGCATTAACGTTTGCCTCAGACACCACAGTACCTATAGATCATCAACATAAAAATATACATTCAGAGATCCTCCGCACGTGCACTCTCAAAAAGAAGTGCTATGTGTACATAGCAGTCTAGAACTTTCATATTCCAAAATAAATAAATAAATAAAAAGCACCCATGAAGAAGAACTTAGAGGCTCTCTCAGGACAACATGGAGAAGACTGGGACTCTGAGTAGTTACACAGGCTAATTATTTGCTAGAAACCTGTTCAAAAACACTATGACTGAAAAAAAAAAAATAGGCAAAAAAACCCGACTATGACTAGCAATAAATTTTCCTAATACATAAAAACTTGTCAGCCTAAGGAATATAGTAGGTAAACAGAATCATTTTCAATTTATATAATAATAATCACTGATTATGTACATGATATATAATAATAGCTAAACATATATGAAAGAGAGAGAAAAAATAAGAGATACAGATCAAGGACTGAGATTTGCATGGGAAAAAAATCTTTAAAATAAATATATTTGGTGAAAAAGGCTAGTAGGAAGAATGCTTAGAACTGAGAAGGCCATGGTTTTACATACAAATGTGTGTGTGTGTGTGTGTATATATATGATCATATATATATATATATAATCAAGACTTCTGAATTGCAACTATAAGCAAGTTTCACATTACAGCTTGAAAGTTAAAAAAAAAGCTATAAAAGGTCAGTGTGTCAAGATTCACTAACGTAAACATTGAAATATTTAGAATGTATATGTATTTTATTATATGTATTAATTGGTTTTTATTCTTAATATATTTCTCCAGTTTTACAGTTAAATAAATGTTCATAATATTGTACAAATATGTGTAAAACATACTAGATCTATCCAAGATATAAATTATCAATAATTATCCACTCTTCAATTTCTTCCCATTATTTATTTGTTTGTTTATTTATTTATTTATTTATTTATTTAGATTTTACTTATTTATTCATGAGAGACACAGAGAAAGAGGCAGAGACTTAGGCAGAGGGAGAAGCGGGCTCCCTGCAGGGAGCCCGATGCAGGACTGGATCCCCAGACTCAGGATCACACCCTGAGCTGAAGGCTGGTGCTCAGCCCCTCAACCACTGAGTCACCAGGAGTCCCACTTATTTTTTTTTAATCCTTGGCTGCGGTATTATCTAAAACTAAGGTAAAACACAGTTATTTTAAAGATATCAATTAAATTTAGCAAATAACTATGCTTAGTTAAGTATTCACAAGTCAAAATCATGGTAGGCTCAACAATTAATTTGTTAGAAGAGTATCCTTGATTGAGAACTTAACAAGAAAGTTCATTAAAAGTATTCTCCTAGATATGGAGAAATATGATATAATATCTGAAACTTGAAATTCTGAATTTCTGCCAGTTATTCAGTAGCATAAATATGTCCATGATTTTGACTACTGCCTGCTAGTGAGGGTTGATATGAAATTTTCTGATTATTCTTCTCGATGTGAAATACCAATGTTAAACAGAAAAAGTCAAATAATCAAGAGGCACACACATTGGTCTATGAGAGTCCCTTTTATTGAGGAGAAAACTCATGTGATATTCACTGTTTGTCCCTTTATTTGAGAGTAACCTAGTACTCTAGCACAGAGAGTACCCTTAGGAAAGCCAACCCTTATATTGTGGGACATGATTCGGGAAGCACCAGCCGCTGCCACTGTGTGACCGTAGCCAAGATGGAATAGGAGCCCATTTAACCTGCCACATCACTGACTCCAGCTTCATCCTGTCAGCTTGGCGTTCACAATTAGAAATAGAGTCAGCTCTTCTTAAAGTAATCAAGAGAGAACAAACCAAGCCTTATAGTTGACCAAGAATGGTCACCTTAGCCACATTTTCACTGACCTTTCTAAGAAAACAACTTTTGTTTTCTGAGAAGCCAGTCTCCAAGGATTATTCTTAGATAATTTCAATTTACCTCTCAATCCATTAATATCAATAAGGATGATCCATATAATATTTATCACTCATTTATAATATTTTGGAGTACTCAGCTCCAAAGTATGTATGGAGTACAGTATGAGTACTGGAACTCATAAAGTTACAGTAAGTGTTTCAATTAATATAAAATCATATTTGGATACATTAATTCGGTGGTTGGTAGAGGAAGCTAGAAAAAAATGCTTCTTAATGGACAAATAGTTGTATTTCACATTACGGTGTAAGAGTTACCTCTCATAAAATTTAGGAATGAGGAGGGTCTTTCAATATTTGCTTCATTATCCTTGCAACAGTCCCTCTTTATTATAAATATTCTAACCACCCTGAAGACCACAACTAGATGTTCTATATTCTCTCCTTCTGGGATGGATGATTGACAGTAATTCCTGGGTCTCTTCAGTTATTTGTCCATATCCTCACTTATCCCTTAATCCCCAATAGCACGCAGAACAAGTTTCATTAGAAGGAAAATTGGGGAATACATTTCCTATCTCTTATTGTAATTATCTTCCCTTTTCTTTACATGACGTCAGCCCTGGTATTGCTCATAGATAGAAAATAACGTTGAGACTTTCTAAGCAGTGTGGACCATCTAAGTCTTCCTGCTACTTCTTGCAGGGCCTGTAATTACTGTGTATACTCTGGGCCAACTCAGAGACAAAGTGTGAACAGGAGAAGAGTAGGGGCCAGGAGCAATTACAGCAGAGGTCTGTAGTTCGTGAGATGTATGACATTGAACATGTCCTTTCACCATTTTGAACTACAGTTTTCTTACCTACAAAATAAGGATAGGAAGCTCTACGTCCTGGGATCCTGTGTGAACCATATAAAATACATGACGTCTGCAAATTTCCAAGCCAACGGCCTGACAGGGGTACAGAACTTAAGAGATACCAAATTTTTGTTTGTTTCTCTTGAATGACATTTTTCTACTTTTTCCAGAGCTAACGTGGACTTAACACTGAGTAATCCTAGAGGAAGATAACTTCAGGCTTTCATCACTGAAAGCATCACAATGTTTCTCAAAATTTACAGTACGCATTCTGAAGTCTTAGATTTTCTCCAATTTACACATTAACATACCCATTTTTCATGAAGAAAGAGAAAACCCACTAATTGGTCTGTAGCTTCTATACAATAGCTGCTGTGAAAAATAGCTCCTTATTTATATTTTTATTTACTATTCATTGCAATCCTTAGACTGAGTGGTAAAGTCCCATTTTCACATGTAGAAGAAGACTGTAGCTCAAAAATACTCTGTGGATTTAATGCAAATTAGTAAGTATTGGAGCTGAATTCAAATTCATACTTCAGAAGTCATGAAGTCTGTCATAGGATTGTGCCTCAGTTGAAAAGATCGTTCAGGGATCCCTGGGTGGCGCAGCGGTTTGGCGCCTGCCTTTGGCCCAGGGCGCGATCCTGGAGACCCGGGATCGAATCCCACATCGGGCTCCCAGTGCATGGAGCCTGCTTCTCCCTCTGCCTATGTCTCTGCCTCTCTCTCTCTCTCTCTGTGACTATCATAAATAAATAAAAAAAATTAAAAAAAATAAAATAAAATAAAATGAACACCAATAAAAAAAAATTTATAAAAAGAAAAGATCGTTCATAACCATTTACTAAGCAAGCATTGCCCGGTTACAATTTTCTTCCCAATGATGTTTAAACTCAACAGACGGCAGTGGCCATGAATTGATCATGTCTAATTCTATCACATATTGCACAGTGTTTGTCTACAACCAATACTTATTTTTAAAGGGATGGTAGAGAAGAGACAATCGTTGCAAAAGTGCAGAAGAAATTCTCATCCTGAAAGCCAAGAAAGGAAAAGAAACTTTCATTTTTTTGCACCTTAAGTCCCTGCTGAATCTTCAGTTTTCTCCTCTGTATTTCAGGGTCTGAAAGCCTAGAAACTACTTTCAGGCACCTTCCCGAGTTACACTGCACGATTACAAGCAGACTCCCAAAAAGCCCAGGAAGCAGAGGGCTGTTTTGTGTAGCAATGCCAGGTAGCCAGGGCTTTCCCAGACGGGAGGGCTATGCTCGCTTATGATTCTACCCAGAGAGCCCCTCTTCTTCATGGTTCAAGTGAACCTGCTTGAGCAGTATCCTGACCTATGGTAGAAGCAACTTCCAGGTTGGATTGCCAAGTCTGTGAGCTAGTAGTGAGATGCCTTGACCCCTTCCCCAGCCCTTCCTGTTGTCTTGTAAGGAGCTTGTTTCCTGTGTGCAAAGGTTCATCGTGTAAACATTCTAGAATGGCTTGTTTTTGTGACTGAATTTTGACTGCTATGGGAGACAAGAAAAGTGGCACAGTATAGTGATTTTCTCTAATTAGTTTCCACTTAAAGATATCGTTGTGCTTCCAAATATAGCAAGAAATTTCAAGTCTAGAGCTAGAAATACCTAAGAACATTTTTATTTATTTTGTGGGCATTACCAACTGAGAAATATTCCCTTCCTGCATCCTGAGGTAAGTCTCAATCTCTCTCCTTACTAGGGAGAATTCTATAAACCTAACGCTACCCATGATGTCTTCGTATGAACAACACAGAGCATTAGCAGTGTTCTCTAGAGTCTTCATCAATTCCAAAATAGCTCTTTCCTTGAAGCTGTAAAATGTAATTTGCTTTCAATTGTGTCACCTTTCTGTAGGCTGCATTGGAAACAAAAACATAACAAAACAAAACAAAAAGCACACATATAACCTTTAATATCTGTATCTCCTGCCTTTTTTTTTTCTTCTCAACCCTTGATTCCCTATGCTCAACTAATTATTTATGAGACCAAACCTTCGATTTTCCTAATAAATAATTCTCAGATCCAAACTTCCTTAAAGATGTGATCATTTACGTGACTGGGATTATCGTTACTATTACAGTTGTTAATCCAGGGGGTTGCTGCAATTAATCAATTATTAACAGAAGTTATTGTCCTCATTTTTAAGCTTGAAAGATCTGTTACAAAGTAATATGCTTTGTTTATGAAAATCCAATTCAAGAGATCATTTTCTATCTTTAAGGTAATGAATTTAATTCTGATTTAATGTTGGAGAGCTTTGTGCTCCTTTCTCCTTACTTTCCATGGGAGAAAACACAGGCCTGGAACTAGAAAAAATAAAGGTAGACATCTAAGAACTTGTATATACTTCAAAAGAGTAAGTCTCTTTGCTACTAAAGGAACTTATCAAAGTTGTACTCTGCAACCAAATAAGCTCTGACAGTTAATGGAACTAATTTACAAGTGAAACGATGAGGGAAATGAATTACTTCATGGATGTAGGAAGTTGGAAATATTGATGTCATGGAGGTGAACATCTGAAATTACTCTATTTTCGTATTAGAAAAAGCAATTTTAAAAATATCATTTCCTTAAAGCTCAAAAAAATCATATTCAATTCCCAGCACAGGACATATGGTGATGGGGCAAGAGCATAATCTAGTAGAATTTCCTTTGTAAATTCAAGTTCCTAAGTATCTCAGCCTCATTTAGTCATAAAGCACAATTAAAAAAAAAAATAGCACTCTAAATGCAGGGAAATCAGCAGATATGTTTGATTTGAGACTTTACTCATTGACCCTGTCTGTCCATTTCTTAAAATACCTTTTTAATGAAGTTGTAAAATGATAAACAGCACTAAATAACCATAAGTTTGTACTGAAGACAGAGCCACGGTCTTAAGATGGCAACCTATCAAGAAGGGGCAAACTGAACCAAAACATATCTCTTTCCCCTTCATGTTTCCATGTCCATAAAAATTGAAGTTGCAGTTATCAGAACAGGGATATCGATCATTTGAAGAGATATATGTTGTGAGATTATTTTTGGAGACTATAAAGAATATTGAGAAGTGGAATTTTCTTAAAAATGTAGGAGAACTCATACTCTATTCCCAGGAAAATAAGCAAATAAATAAATAAAGGATTTTCCTGAGAACATGCTAAGAATATGCAATAATTTAGAAAATGACGTAATATACTTTTTAGACTCTTTATTATCTTTCCAATAGGACACTTTTCTCTAATGTATCTGAAACTTCCCAAAGGAAATCCTGTCTATGCACAATTCCACAATAGAACAGACTTATCTGAAGTCAATTAGATCTGATCTCCCCAAAACAATAACATACAACAACAAAATAAAGGGCAAGAGCTTATTTTTTTAATGTTTTTAAAAGAAAACCAATCCTATTTTTAACTAAAAATTTAAATAGTCCTAATTTTAAATTCTTGAGTTAATTTTTTTTTTAATTTTAGCAAGTACAGATTATCTGACAAATGTATGGCTCCTTTCTGAATGATTATATATATTTACACTAAAGAACCTCCCCCTAAAAAAAACTGTTTCAATTTGTTTTATATTTTATAGCATGTAGGATATTGCTTAGCATACAGATATTCTAACTTTCTGCAAGTTGGCATTCAAAACAACTTTCCAGAACCAATGAAGTGTTTTGTAAAAATACATGTTTGGAAAACTGTGAATCACAAAACCTCAAGCAAATAGTAGCAAATTATCTCTCTGAGGCACTGTGATAAATGGAATGGCAATTTGAGTTACTGAGATAGATTTCAATCCTGGCCCCACATCGGATTATCGGGTGAGCACTTAAAAATAAATATAAATGTCTTAACTCAGAATTAATGAGCCTTAATGTATAGGGAACAGGTTCCAGGCACATGCATTGTTAATATAGTCCCTAAGTAATTCTGATCTGTCTGGCATATAACCAATATTGAAGGACCACAAGGTTCAAGTTTTTTTTTGAGACACGTACAGAACAAAAACCTTTATTCAGTAAACTATACAGAATGAATCATATTTGACATGCATCCATTGCTTACAGAATGCTGAATTGTTAAGATTAACACAAAATTTAATTTCTCCATTACAACCTATTTGCTGGCAAAGTGAGCCGTATTACAGATCTAAGGGAAAACAAACTATATGTTTATTCTTGAACCTAGATTTTCATTCCTACATTTAGTACATACTTATTGACTTCCTTCTAGGTACCAGACATTATTCTCCTGAAACCCTTGACATTCTAAGGTCATTACTTTTAAAATTCTGACCCTTTCTCCTCAGACCTCCTGTATTTATCTCTTTCCTTGGACTAAACGTATAAAAGTATTGTTACTTCAAATAACCCATCCTGCCTCGAAATTCTATTTTCAATGATGTAACATATGTGGGGAGGAGTACAATCTACACACAAGCAGGTGTTCTGAGTCTCTGAGGGGATACGACCTGCAACTTAATCACTGAACAGCAGACCACCACACAAAGACAGTAAGTACTTGCTCCCAGCCTTGATTCGGTATTGTACCAACCTCGCTTTAATGAATCTGTAAAAATCATTTCCAGATTCTTTGCAGTTCAGGATATTTATGAGCATGCCTAACAGAGATGCTAAATGGAAGAGAGATCATTGCCAATGGCTTGATACAGCTTCCAGAGAAAACAAACAAACAAATCTAAAGATAGGGGTAATATTATATAAAAATAAAATGCCCCTCTGTAAATATAGTAAACAACTTCTCACTTAGCTATCTCTGCCCCAACATATTTCATATAAAACCTGCATTAAAAAAAAGATATATTACTTTTACTGAGGATTAGTATCATGAGGCTGGTATCTATCCTAATGTAGCTGTATCAAGACTCCAACTGTTACTCACACTACAAACAACTTGCAAATAGAGGGATCAAACTTCAAAATTCCTCATCTGAAATGGGTTGAATCATTATTGGAGAGAAGGTCTTTGTTTTACCACCATATTATTTCACTCTCACAATACAAATCCCACATTAATGGTAAATAGGCTTCAACTCACTAATCAATGTGAAATTATTGGTAGCAGCTACATGAAGCAACCTATTGAGAAAGGTTGTGAGGCCAAGTCCAGAATCAACAGGAAATACAGCCTTGTGAAATGGTGCATGTTTGTCTTGTGCCAATGAATGGGAATGGGGACACTTGGAAAGTATTCATGCCAACTATCCCTGTATTATCCCACTGTATTATAATTACCTCCTTCCATCTTATTGCTCTGCCAGTATAAGCTTTTTGTTGATCCATAACTACATTTTGGTCATCTTTATATCCCCACTTACTTATGTAGCGCCTGGCCCACAGTGGATACAAATAATTGTTTGCTGAATAATTGTTTTTTACTACTTAGAGGATAGTAAGACATGAAAGTGAGGGACCAAGTGATAGTCACATTTCTATTCTTTCACCAAGTAAGGTCAAGCCTCTGTGTGTATGTTGACTGAAATGCCCCTCCCAATGCCTGTGGTGTCCAGTTGAGTTTAACCGTCTGAGTAAAGAAACCAAAATAGATGAAAATGAAGACGTGAAAACACTTGGAAGTATAATAAGGTACTCTATTCATCACAGACGTACATACTTAAGCTTTGGTATTATTCAGTGAGATTGGATAATTATATAATATCATAGAGAGCACCTGCTATCCCTAAGACCTCACTTGCTTCCTAAACAGCTTTCTTATTTTTAAGTATTTACTTATCAATTAAACATTTGCCAGCAATCCTGTTATAAAAGGAGAATTTGGAGGCATGTAAATAATTCCATATCATGTTCTTTTTTTTTTTTTGAGAGAGAGAGAGAGAGAGAAAGAGAGAAAAGAAGACACAGTGGAGGGAGGGGCAGAGGGAGGGGTAGAGAGAATCTTAAGCAAGATCCACAGCAAGAGACCATCTTGGGATTAGATCTTAAGACCTTGAGATCATGACCTGAGCCAAAATCAAGTGCCAGACGCCTAACTGAGCCACCCAGGTGCCGCAGTCCGTGTCATATTCCAGAAGATTAAGAATAGAACATCCACAAAGAGATAAGTAAATGCTTTGGAAAAGTGAAACAAGATTCATCCAGTAAGTGGTTCAATTCCTAAACCTGGTATTTTTGTCACCTGATCTTCCCATCTAATCAGTCACAGAGTCAACATTACCTACCAGATTGTTCTCCAATCCATCCAGCTGTCAGTATGTCTGGATTTCTCTTGCTATCCATTCCCCAGTTGTGTCCAGTAACTCTCTAAGAATCCTCTCCCTGGCCCTAGTCCTTCCAATTCACATTCTCAGTGAGAGTCATGTTTCTTAAACAGCCTAATTTATCTAGTTGTTATCTTGATAAAAATCCTTGATAGCCACTTATTTAGGTTAGGAAACATTTCTCTCAAGAAATAGCTTTTGCCATCTAGCCCCTGCCTCCTGACCTGCTTTATCCTTTGCAAATCTCCCCTTTCTTCCTGAGCTTCAACCTCCTTGTCTTTGTAGTGATTGCAAGCACAGCGAGCTCTTTAAGTTCAGAAACGTTGTCACTTCTTCCTTCATATTCACCATAGAAGTTGAGACAATATATAATGAATCGTATGTATTTGGGAAATGTTTTAGTAAAATTTAAGAATATTGAGAAGATTAAAAATGAGACCATAGGGATGCTGGGGAGGAAACATTAACTTTAACTTTACTATATCCTAAGCATTATCTCAATTTTTCTGATACTTTTATAAGGAGAGACAATCATGTGGACAACAAATCTGTCTTTCAAAGAAGTTGCAACATTCATTCAAAATCACAATTTCATTAAGTGACAAAGCCAAAATTTCAAGCTGGATCTCTAGGACTCTTTCTACATAAGGTATCTCAGGCAACATAAAGTATTTTAACTTCATCCTAAAGACAAGGGGGGGACTTTGTAGGATTTTCAGGCATGGGATACTGTGATAGAAAGATTATAAATTTTAGTTTGGCAACAGTGTTCATGAGTTACTTAAAGAGATAACAAACCAAATATCATGAAGGTAATAAAAAAACTAATGTAGTGATCTAGAGGGATGTAGGCTAGGACAGAAAGAGAGAAAAAAAAGGGATGATTTCTGCCATACATTATCCTCATTATACTGCAGTGTGAAGTCTATTTTTGGGAAACAGCTCTTGCCAAAATTAAATAAAATTAAAATTAACAAACAAAGTTAAAGAATAAAATTAAATTATATATACACATACATATAACAATAAATATATATATGAATAACCCAGGAAAGGGGGAGGATGGAGGTAAGCCTCAAGGTATTAACAATAATAAATGTAAGCCCAGGTTAGGAAAAGTGCTAAAAAAAGAAGCCAATTTCTGCCCAGGCTGCGATAACATAATAGATAACTGTAGAAACAGATAATTAAAATTTGGTGTTTCCTGTTGGGGATTTACCCCAAAGATTCAGATGCAATGAAACGTCGGGACACCTGCACCCCGATGTTTCTATCAGCAATGGCCACAATAGCCAAACTGTGGAAGGAGCCTCGGTGTCCATCGAAAGATGAATGGATAAAGAAGATGTGGTTTATGTATACAATGGAATATTACTCAGCAATTAGAAACGACAAATACCCACCATTTGCTTCAACGTGGATGGAACTGGAGGGTATTATGCTGAGTGAAATAAGTCAATCGGAGAAGGACAAACAGTGTATGTTCTCATTCATTTGGGGAATATGAATAATAGTGAAAGGGAATATAAAGGAAGGGAAAAGAAATGTTGGGAAATATCAGGAAGGGAGACAGAACATAAAGACTCCTAACTCGGGGAAACGAACTAGGGGTGGTGGAAGGGGAGGAGGGCGGGTGTTGGAGGGGAATGGGTGACGGGCACTGAGGTGGACACTTGACGGGATGAGCACTGGGTGTTTTTCTGTATGTTGGTAAATTAAACACCAATAAAAGTTAATTAAAAAAAATTTGGTGTTTCTTACTTCATTAGTTGATAACCACCACCACCACCACCCCCTTAGCAAATTAAATGGAAATGCAAGACTAAAGAGTAGGAAGTATGATTATTTCATCAAGATGCTTGAAAAGTAACCCTGGAGTTGAGTGCCAGGAGGCATTTATTATGGGATCAAAAATAAAGTCAAGTTAAAGGTTTACAACCCCTGATCTGATTGTTGGATATATCTGAAGATCTCTTTATAAGCCACTCATCCTACCTTGAATTCAAGCATCTTTTAAATGCAAAAGAATTCATTAATAAGCTGATGGTACACCATAGATAGTTTTAATATGATTTTTTTAAAAGAAAAGGCTTAGGAAGATCATGCAATCTGGCAGTTACAAATAAAATTTTACAAAAATAATAGCAAAGGGGAGCCTGCCTGGCTGGCTCAGTGAGTAGAGCATGTGACTCTTTTTTTTTTTTAAGATTTTATTTATTTATTCATGAGAGACACAGACAGAGGCAGAGACACAGGCAGAGGGAGAAGCAGGCTCCACGCAGGGAGCCCGATGTGGGACTCAATCCCGGATCCCAGGATATGCCCTGAGCTGAAGGGAGATGCTCAACTACTGAGCCACACAGGCATCCCCAAAATGCCTGGTTTAGAGCCCATTTTACTGCTTAATGGCTAGATAACTCTAGACATACTTCTTTTGTATTGAATGCATTGGTTTCCCCATCTGTAAAATGTGTTTAAAAATCAACAATATTTACCTGCATTAGCAGAATCGAGTATGTTAACACATGTGAAATATTTAGATAAAAATGTCTAGAGCAGAATAATTGCTCAGGAAAAGTTAATTACTATTAAAAAGAGAATGGAAGTTGATTTCTTCTGAAATCAAAGCAGGTTCTGCATCTTATTTGTTGCTCACATCTAGCACAGTGCCTGATGCCTTATCCATGATCCAATATTTATTTATTGACTAACTGAATGAATCTATGAAATAAAGACTACATTTTATAATGGCATTTAATATTATTTATATTCAGGCTTTATACTAAACAATGAATCTACAATGATCTACTAGTCCCCATCCTGGAGGACTTGAGTTTGATAAAGAACAAACAAACGTAAAATTAGAGTATATGGTAATGAACTCTGTTAGCAGAAGGCATAAGCAGTTGTCAAAGCTCAAAAGGACAAAGTACCACAGCTCAGGAAAGGAAAGTGTAGAAAAATCTTCCCAGAGTAGGAAACTCTGTGTTAGTGTTGAGGGCCAATGGAGGGATGGTCTCACCATTCAGAAACAGCAAATGCAGAAAGAAAACTAGGTCTGAGATTGTGGGACAATGATATGTTCAAATGGCATGTGGGTACCTATGGGGAACATCCAGATGGTGTTTCTAAGTGTCACTTAATGAGTTTCCTACATGAGTGGACCTATGTTTCCAGAGGAACTTTTAAAGAGGAAAATTACATAAGTTATAATTACAAAATTTGTCATAATAGGGACCATTTAATTAGAATTATAAACTAAAAGCATATTACTAATGACAAATATCTGACAAATATCAAATTATAAAATCCCCCAAAATAATGTAATTAGAGCATTTAATTAGCTGAATGTCTCACTTCTATAATATTGTTTTGCTTACATTTTTAGTTATATACTGTAAGGCCACCTCATCCATGACAATTCTGTAGTAAGATTTCCTATAGGAAGAAAAGGGAGATAATTCAGCCTTCCATCCAGGGTTGTCTATGGAAATGTAACTTTTAAATAATGGTTTAAAAACATGCTTCACAATCCCTTATTGAAAACTTTCTCTATAATTTTCTCTGTAGTTTCTTACTCAGGTGTTGCTGGTGGCCCAGGGAAAAAGCCTTATGGAAATTCTAGCCTTCTCAACTCCCTTGGCATGATTACCATTCAGCTAAGCCAAGCCTCCCCTGCTTTCCTTCCCTTTAGGAGCTTCTAGAGCACTGGGAGGGTGGAGCTGAGCTGGGAGGAAGAAAAAGTTATGAAACACTGGCCTCAGTAGTTTCCAAACAGGGAGTAAGGCCATGTCTAGTATGAGCTTATTTTTGTCATATTATAGTACAAAGACAGCGTCCAGAAAATTGATGAGATCCAACAAAACAAGTCTTTATTTAAGGAAGAAGGAGATTGGCCTGGAGAGGATCATAATGAAGGTGTGATGCTGGCAGTACATTACCCTCACCAAATCAGTAGGATAGCACAGAGAGAGTGAGGATGACTACAGGCTGAGATAATTATTCTATGTCCCTAGCACAGGAGTTGGCTAACATTTTTTTACTGTAAAGAGCCAGATAGTAAATATATTTGGCTTTGAGTACCCTATGGTCCCTGCTGCAATGACTCAACTTTGCCAGCAAGCAAGCAGCCATAAACAAAACACAAATGAATGGATGTGGTTGTATTCTAATTAAACTTAATTTTCAAAAATAGGCAGCTGATGAGATTTGGCCTTTGAGCCACAATTTGCTGACCCCTGCGTTAGCCTATGAGTTTGCAGGCTTGGCAGGGGGCATAGTTAAGAAAAAAAAAAAAAAAAAAAAAGTCCTGCAAAGGGCTTTGGAGCTAATAGGTAAGACTACTTCTCATGTATAAGATATGATTCTGTTTCAAAAGAGTTGACAAGGGATCCCTGGGTGGCGCAGTGGTTTGGTGCCTGCCTTTGGCCCAGGGCGCGATCCTGGAGACCTGGGATCGAATCCCACATCAGGCTCCTGGTGCATGGAGCCTGCTTCTCCCTCTGCCTGTGTCTCTGCCTCTCTCTCTCTCTGTGACTATCATAAAAAAAAAAAAAAAAAAAAAAAGAGTTGACAAGCATATTAGGAGAATCCAAGAGATTCAGTTGCACGTGCAATAGCCAAATGCAAATTTAAAGGCAGGAAGTCACGCATTTTAAATGAATGTCATAGACAACAAATGCTATAGAAAAGACAGAAATCTTCTCATATTGGGTGCTCAGGGAAGACTCCATAGAAACTAGGCTCTAATAATCTATTCATTCACAAATAGAATTTAGTAAATGTAGAAAGTAAAAAAATATTTCAAGTGTGAACAAAATATGAGCAAAGATGTGAAGGCTAGAATCTAGGGTGCCAAATACCATTACTCAAGGGAGCCATACAAAATTAGCTATTGGATGTAACCACTATTTATGAAGAAATAGTCTTCTAAACTACAGTTATACATGAAATAGAGTCTGTTAAACTTTTATCTTCAGGCCAAGTAGAAATACAAAGAGAATGAATCCCTTCCCCTGATGATCAGTTCTACAGACACTATAATTTACAGAAGCAGAGGAAATAAATACAAAGTCACGCTTCCTTGTAATTAATCCACCTGGACTATGTTTGCTGTGAAAGTTACCACTTTATTTTTTTAATATTTGTATTTATTTATTATTTATTTATTTATTTATTTATTTATTTATTTATTTATTTATTTTTGAAGTTCGTGAGATTTGTAACCTCCATCCTCCAGGGCACCCTGCAAAATAGAGACAATTCAGCACCTCCCTTGAGGGACTTGCAATGATAATGAAGTAGAAAAAAAAAAATACTAAGTTTTGCCTCCCGGATGCCTAGCTAGATTGCAAATAAAAACCCAGAGCTGCATTAGCTCTGTTATCTGCATTTTCAAGCTGTTCACAAATAGTGGGCTGAATGATATAGATTTGCACAGTCAGTGCAATTGTATTGAAGCAGGAATACAGCTAGCTATTTGAATATATAGTGAGTATGCTCTCTCAAAACATAATTTTCCACTAGAAAACAAAACAAAACAAAAATTAAGAACGGCTTTTTTGGACAAGAAATAGCAGAGGAAGTGCCAACATGAGCTTTATTCTATAAACACTCAAATTCCATTACATGATCCACAACTTTTCTGGCAAGTCTTTATTTTCTTTCCCATTCATTTTAAGTCTATGAATGCTTAAATAGGAAATGTGATCTATCTCAAAGGGAAAGAACCTGTATAGCTCCTATTAAGAATCCAGCAGCATCTCCCTCAGGGCTAAATTTTAAATACAGAATTACTCCTTGGCTCAAATTAATCTATGTGAATCTACAGTTTAACTGTCTCCTCCACTTCTCTTACTCTCACTGCTTAGTCTTACACAAAGAAGAACCAGAAAAGAGAACATTCTACATTTCCATAAAATGACCCATTTAAAATCTTCATCTTTCAACTACAAACATAAATTTCAATACCTAATATTACATGTTACCTTTCTTGATATAAATCATTATATTCTTCATTAAATATACATCTGAAAAGAGTATTTGTTATATATCAAGCATTCTTCTTATTAAAATTACATCTAAATATTAATTGCACATATTATGTCAGATATTTTGCTATTGTTTTATATGTCTTGACTTATTTAATTGACATTAAATATATAAACCAGATATTATTATATTCTACGTTTCATTGAACTGAAGCACAAAGAAGTTTAGCACCTTAAACCCATCCATCGGACTCCAGAGTTATGTTCTTGAGCAGTAATTTATTGTCTCTATAATAGTATATAAATAATAGCATGTCTGCTAAAAGCACAGCAAATATTAATTAAACCAAATATTTAAATAAATTAAACATTTAAACTGAGACTCAGTTCCTTATAGGAAAATTATTTTTATAAAGTAAAAAAAAAAAAATTAACAACAGATTCCATCTGTTTCTCTAAAGAGAACCAGTTTTTATCCAATTAATACTGAATCCCAACTATATGAAGATGGTCCTATATTAGAGATCTTTGATCTTATGACTGCAGGATAAAGGAGGCCTAGGATCATGTAAGAGACTCTCAGTATGCTCTGAGAGGCAGAGCCTCCTTAGAATTGCACATAAATATTTGAGTGAATACATATGATTGTTTTTTTTGTTTGTTTGTTTAAGTTGAAGTTTCATAGCTTTCATCATATTTTTAAAGGATCAATGACAATCCAAAGTTAATCCCCACTGTTCTGGAGGAAATGGACAAAATAAGTCCACTTTTGGAGTAGGCCACTTAGGACTCAAGTAAGAAGAGTCCTCTGCCTATACATTCCCTAAAGAATTCATTAACACCTACAGTTCACACAGGGGCGGCAAATTCAAACTTACTGTGTTCCCACAGTGCCTATGCTGTGTTCCATAGCCCAAGGTGTATGAATTAGGATTCTAGAGTGACGGGATGACCACCTGTCAAATCTTTATACCTTGAAGATCCAATTAACTCAGTGACTACAGTAGGGAATGATGGGAGTGACAGGAAAACCACAGAGTTGGCACTGAGGTATAGTATGACCCCTCTTACCTCTTAATAAAGATTTTTTCAGATCAAATTTCCTAATAGATGTTTAATATTGATGAAAAAGGGAGTCTTGATAATTCATCTTTTAACTCATTACATGAATTTCTCCGTCCCTGCATCTCAGGCACACTAGATGCAGCAATTTTAGGACATAACAAGGTTAAATGTGCTTGACGCTTTTTTTTTTTTTTAAGATTTTATTTACTTATTCATTAGAGACACAGAGAGAGAGGCAGAGACACAGGCAGAGGGAGAAGCAGGGTCCATGCAAGGAGCTCGACGCAGGACTCGATCCCCGGTCTCCAGGATCATGCCCTAGGCCAAAGATGATGCTAAACTGCTGAGCCACCCAGGCCGTGTTTGACTCTTTTTAAAGATATGTCATTCCACCATTCATCATCATTCTCGTGTTTATGTAGATGAGTTACAGTATGAATGAACAAGTTCTACCAAAAAGAAGAAGAAAAGATAGAAAGAAAAAGAAAGAAAATGGAAGGAAGGAAGGGAGGAAGGAAGGAAGGAAGGAAGGAAGGAAGGAAGGAAGGAAGGAAGAAAAGAAGAAAGAAGAAAGAAAAAAAGAAAGAAAGAAGAAAGAAAGAAAGAAAGAAAGAAAGAAAGAAAGAAGAAAGAAAAAGAAGGAAGAAAGAAAGAAAGAAGAAAAAGAAAAAAAGGAAAGAAAGAAAAACAAAAGAAAAAAAGAAAGAAAAGAAAATAAAAGAAAAGAAAGAAAAAAGAAAAGAAAAGAAAGAAAAGAAAAGGAAAAAAAAAACAAAAGAAAAGAAAAGAAAAGAAAAAAAGAAAAAAGAAAAAAATGCTCGAGTTTCAGCTTATGCTGTTAAGGATGAAGAGTAACTGGACAATGCTATGTGAAAACCATGCTGCCTAGATCCCACTTTCAGCTCTGTGTCCTTTAATTTTTCTTTTTCTTTTTTTTTTTTTTAAGTTGAGGGAGGATATCTGGAGTAGTGGTAGTGTGAAGCTTAGGGTAAAGATATGCAAATTACTCCCATTGTTCAGTGTCTCTTTAGCAGGATTAAGGTCCCAATGCAGCAGCTATTTGGAGTACTCAAAGTACATGGGTCATTGCACAGGACAAATGGTTATATGCACTTTATTTAGTAGTTTGTTGATTTTAATTATATCTGCCCTGCAATATTTAAATAAATGTAACCTGAAAAAGATGGCTAATATCAAGTGTTACTTTTCCTTAGAAGGGAAACTATTTTTATTTATGTCTAACCTAATGTATAGCTATGGGTAAAGTGAAAATGTATATAAACCAATCACTTATTTAAAGTCTTTAGTATCTTACTTTCGTCTGCAAGAAAATATCCAAGATATTACAATTGGCACATAAGGCCCCAAGTCCCAAGCTTTGGAGGATATCCTTCTAGCTTTCCTTTGGCCACGTCATCATCCAAGGGATAAGGCATCTATCTATGTGGTCAAGGGAATGTGCTCTGGGAATTCTTTAGAGTGTCTCTTTGTGGGATATGTGGTAGAACTTGTTGGCCAGGGTGTTCACACACATAAATGATGAGCCTTTTAGGGTACATGGCAGGGCTAGGTGTGGCAAAAAGAAAAAAGAGAGAGAGAGAGAGAGAGAGGCACACCAAAGGACAGTTCACCTCTTACTGCACTATTTGGTGAAGAAGTTCAATACTTTTGAGATTTCTGAACTAGAGCCTGGCCTATGAGACCACTAGGAAGGTTTATATGACAGTTGCTTAAAGCTTAATTAATAACCTTTGAAATTTAAACATATGGTATACAGACATCCATATGTACTCTTTGCTGAGATATGATTTGAAGGCAGGTCTACTAACTGATCCAAACTTTGACCTTCTCTCTAGCCCCATCCTTTTTCAACTCTGCCATTTCCATTGCAATGGGATTTGGAATCATCATGCATTATTCATAGCTTTCTGTTTTATATCTTTCTACTGGGGCATTTTCTTTCATATGTGATTTTTTTCGTTGGCTGTGCTCCAAATTCCACCCTACCTTGTATGATAAGTAGGTTCTTTAAAGAGATAGATCAGACATCATCTTTTTGCTGAGTCCTTTGCTAATGCCCCTGTTCTACTGTTCTCTCTATCCCAGGTTATCCTTCCTCTGTGATCCCATTCATAATACATCTTCACCTGTAAGGCTCTATTCCTTTTGCTACTTATTAATGAAGGCAACCTTTTTCTAAGAAATCTGTATAACATCTCAAAATAGCTCTTGTTCTACATCCTCAGCTCGATAACTATTTCAACTTTATGTACTAAAATAACTCACACACATCAGTAATTGTTGGGACACAGAATTAAAATACTAATACCCAGTGAAGAAAAAGGATAGAAATGAGTCAAAGGAAAGGCTTGCTGTTAAAGTCCATCAACTGAGGCCAATGCCTAATTATTGCTGTACTTATTTCAGTTTATATTGATGTAGTTTAAACACTACATGGTCCTATGTTCTTCTGTGACATTTTAATAGTACAAGAGACAAACCACAAGGGAAAAGCACAAAATGGGGGCTGAGCTAGAAATATACAATCCAAATGCAATAGAGTAATATTTACTCCATGGCTACTAAGGAGAGTGTTCAAATCTTTACTATAGGGAGTGGTGTTTACATTGTTTCTCAAAGTTTATATATTCTCTTTAGAAAACCTGCCACTATTGCACACCTGGGGATTTATCCCAAAGATACCCATGCAGTGAAACATCGGAACACCGGCACCCCAATGTTCACAGCAGCAATGTCCACAATAGCCACACTGTGGAAGGAGCCTTGGTGTCCATTGACAGACGAATGGATAAAGAAGCTGTGGTCTATGTACACAATGGAATATTCCTCAGCCATCAGAAAGGACAGATACCCATCATTTGCTTCAACTTGGATGGAGCTGGAGGGTCTTATGCTGAGTGAACTAAGTCAACCAAAAAGGACAAACATTGTATGGCTTCATTCATACAGGGAATATAAAAGTAGTGAAAGGGAATAAAGGGAAAAGGAGAGATAATGAGTGAAAATATCAGTGAGGGTGAAAAAACATGAGAGACTCCTAACTCTGGGCAACAAACAAGTAGTGGAAAGGGAGGTGGGTGGGGGGTGGGGGTGATGGGGTGACTGTGTGACGGGCACTGAGGGAGGGACTTGGTGGGATGAGCACTGGGTGTTATGCTATATGTTGGCAAATCGAACTCCAATAAAAAAAGAAAACCTGCAAGGTGATTCCTTCATACTCAGCTATTATAGCATATACATGCTTAGATCAATACAGATAAAATATACCCTCAGCCATATATAGTATTCTGGGAACAAATCATGCTGCAAGACAAAAAAAAGTATCAATCTGTTTTCAAAATAGTCAAAGATAAGAGCACCCAATATTTTAATTGATGCAACATTGAAATGCATTTTGTAATCCTCTCTAAAAGGTAAACCTACATGGTATAAAGTTCAATTGAATTGAAAATTGAATCAAAATAAAGTAACATAGTCCCATCACAGAAAGATAACTAAATATGTTGTGATATGTCTTTAGTGTGTTTTTTTTTTCATTTCACTGCAACAACAGGAAAGTGTGGAAATAAGCAATTATACTTTACACAATTATATTTTAAAATTAGGGAGCGTTAAGGGGCCTAAAAGGAGAGTAAGGTTGCTATACCTTACTCAAAGTAGTAAATGGTGACATTTGTAGGTTATGTTAATATATATATATACCCAGAGAAACCACTAAGAAATCAATACAAAGCAATATATCCATTAATCAAAATTGAATTCTAAAATATGTTTAAGTAATCTACAGAGAGACCAGGAAAAAGAATGAATGAAATGAGAAGCACAGGGTCAAACATAAAACATAATAAAATATCAGGTTTAATCTGCAGTATATCAATAATTATCTGTAAATGCTATAAAAAGGCCAGTACAAGGCAGAGATTTACAGAGTGGATAAAAAACACAATCCAGCTCTCTGCTCTCCGCTATCTATAGAAACTAACTTCAAACTTAAACACATAAGAATGTTGAAAGCACAAAGAAAGAAAAAAAAAAAAAAGATGTATCACTCAAACATTAATCACAAAGCAGTAGCTATATTAATATTACATAATACACACCAGACATAGAAAGTTGCCAGGAATCAAAAGGGACACTACATAATGATAAAGAAACAATACAGAAGAGTAAATAGCAACCATAAATGTGTATACACCAAAAACAAAAACAGTTTCAAAATAATGAAGCAGATATTCATAGATATGAAAGAAGTAGATAAATCCACATGTATTAGTGGGTACTTCAAAATTCCACTTTCAGTAATTGGTAGGACAACTAGACAGAAGAATAACAATGTTAAAAACAACAACACCTGTGCCTGCATCACACCATCAAACAATAGGATTTCATAGACATTTATAGAAGACTCCATCCAACAGCTATAGAACACATATTCATTTGAAGCACTAATGAGAAATTCTTCAAAATTGACCCCCCAAAAGGCTTAATAAATTGAAAAGAATTAAAATGCCAGGAATATGTTTTATGACCATAATAGTATCTGTATAGGAAAGAGTTAACTCAGTCGTATTGAGTTGCTCAAATCTTGCACATTTCCAAGGAGCACTTGCTTTTTATGACTGGCCTTTGGCGAGCTCTTGAGGATTAAACTACTGGAATAATCTCATGGTAGTGTGTGGAATGCTCAGAGCCTCGAAACACACCGCACCCGTTTGCCTAAACAGTTTGTACATTTTGATTTGTGGTGAATGACTTTCCTTCTTTGGGGAGTTTAGGAACTTCTGAAGGTTCACTAACTGTTTCAGTAATATGTACCCACATGGCTGAAATCCAGTAAGTCCTAGACTTCTAAACTCAGATGAACTTTCTTAGTAGAAAAGTCTTGTCAATTGTTACCACATTTATTGCTGGATGGTGTAAGCATGCTTAGGGCAGCTTGGGAGAAAACTCTTGGGAGAAAGGTATGCTTCAGTTCCTCCAGATTTTGCCCCAATATGTCTTTCCTCTTTGCTGATTTGAATTTTTATCCTTTGGTTGACAAATTGTATGCCTTCGGAATCCCATGAGTTCCTCTAGTGAATCACCAAATCACCAAACCCTCAATACAGTGTTAGACTTAACATCAGTAACAGAAGGACAATAAAATCACTAAACAGTATGAAATGAAACAATTCACTGCTAAATAGAATCCACAGGTTAAAGACACAATTTCAAAGACATTTTTGAATATGTAGAACCAAATGAAAATGGTAACCAACATATCAAAATTTGTTGAATATAGATAAAGCAGGGCTTAGATGAAAATTAACAAATACAATTCTAACATTAGAAAAAAAGTAATGTCTCAGATCAATAATCTATGCTTCTATCTTAAGAAGATAGAAATAAGAAGAGCAAAACAAGCTCAAAACAAATAGATGGATATAATAAAAATAAGGACAGTAATAAATGAAATTAAAATAGAAGTATAATAGAGAGTGGGGCACCTGGGAGGCTCAGTCAGTTAAGCCTCTGCCTTTGCTTAATTCATGATCCCAGGGTTCTGGGATGGAGCCCCACATCGGGCTCCCTGCTCAGCTGAGAGCCTGCTCTGCCTCTCCCTTTTCTGCTTCCCCCCACCCTGCTCCTGCTTTCTCTCTCAAATAAATAAAATATTTTTAAAAAAGGAAATATAACAGAAAACATTAATGAAATAAAATCCCAGTAGTTTGATTCTAAAAATTTATAAGATTGATAAACCTCTAACAGTGTGACTGATACACAACATATACAATATAAAATATCAATATCAGTAATGAAACAGAAGATATCACAACACATCCTACAGTCATTACAAGGGTAACAAGGACACACCACAAATAACTTTACACACATAAATCCACAGAGAAGAAATGGGTCCGTTCTTCAAAACTCACAAGCTAACAAAACTCAGTTAAGATATAAAGGATAACCTCAAAACCCTATATATAATAAAGCAATTAAATTTATTATTAAAGAGCTTCTGAAAAATAAACCTGGAGGTCTACATAGTCATTGGAGTATTTTATCAAACATTTGTAAAAGGTTTAATAACAATTTTACAGAATCTCTTTCAGGAAATAGAAGAAATGGGGACACTTCCAATGAATCTAGTAATAAGCTGGTATCAAAACCAGACAGCAGAAAAATCGAAAAATCAAAATTACAGGTCAATATATCTAGATGCAAAACCTTTGACAACATATTAACAAATACAATTCAGAGTGTATTTTTAAAAATATATCATGGTTAAATGAGTTTTCTTCCAGGTATGCAAGGTTGGTTCAATATTTAAAAACCAATCAGTGTAATAACCAGCCATATCAAATAATTTTTAAAAATATGATCGCTTAACACAGAAAAAAAGCATTTGACAAATGCAATACCCATTCAGGATAAAAACATTAGAAATAGTGGGAAATTTCCTAATCTCATAAGGATCAACTACAAAAACCTATATCTAGCATCATACTTAATAGTCAAAGACTAAAAGTCTTTCCCTTCAATATCAGATGCAAGGCAAGAATGCTGTCTCTTACCACTATTATCCAAAATATTATCAGATGTTCTAGCCACTGAAACAAGGCAAGAAAAGGAAATGAAAAACATATAGATTGAAAAGGAACAAATAAAACCACTTTTATTTATAGAAAGCATAATTGTCTACATAGAAACCCACAAAAATCTGTGATGAAAAACAAAATTACCTCCACAAACAGACAAACAAACATACCTTCAGCAAGGTCACAAGATTCAGGATTAACACACAAAATTTAACTGCATTTCTGTATACTGAAAATAAATAAGAGAAAATGTTTGTTTAAATTAAAAACAGGGTATCAGATATAATTTCCCCAGTGTTAAATGAAATGCTCAGTTGTAATTCTACCGTGTAATAATTGTGAACTGGATCTTTATGATAAAAATTGTAAAATACTGATGAAAGAAATCAAAAAAGTCCTGAGTTCACGAAGAGAAATATCATGTTCATGGACTGGAAGACTCAGCACACTAAAAATGCCAAATGTCCTCAAGTTCACCTACCAGCTTAACGAAAAGTTTATCTAATATTAGCAAGTTTCTTTACAAACATTGAAAAAACTTGTTCTAAAATCCATATGGAAGAAATCTATATGGAAGGAGACAGACTTTAGAATAGATTAAAATTTTTTTGAAAACAGATCAACTGTGAGGAATCACTTTTCCTAATGATAAAGATGATTATATGGCTGCAATAATCACTAATCACAAGAGAATGGCATCAACAAAGAGACAAATAGAAACGTGGAACAGAGTATCAAACCCAGAAAAGACCCACACAGATCTGCCCACCACACAAATATGTCCAATTAATCATGTAATTTTTGATAAAGGAAAAAAGAAGTAAACTTCACATGTTATATAAAACCAGCAAAATTAAGTGAAAGGATATCATAGTCTTAAATGTAAAATGTGAAATGATAATACTTCTAGAAAAATGACATAGGAAAAACACTGCACAACCTAGGACTACATTAAGGTGTTTTAAACTTAACCCAAACACACAATCCATAATAGGAAAATTTCATAAGTTGAGCTTGACATATATTAAAAACTTTTGTTAGGTGAAAGACCTTATTAAAATATTAGGCAAATTTTAAAACTAGGAAATTTATTTGCAAATTACATATATCTATTAAAGCCTTTTATCGAGTATGTATAGAATTTTCAAGTGTCAACATTAAGAAAAGTTTTTGAAAATGAACAAAATATAAGAAAAATATATTCTCAGATATTTCACAGTCAAGAGAATGTAAAGAAAATATATTCGAGATCATTAGCCATTAGAGAACTGCAAATTAAAACCACAGTAAGGTATCACCACACACATATCAGGAGGAATTAAATTAAAAACAGGTGAAAACACAAAATGCCATCAATAAGATGGATAGAAAAAAAGAAAAAGATGGATAGACTGGATCATTCGCATATTGCCTGTGGGGGTGGAATATAAAATTTTGTAAGTGAGAACACTAGAATTTTACCCCTGATTCTTCAGATTCCAAAACCAATGTTCCTAACCACTATAAGGTAGTTTAGGCAATTTTATTTTTTTTATTGCTGTCTTACCTACCTCTAGGCTTTTTATCAGTTTTTTTAATGGAACCTTTGCTGATAAGAGCATGGAAGTTAGGATCAATGGTGGACTTAGGAAGGAAACGTAGGTGGTCATGCAGCCCAATGTTTGGAACCAACTGGAGCCTATTCTGAAAAGATTAAAAACTCTTTCTGGAAAAAAAAAACAAATAACAAATCAAAACAATACTCTGACGAATGGTTTTTGCAAACATCTATAGTATAAATACGGTAACTATGACCAATTTCAGGTGCCGATATGACATCAGTGAATGTGAGACTGGGAAGAACCATGTGTTCACAACACATCATTTTTGGTTATTTTCACCATTCAGAAGCAACCCATACAAACAACCTAATGAGCACACATAATTGTAATACAGAGTGAAATAATGAGGAAGAGGCGTCTTTTCAGTATTTACTATCATTATTTTTTATACATTTTTTTAAATTATAGGTTTGTGCAACTTAATTTTTTTGCAACTTAATATTTAATAACTGCTATTTTCAAAAATTGAATCACAAAATGCCTCAAAATTGACCAGCTTCCTACTGTGAATCAATATGAGTCAGTTCTAGTATGCACAACGACGTAATGTCATTGTATTTCTCCAGTTCTAATTCTCAGACACTCTCACTAAAGTAACCCTAACTGGTACACATGGAGTCCATGATCGAAGTCCAAAGAAGCTTCCTGCAATGGGGAATATTTGGAAGATATATGCTAAAATCACTTGAAGTTTATTCTCTCTCTCTCTCCCCTCCATTTTGCTGCTCTTAGATATTCATTCCAAAATACTGATGTTGATATTTCTTTTAATAAATTATATTTTAAAACACAACATCTTAAAATGATGCACATCTTCATGCATGTATTCTTAACCCAGGTTGAGGACACTAAAAATGCAGTATTTTGGCTCATTATAAAATTGTCTGAGGCGAACTACTTGAACTATTCCCTCATGAGAAAACAAACTGTAGAAAATTCATTGGTGTCTTTATTATATCATCCAGGGTGGATTCCACAGCAACTCATATGCCCACTTTTATTCAAAAAACAACACAACACCAACTAGGATTCCTCAGGTTTTGGTATCAGGAATATTTGCACATTTTTTTGTCCAACACTAAAATCACTGAAAACATTCTCCTTTTCCTCTGGCAAAAACAAATAAGTGACAACAAATATAAATTCTGCATTTATTTTGCCCTGGTCAAACAAACAAACAAAAAAGCAAATAAAAATACATTTAAAAATATTGCTTATTTTTTAACTCCTATTAAATATACTTCTATTATATAAATCCAAATAAATAATTTTAAATAATTTTTAATTGGCATAATTCCACACAATTCTTTTGCCAGAGGGGGGAAATAACAATCTTCATAATTAAGTTGAATCTTTGAGGAAAATACCACCTTAACATAAAACAATACTGATATTTTTTTAGAAAACAGTATTTCTGCTGCCAATAGGGTAATCTTAGTTATAATATTCTTCAGATTTCATAAGTTTTACAATGTTTAAAAGATAGTATGACAATGGAAAATTAATGTCACAAGTATTTTTTTTTTCAAATTCCATACCTTCATTTTTAATCATTACACAGTTGCTTATATTTTACTTAAATCCTGAAAGGGACTTATTTTGTCTATATCTTTTTGATTTGGTGTTATCAATAACGATCATGGAATATTTGCTTTACTCACTTCAAAAGATTGCTGTGTCTAAGAATATTATGTATCATTAAAGAACTTTGAAAAAGCTATAAAAATCTATCAAGCATCATTTCTCTTCTCAGGTCATTAAACTTGGTTAGCTTCACTACCAGTTCATAAAAGAGAGTCATGAATGATTCCCAGCGATTTATAAATTCTTTTCCTACTTAGTGCCTGACCACGACCCTGAACCTCAAAACTTTTTATTTTCCAATGCCAAATTCCTGACTACAAATACAGAATTCCCTTTCTGCTACAGACATCCATCAAATTATTTGTTCTCAAAATCCCTTTATGAAGGGTACTCTTCATAGTGTACTTTTTTGTTCTTTTCTCCCTTTCTTTCTTCTTTCTTTCTTTCTTTCTTTCTTTCTTTCTTTCTTTCTTTCTTTCTTTCTTCTTTCTTTTCTTTCTTTCTTTCTTCTTTCTTTTCTTTCTTTCTTTTCTTTCTTTCTTTTCTTTCTTCTTTCTTGTTCTTTCTTTCTTTCTTTCTTTTCTTTCTTCTTTCTTGTTCTTTCTTTCTTTCTTTCTTTCTTTCTTTCTTTCTTTCTTCTTTCTCTTTTTCTTTTTCTGTACTTTGGGAGAGGAAATGGTATTAATATTCATTTAATTGGGCTCTGGAATCCTTTTTTATAATTGTTTTGAGTGGCCCTTGGGTGGCTCAGTCAGTTGAGCATCCAACTCTTGGTTTCAGCTCAAGTCATAATCTCAGGGTCTTGAGTTCAAGTTCTACATCAGGCTCCAAGCTCAACTAGGAGTCTGCTTGAGATTCTCTCTCTCCCTGTCCCTCTGTCCCTCCCCCAGCTCGAGCTCTCTCTTCCTCTCTGAAATAAATAAATAAACCTTTAAAAAAAAGTTTTTTGAGTAAGAAATTCCTCCCTTTGACACCTGATTCTTCCTAAATTGGGTCCAGCACTCTCCAATAAAAGTTGGGACAAAGGAGAAAGAATCTCATGTCAAGGATTAAGCATTTGCCAATTTCATAAGAAACTAGAATTAGTATATTCATTTCCGTTGATCCCATCTCTGCCATCATCAGTTCTTTTGTCCATTCTTTATTTTCTAATCAATTTAACTGTTTATTGTAATGTATACAATAAAATGTATTCAGTATTCAAGGGTACTATTCAGTGATTTAGAAAAATGATACACCCAAGTATTCACATCCCAGTTAAGGTGTAGACTATTTCCATCACTTCAAAATGTTCCCTTATTCCCCTTTACTATCTATCTCCCATCCACTAAATCAGACAACCACTGATCTTATTTCTATCAGTAGCATCCACTGTTCTAGAACTTCATATAAATGTGTCACGAAATATGAACTCTTTTGAGCCCATCTTCTTTTACTCAGCACAATGTTTTTATTTAACAAAATGTATTTTTTTTAAGATTATATTTATTTATTCATGAGAGACACAGAGAGAAAGAGAGGCAGAGACACAGGCAGAGGGAGAAGCAGGCTCCATGCAGGGAGCCTGATGTGGGACTCAATCCCCAGACCCTGAGATCACACCCTGAGCCGAGGGCAGGCACTTAACCACTGAGCCACCCAGGTGTCCCAACAAAATGTTTTTAAATGCAATCATGTTGTTGCATGTTGTGATACTTTCTTGTTTTTATTGAGGTGTAGCATTCCATTGTATGAATGTGCCTCAATTTGTATATCCATTCATCTAATGATGGAAATGTATTTGGTTTCTATATTAGATGATTACAAATAAAGCTGCTATATATTTTTTGTAAAAATATTTTTGTGACTCTATGTTTTCTTTTCTTTTAGATAAATTAGAATTACCAAGTCTGATGGTTAGTGTATAGTTAACTCCAAAAGAAAAAAAACTTTTTCCCAAAGGGGTTGTATAATTTTGCACACCCATCAACAATGTATTAGTATTTCTAATTTCTCTATGTTCTTGCTAACCTTTGGTACCGTACTTTAATTTGCATTTCCCAAATGACTAGTGATCTTATACATTTTTTTTCTTTTTTAAAATACACATTCAAATCTTTCATTATATTTTATATTGATACATTAATCTCTTTTGAATCACTGAGTTGTAAACTTTATGATGTATTCTGGTCACAAATAATTTGTAAAGTATGCATAATGCAAGTATTTGTCATTAATCAGTGACTTTCATTTTCTTAACAATTATATTTGAGGATAATTTTTGATGAAGCAAGTTCTCAATCATCTTATATCACTATTAATTTTGTGTTAATATCTGTGTACTAATAAATATCTGCCCCAAAGTCATAAAATTCTCCTGTGTGTTTTCTTCCAGAAATTTTTAAACTTTACCTTTATATTAAAATATGATAGATTTGGAATTATCTTTTATATTGTGAAAGTTAGGGGTTCAAGTTTTATTTCTTCCACATGAGCTATATTACTATTTATTAAAAAGGTTATTATTAAATCTTAATATTAAATACTATTATCAAAAAGCCCAAAGAAAGGTTTGGCCTTGTCCAGCTCCTGGAGGGTGACTTCTAAAGCCATGGAATGTCTTACCTGCTAAGAACATCTTTGTTTACCTGTAGATCTATGACCATGCCAGGTAGCCTATGCTAACGATGAGCTTTATGGTAAAAGCCGTGGGCCAGGTAATACCATCTAGACCTTTTATAGGTACTAGAGAATAAGGTTAGTCACACAAGTGGTTCATCACACATAATTCACTGAGCACCAATAAAATTTTTGGACTCCAAGGCTTAGGTGAGCTTCTGTGTTTGACAATATTCCATTCCTGGAGAAGTGCCATCTAATGACTCCACTGTTAGAGGAAAATCTGAAGGTCACACCTGAAACTCTCCTGGACTTTTCCTGTTGCTGATTTTAAGCTGCGTCTTTTCATTATAATAAACCACAATTCTGAGTATAATAACTTTGATGAATTCTGTGAGTCCTTTTGGAAAATTACAAAACCTAAGGATAGTCTTAGGGATCATACATATGGTCAATTAGACATTACTTTTTCAATGTATATTTGTCTACTTTTAGTTCGCTTAATTATAGTAAATTTATATTATTTGATATCACTAAATTTTACGTTTACTTTAAAAAAATGTTGGCTAAGTATTTTGCATTTTTGTACACCTTTTAGAATCATTCTTTCATTTTCTTCTGAAAATCCTCCTGAAATGTTGAATGGGGTCATGTTAAATCTCAGACCAATTCAAAGAGAATTGATATTTTAAAAATATTGAAATGTCTTATTCGTGAACTTGGATGTGTCCATTTATTTAATCATCTTTATTTTTTCTCCTCTCTGTATTCTTACCTCTCAATTTCTTATAAATATTTGTCTTTCTATAGCATCTATTCCCCAGCACAAAATCCACTATGAGTGCTTTCAAGCTGGGCATGAATATCATCCTTCTGTTGCCAGGACAATAGAGGAGTTCAGTCCTCAGACTAAGGAGGGCCTCTGTTCAAATCTAAAATAATTTATCAATTTCAACAGTTATGCTATGCTCCCAGTAACTATTAAATATTAAATGTTAGAAAGAGGAAGGAGAAATGGAAGGAGAGGGAAGACAACTATGAAGGAAGAAAATGCATTTTCTCTCCTAGATCATGTTCCGTATAGTACCCCACTCAACACATCTACATAGATTATAAGCATTCTATAATGAATAAATAAAATCTGAAGCAAAATCACTGATTTACTTAAAACTTTTGTGTTTTCTATTTTCCATAGACCAGATTTTTAATATATTCAAAAATATAAAAAAAAAACTTCTGGGGTGCCTAGGTGGCTCAGTTGGTTAAGCATCTGCCTTTGGCTCAGATCATGGTCCCAGAGTCCTGGGATTGAGCCCAGCGTCAGGATCCCTGTTCAGCAGGAAGCCTGCTTCTCCCTCTCCCTCTGACCCTCCTCTCTGCTCATGCTTTCACTTGCTCTCTCTCTTTCTCTCAAATGAATAAATTCAATTAAAAAATAAATAATTAATTTAAAAGTTCTGTATTCACAACTTTCACTTATGTAGCATCTTAGCATGGGTTGCAGCAATTCTTACAGCCTCAAAGTTACATATATAGAAAAGAATTTCAAATACAATTTATAAAGTTTTTAAAACAGTACATTGCTTTCCAAGTTTTACTTGAATATTGGAAAAAAAAGGCAAGGTTTGACTGACCAAACACATTTACCTACCTGAAAAGACAATTAATTTATACTAGTATCACTTACAGAAAACATTGTCAAAGGTTCATCACAGATTTTCAATGGATTTTTTTAAAAATGAAAATAAGGTGGGGATGTCTGACTATCTCAGATGGTAGCGCATGTGACCCTTGATCTCAGGGTCATGAGTTCAAACCTCACATTGGGTGTAGAGATACTTTACATAAATAAAATAAAAATATAAATATAAATAAATAAACAAACAAACAAACAAACAAACAAATAGTGCCTGATTGGCTCAGTTGGTGGACCATGCTACTCTTGATCTCAGGGTTGGAAGTTCAAGCCCCACATGTGGTATGGAGTTTACTTAAAGTAAAAATAAATATTTTTAAATGGAGAATATTAAAAAAAATAATATTAAAATATTGCTAAATTGTTGATTTTTTTTAAACTCCGTAACAATTCATTCTGACAGAGGCTAACACAAAATCCAAGTATGAGTTTGCCTTTCTGCATTTTCTGTCATCATATCAACCAGGACCACCATCTGAGGGCTTAGAGAATATTTGATCCATAAGCATGAGATAAATAACATATAGCATCATATCAAACTAAGTAACCCACAACAAAAAGTAAATAATATGCAAGAGTAGTCATATAATCATATGATATACTGATCACATATCACCTATCTCATAACCTTGAGTCTGCCAATATTAAAATTTATCAAAATGCCGTTTGAAGTCAAAGCAGAAGAACCAATGTGCAGTAAGTTCCTGGACAGGAAGCTGAATTCTTAAAGATTCAGTAAAAAAAAAAAAAAAAAACTTAAGTCAACAAATTTTATGTAGTGCTGTGTCTCCAATAGACAGAATATAGTATAGGAACCAATGTGGAAGCCCGAGTGGTTCCATGTATGTTAAACCCCAGTAACTTATTTGGGGAGAGTTTACTTTCTCTTTCTGCAGCTCTGGATTCTGGAAGTTTCAAGCTTCTTTTTTCTTAAAAGAGAACTACGTCTTCCAGGGGAAAAACAAGAGACCCATCGAACCATAAACTACAGCTGTGTCTCCAACACCTCAGGGTTCTTTTGACAAGAAACCAGCAGGCAAAAACAAGTTGTTCTCTCAGCAGGGTGATAGAGCACTGATGCACACCATATGCTGAGAAGAATATGTGTTGGTACCCAGGTGACCTGACCCATTGGATGCTCCTGATGCCGCTGACCATTTTCATGGTAAATGACAAGAGAAACAAGCATGTCATGAAAAAATTTTTGGTGATAAAGGTGTCTGAGCCCCTGTTGGATGACTCTGGAGAATGTCAGGACATAAGCCATAAAACCACTGGAGTGTACAGTGGAGGGAGATGATGCATATCATTTGTGTCCCCAATATCACCTACAGTGAAGGAGCCTACACTTTGTCCCTCTAACTTTTATTTTTTAAGTTTCTCCCAGGAAAGGAGGCCCACTGGAATACTGGAAGGGCTGTGTCCATAAATTAATTAAAGATTTCAATTACTCAAAGTTTTTCTGGGGTAGACACTGGGATGTACTGTCCATATTCCTCTTCAGGCATGAAAAACATGTAGTCCCACACAGCTGAGTATACCTTGGCTCTCAGTCCACTTTAAAAATCACCTCAACTGAAGACAGCTACCTCGGCCAAGGACATGTCCCTTCCTGGGAAGCATGCATTTGACTCTTTGATAGAGGAATATAAAGTTCTGGGTCCCTTTGTCCCAACTCAGGATAACTCTGAAGGGTAGTCTCAGCTTTAGAGGTCTCCGTAGAATAAACTGTGCCTTCAGTGAAAGTGCACTGTAGTCCAGCCTCTTCTCTGCCCAATTCTGCTCCCCTTCTCTTCCATAAGAGTTGATCTCAAGAATTTTCTCTAATAAACTTCTTTTTAACTAATCTCCATATCAGACTCTGCTTCCCAAGAAACCCAATCTGAGACATGATCTCATAGATGCTAAAATCCTGGTTTAAGATAAGTAATGAAAATTGAAAAATGTTATTCATTTGAGTTCTTTTTATGAGTATTACAATAAAATACATCAAATTTAAAAATATGTGTTTTGACTCACGTATATTCTACATGAATTATAATTTAAAGATTTAATTAGATCAAAGCTCTAATTCAAATAAACTTTGGAAGAAAGTTTAGTAACTATGTAGGGTATAAACTATGGTGCAAAAACAAAATCTATTTTATCATGAGCTGATTTATTCACTTATTTAATCTATTTAATGATAACAAGGTTTTCATGAAAAACGACATCTTTTTGTAATAAAATACATCAAATAGTTTGTAGCACTTAAGTTTATGGCCTTCTTTCTATTGAAAAATCTGATGGCCATTAATTACAAAAGATAAATAATTTAAAAATAACTTTAGAAAATGTGATATAGTAAATAATAGTGGATAACGATTACCAAGCTAGATTTACTTCAATTGCTCTACTAATTTTACAATGGGCTCCTTAATATAAAAATTAAATAGCTTTATTCTAAAGTAAGATCTGTGTAAACATTTATAAAGCAGCTGCCTTTCAAGTAAAAGTGAAAGTTGCATAGGATATACTGTAAATAAAAAGAGACAAAAACATTTGCAGTTAAATAAGTTCTGAAATAAGGGAATATTAAATCCCATCCTGGATAATCACAATTCATGTGAACATATTAAATCATTTACAGAAGAACCAAATGAAATATGAACTGTCAACCTGAGATTTTACTAACTTAATTGATACTAATTCAGTAATTCCAGGCCATCCATTTATATTTTATTTTTATTACTATTTATTTATTTGACAGAGAAAGAGTGCATACGTGTGTGTGCAAATAAGTAGGCAGAGAGACAGGCAGAGGGAGAGGGAAAAACAGGCTCCCTGCTGAGCAGAGTGACCTGGGCTCCATCCCAGGACTCTGGGATCATGACCTGAGCCAAATGCAGATAAGATCAGTGGCTTAACCCACTGAGCCACGCAGGTGGCTCCAACCCATTTATATTTTTATAAATCACGAGATGTGTCTTGGGTAATACCAGTTCAAGGATATTTTCCATTTATTCTTATTCAAGTATTGTGTAGTAAGCAGCTACTGCGTACAATGGAGTTTCACTACAAAAAATTATGAGACAGTGTTGGCCTTTCTGGAACTTGATTCAAGGGGAGAAAACAGAAGATAAACACTGAAGTAAGATCATTACAAGTGGGTGTTAAATACCATTAGGAACATTAAAACCAAACATATTAAAATATAAGAAATAAAACGGCAAAAAAATAAAGATGTATAAAATCATAATTCAAACCTTCATATGTTGACTTGGTATACTTGCATTCACAACACAAAATGAAAGAAACTTTTAGAATTATAATGAATTTTTAGTTACTTAATTTTATTGAGGCAGAGGGCATTTTTTTGTGAGAGTCCTATTGGTGACCGCTTCTTGTAAGCGTGAAGTAAACGTAGACTATCAACTTTGCTACCTCAAGATATGAAAAGAGGGAAAAATTCCAGAAAGATGAACAATATCCAACAGTCAATCTTTAGATGGAAAACATTTAGATTTTCTTTCTTTGCTCCCAGAAGTTCACTGTATGATGATATCATTTGGCTTCAGTTTGGACTTAGGTAAAATATGAATTTTAATGCCCAGCCATTTCCCCTCTTGCCACAAGGCATATTTGGTGTACATCTAGAACTTCGTGTTGGATAAATGCCATCTCCCTTTGGAAGCTCGCGTGCTTCCTCATCAACCATGAGAACTCTGTAATGTGTCTGTCCCTATTTCACACAGGCAATCAAAAAGCTCAATTCCAATACAGATGCTAACTCTTCTGAATAAAAAATTGCATTATCAATTTTTCACTCCTCTGTTGCTTCACTAGTTTCCTTATTTCCTTTTTTAATTATGAGATATTTCAACTGTGTAGAAATGCAGAGAAAATAATATAACAACCAATATAATTGAATAGATGTCAAAAATGTGCTTACTATATTCTGATCTTAATTCCAAGGAAAACAAGCGTTTGATACAGCCTCATAGGTTGATCTCATCCTTCTCACACCATCCGCAGAGGCAACCAGTGATTTGAAGTGCAGGTGCATTGCTGAACTCTACAGAGAATCATCAGACAATCTCCTAATAAGGCAACATTTATTTTGTTTAAACACGCTGCAGTAAGGGGAAGTACTACCCTGATGGGGGTACTTGTAGGTCTCAGGGCCAGGTTTCAAATAGTTTATGGTTTGTCTTTCAAGGTGGACATCTACTATAATTGTAAAGAGTTTGTAATCCAAGAGTTGAGGAGATTCACAGAGTAAACTGGTGGTCTTAAAATGGATCTTAGTGAGTATACTAGTTAACAGGGAGTTATTTGCCCAGATAAGCAGACTTTATCCCTGACAGTGATTCGTTTGTTTGTTTGTTTGTTTGTTTGTTTTTCTGACAGTGATTTGTAGAAATTTTCTTGAAACAACAAAATTTTTTTATGGGTTTAGTCTTAATAATTCCAGGCACATGGTTTCTGGAATAAACAACTAAGTCATTATGACAGAGATCTTTTATACCGTAGATTAATGCAGATAGTTTTAGTTTTTAGTACCATGTCTGATACGTATATGTGTGTGTTATATGTACACTATTGTGTGGATTTCCATGAATAATCTCTTTTTTAATCAAACTACGGTACTATCAACTATAAGACATGCTATTATTTTGTATGTCGATGAGGCAGAAAACCTTACGCCAGAGTAACATGCTACTGCCTGTAAGATTCAGAGATGTCCTGATTTAAAAAATATATACATTTTAGTATTGTTGAAAAATGAATATTCTGTAATTTTCTGAATTCCAAAATGTTTAATAAATGATACCATGCTATCGGTACCGTTTCTCCCTTATATACATTTTTTAACTTTATTTCTGGAGATCTAATAGATGATAGATAGATAGATAGATAGATAGATAGATAGATAGATAGATAGATAGATAGATTTGTGTGTATATATAATACATATATACACAAATAGATGTAATTTCTTCATTTCAATTAATGTATTTCATTGCATAAACAAATCATCTCGCCGGGTCATTCTTTATTTGTGGAGAATCAAGTGGTTGTTAGAATATTTTTCTTTATTAGGAACAGCCTTCTAGTGCATACTTTGTCCTAGCCATATGCAAGATTTGTTGCTAAAAATAGTACCACATTTAACTTATATTTTCACACTGTTTGCTATTTTGTAGTATTCAGAGAATATCCAGAGTGTAAGTAAAACTTGGCTTTCCTGTGTATTATGCACTTGTGTGACAAAACTAGTCATACCAACTCACTTTCTCACTGGATATGCCTAAGATTTCCATTATCTTCTTTATTTAAAATTTTATTTATTTACTTTGGGATAGAGAGACAGAGAGAAAAAGTGTGAGTGAGCAAGTGAGGGGAGGGGAAGAAGGAAAGGATTACAGGCAGATTCCAAGCTGAGCATGGAGCCCAACCTGGGACTTGATCTCAGGACTTGAAATTGTGCCCTGAGCTGATCTCAAGAGTGGGACACTTAACCAACTGAGCGACCCAGGTGCCCCAAACCATCTTTTATTCTTGATTTGGTTGAATTTTTATCCACATTCATCTGTAGAATTATTTTCTTACTAAAGAGCCAATGGTAAAGACCCCGAATAGCCAGGAGAATATTGAAAAAAGAAAACCAGAGCCGGGGGCATCACAATTGCAGATTTCAGGTTGTGCTACAAAGCTGTGGTCATCAAGACAGTGTGGTACTGGCACAAAAACAGACACATAGATCAATGGAACAGAATAGAGAATCCAGAAGCCGACCCTCAACTCTATGGTCAACTAATATTCGACAAAGCAGGAAAGACTATCCACTGGGGGAAAAAAAAAAACAAAACAGTCTCTTCAATAAATGGTGCTGGGACAATTGGACAGCCACGTGCAGAAGAATGAAACTAGACTATTCTCTTACACCAGACACAAAGATAAACTCAAAATGGATGAAAGATCTAAATGTGAGACAAGATTCCATCAAAATCCTAGAGAAGGACACAGGCAACACCCTTTTTGAACTTGGCCACAGCAACTTCTTGCAAGATACACCCATGAAGGCAAGGGAAACAAAGGTAAAAAATGAACTATTGGGACTTCATCAAGATAAAAAGTTTCTGCGCAGCAAAAGAAATAGTCAACAAAATTAAAGACAACCTACAGAATGGGAGAAGATATTTGCAAATGACACATCAAATAAAGGGCTAATGTCCAAGGTCTATAAAGAACTTATTAAACTCAACAGCAAAGAAACAAACAATCCAATCATGAAATGGGCAAAAGACATGAAGAGAAATCTCACAGAGGAAGACATGGACATGGCCAACATGCACATGAGAAAATGCTCTGCATCACTTGCCATCAGGGAAATACAGACCAAAACCACAATGAGATCCCACCTCACACCAGTGAGAATGGGGAAAATTAACAAGGCAGGAAACCACACGTGTTAGAGAGGATGTGGAGAAAGGGGAACCCTCCTGCACTGTTGGTGGGAATGTGACCTGGTGCAGCCACTCTGGAAAACTGTGTGGAGGTTCCTCAAAGAGTTAAAAATAGACCTGCCCTACGACCCAGCAATTGCACTGCTGGGGATTTACCCCAAAGATATAGATGCAGTGAAACGCTGGGACACCTGCACCCTGATGTTCACAGCAGCAATGTCCACAGTAGCCACACTGTGGAGGGAGCCTCGGTGTCCATTGACAGATGACGGATCAAGAAGCTGTGGGCCGTGTACACAGTGGGATATCCCTCAGCCGTCAGACAAGACAGACACCCACCATCTGCTTTGACGTGGAGGGACCTGGAGGGTCTGATGCTGAGTGAAGGAGGTCAGTAGGACAAACATCATCTGGTCTCCCTCATATGGGGAATATAAGACATAGTGAAAGGGATTATAGGGAAAAGGAGGGGGACTGAGTGGGAAATATCAGGGAGGGAGACAGAACATGAGCGACTCCTAACTCTGGGAAATGAACAAGGGGTAGTGGAAGGGGAGGTGGGCAGGGGGATGGGGTGACTGGGTGGTGGACACTGAGGGGGGCATTGGACAAGATGAGAACTGGGTGATATGCCATATGTTGGCAAATCAAACTCCAATAAAAAAATATACAGGTCAGCCTGGGTGGCTCAGTGGTTTAGCGCCTGCCTTTGGCCCAGGGTGTGATCCTGGAGACCCAGGATCAAGTCCCACCTCGGGCTCCCTGCATGGAGCCTCCTTCTCCCTCTGCCTGTGTCTCTACCTCTCTGTCTCTGTGTCTCTCATGAATAAATAAATAAAATCTTTAAAAATATATATACAAAAAAAGAGCCAATTGTACAATTCATCAGTTTATGTCTTAGGGGTAGGAGGAAACCAAAAAGCAAAACAAAACAACAACAACAAAAATATCCACTATCATAAATTGAAAATTTCATAGATTGAAGGTTTCAGAGGCAGTATTTCCATATTTAGAAATACTTTCTGAAAATTAACATTTCTAAAGGGCAAAGGGGAACCTTTCCCACTGGCTTTATTTGAGCAGTGTTATTGATGCTTGTTGCAAATTTCTTGCTCAGAATATTCTACTAAACTTTGCTCCAGGAATTTTCACATGTGAACTGGACAGGATATTGTTCTGTGCCAGCCACTGCTTGATACTGGCTGAGAACATAAAGACTAAAGCAGGTGGCTATTGACAGTTGTTTAAAAGAAACAAGAGGCTGTTAAATGGAGTCACTTTTCCTAAACCTCACCAAGGCTTAAAACCTAATGTAACTGTAGTTTCAGCCGTAATCAGGAGTGTTATTTTAAACCAATCAGAATTTCCAGATCAGCACTAATGAAGTAATCTGCATGATAAAATCCCCTAACTTTCCCCAAGAGAATGAACCTCCCCTAAAATAATCCATTCTTTTAAATTTCTTGTCCCACCCTATAGGCTTTTGCCTATAAAAACCTTCCATTTCATACAACTCCCCAGAGCTCCTTTCTGTTTGCTCCTTGGGATGCTGTCCAATTCCTGAATTGTTGAATAAATCCCATTAGATATATTTTTTTTTATTTACTCTATTGAATTTTGTTTTTTTGACACAGGCTAAAGAATTTGCAATTATTACTGTTGCAAAATCAGTTAGCTCAATGACAAAACATGGGATAGATTATTTTCCTTCCTGAAAAGTGTAAAATTTTGGCACAAAGAGTAATTTTTAACAAATCCACCATGAAAAGCAGAATTTGCCACCTCAAAATACGCCTCTTTGGTATAAGAATTATTTTGAGCTGGTTATTTTTAAGAAATAGCGGGCATAGAAAAAGCTCTGAAAACTGAAGTTACTCTTTTATAAACAGCATTTGCATTCATAGGGGAAATTTCCATTTGTAAGAGTGTCTTCCTTTCTGCACCAGAAAGACAAGGGTGATAAAATCATTAGAGACTGGGAGACTGGTCAGTGGAAAGACAGACACTCAAGTGTGCATGACAACCTGACTTGTGTGGACTGTGCGTTGCCTAATAACCTTCCACCCCGGTCTCCCGCACCACACCCCATTTTCTTTTGTCTTTAGCTGGAGAAGCTACTTAAGGTGGTGGCTTAAACCATTTCAGAGTTACTCAATTTTCCTGGGTATGTCCTATGTATACCTGACGTATACATGTTATTCAATATCCATGTTTTTCTCCTGTTGATCTATCTATTGCCTTACACACAATTCTTCCCTGGAACATTCTTCTGTTTATTGTCATATAACCATATTTTCCATAATTATTAAAATAAGAACTCGAAAATACATTCTAAGTAAGATTAGGGTTGGTATAAAAATGAAAAGACCAGCTTGTTAAAAGACTAGTTTGTTTCTGTGGACTCTTTGGATAGGGTAGGAGACCCTGAAAAGTTAAAGGTATGTTTTCCATTTTCTGTATGTATCCTTTTTGTTATTATTTTCTCTTTTCTGTGCAAAGTACCATATGAGGTCCGACATGCAGATAAAAATCATTGTTGGCTATGATTTTGCTCTTTATTACTATAGAGAGAAAAGTGGTATTTGCAAGACACAGTGTACACATGTCCAAGAACCTCTGAAAGTACCAGTGCCCATTTAATCATTAGACCACAGGTGGAGGCCAGCTAAGAGGATATTTAAAGCAATCCTTTCTACTTAGTTCACAGTAGGCAAGATCAAGACTTTTTTTTTTTTCCCTTTGGCAAGATCAAGACTTAAAGAAAATACAGTTGAGCAAAACCAAATGCATTTAGCAACTTTTACAAGTCAAAGTCAGTGCACCCATTGGTGCATTCAGAATTAGTAATTGTACGCACAAGTATCTATCTTGTACCAATGAGCATCTGCTTGAATATGAAAATGTTCTGGTTAATGGAAAAGGAAATTGCAGAGAAATAGCAACATCTGTCATTAAAGTTTAGCTCTTAAATTAATATAGGGTAAGCCTTTTTAGAACTTTCCACTTAAGCATATCCTCTATGCCCTACAAAGTCCCCTACATTAAAATCTAAGTGAGAATAACCAATCACATGTGTCATGGAGCACCTAGTTTCTATATACTGTATATAGAGTATGGGTATGTGTCTATCATGCTATTTACATACTTGCTGGAAGAAATATGAGTAACACTGTTGGAAAGAGCTATATTTGTAAGTTAAAAAACCAGTTTAACACAGAGTTTTTTGGCTAAGAGTTCTAATGGAAAGAAGATAGGATTTAGAGTTAAATGGTCTAGGTTTAAGCTCTAATATTTTGGGTAATAACAATGTAATCTTGGACATGTTCCATAAACCTCCCTAATTATCAGTTTTCTCAGCTGTATAAAAGAAACGGTGCTACTATAGGTAGAAAGAGTTAGGGATTCTGGAGAAAGGCAAGACATAGCTTTCTTGACATAAGAAAAATCATTGTAGGTTCCCTGCAATCTTGCGATCTTTGCTTGACCAGAACTACTTATCCAAAGAATATTTCTTTCAGAACTTCTCAGAATATGTTGAAATTATAGAAGAGACTTGAGTAGCTAATGATTTGAAGGGTTAAAAAAAAGAATGTAAGAACAAGCAGCCACTATCAAGCCAGGAGATAGCCTAAACTTATCAAGGAGAACAAATTGGTGGTAAAACTCCCACTGCTGGTTCAATAGTAAATACTGACCTCAGCCATAAAAATGAATAAAATCTTGACATTTGCAACAAAATGGATGGATCTAGAGAGTATAATGTTAAGTGAAATAAGTCATTCAGAGAAAGACAAATACCAAATGATCTCACTCGTATATAGAATTTCAGGGGGGAAAAAAGAAAAAAGGGGGGGAAAAGACAACCTAAAAACAGACTCATAAGAGAACAAATCAATGGTTACTGGAGGGGAAGCGGGTGCAGGAAAAGGTAAAATAGGTGAAGGAGATTAAGAGTACACTTGTGATGAGCACTGAATAACATACAGAATTGTTGAATCACTATTTTGTACACCTGAAACTAATATAACACTGAACGTTATCTATGCTTGACTTAAAAAAAAAAAAAAGAAAAGAAACATTGACCTGATGTACATTCTTGAGTTATCTTTGTAGGATCTTAACCCCTTTGAACACTTAAATACCAGACCAACTGTAGACAGAGAATTGTTGATGCTGAACCTTGTCAATCCTCATGACTTCAATCAACTAAGATCTGGTCTCTGTCATCTTAGGATGACTTTTGCCCCAGTTTCAAGCTGAATTCCCCAATGCACAAGCCTCTTCATGAATATGTATATACCCTTAGTTTCAAACTTCCCCAGTGGTGTTGTTTGAGGAAACACTGTTTCTGGAAATGATCCCGGTGTTCTCCTTTAGTTGTTGCAAGTAAAACCTTTCTTTTACCTAGTCTTTGGCTTGACTGTGTTTTTTGACTCGACGCCCATCAAGAGACAAATCTACTTATGAGTAATCCTGCGCGGGACAGTGTGTGAGTGAAAATCTCTAGGACTCTTGAGAGACACAAATACTCCCTTTTATAGCATTATGAACTTCTGCAGAATCGTCTGGCCACTGTAGAGATAAAAACTGAAGCCTTTGCCATATTATCATCCGGCTTCTTCACCTTCCTCAACTCTCCACTATTATGTAAATTAGGGATCTTTATATATTTTATTTGTTGATGGGAACTAAGAATTTGACACATAGTGTGTGACCAAAGTAATTTCTTACAGGAGTGGATGAAAGTGTTAATTGATGTTCAAGAGGATTCCTACTTACCATTAAGGGCAGATTTTAAAAGTGAAGACTATACCATAAATACATATATATAAATAGTATTATTAAAATTATTAATAATATCTAATATTATTAATATAATATATAGTATATTAATATTATAATATACTTGTAGTGTTTGTCAGTTTATTTTATTGAGTGATTATATGACACTTAAACACTTGGCACCAGTATGTCTTTTCAATGGTCCAGAAAGGAAAAGAATAGTAGCTACTGCTAAGGGGACATAAACCTTAAGAAATTGAGTGAGAAGACTAGATTCTCAGAGCAAGTAATTGGGATGAATTGTAAGAGCTCTGAGCCTGTATACTGGCCAAAGCCTGAGAAACGGTTCTAAGCATTCTCCATCCAACTCCATCCAACATAGGCTATTGGATAAGCTAAAAGCAAGAAAGGAGCAGAAGTACTTAGACAAACGGAAATGGTTCTGTGTCATTGTTCTATACTAATTTCATTAGCATAAACTGTAAACTCTGTCAGAATCCAGAACACAAAAAGAAAAACAAACTAGAATTTTGGTTAGAATTGAATGAAGTGACAGAAACAAGGTAGAGTGGTCATTTCAGAAGTGAACAAAAGCTTAAGTGGTAACAAAAGCTGAGATAAGTTGATAATTTGCAGGAAACAGTAATCAGAACAAAAGAGGAATCTGTTCCTGTCGCTTCCCCCCATTCTCTAATGTTACTCATGCTGCAGGAGACACTGCACGGTAGTGTTGAGCCAAATCCCAGACACATGTATGAGAACTGAAAAACCATTTGACAAAGCAAGAGAAAGATGCATGCTATGGATCAGCTAGAAATAACATTGGCCAAGCACCCGAGTCAGAATTGCTAGCAGATAAAATAATTAGGCATTGACACATTAAGACTCAGGGAGCCACTCAGGATTATTGATCAGAGAAGCAAACAATGAAAGCAATGTTTAATGAAGTTTAACCAATGGTGCTACCCACCGGAAAGATGATCAAATAGAGGAAATAGAACTTTAGAGAAATAATGTGTAAAGATAGGGAGATTTACTGCTCTGTGAAGGGGTTTAATCAAAATGGAAGCAATGGAAAAAGAAGGACATTGTGAAAATAGATTTAGGAAATTATCAATAATTTTATATGTGATTGAATATATAAGAAAAAAGAAAGAACAAAATTTTAAAAATAACTCCATTATTGTGGTCCTAAATCAAAAAAGCATAGATTTCTAGTAAGGAGAAGGAAAATTTGGTGAGCTTACATCTGGTACACATTTATCCTTTACAAGGAATTGAAACTTTTTTGCACTCATTATTTCATTTAATATCCACAGCAAACCTACCAAACATCACCATTTCTCTGTTACAGACAAAGGAGCAGGTTGAGAAAGTTTGGATAATTGGGTCAGTGTCTAGTAAGGAAAAAAAATAGACATGGTTCAAGACTATGTCTAGGGATGCCTGGGTGGCTCAGTGGTTGAGCGTCTGCCTTCCACTCAGGGCATGATCCTGGTCCTGGGATCAAGTCCTGCATGGGGCTCCCTGCGAGGAGCTTGCTTCTCCCTCTGCCTGTGTCTCTGCCTCTCCATGTCTCTCATAAATAGATAAATAAAATCTTAAAAAAAAAAAGACTATGTCTATGTCTAATTGTAAAGCCCATATTTTTCTGTAATATCTTGTTATAAAGTACCTTTTCTTACCAAAAATTATCGTAAAGAAATTAGGAAAAATAATAGTGAGTTTCTGAGAAGATTGTTGTCAAGGTAACGACAGGAAGAAAAACTTGAATATTTTAAATCTTCAATACATAAACTCATGTTAAGCAAGTGGGAATTAAAAATATACATGCATATAAAACATAAATATTAAAAGTGAAACAAATGGTTGGCTGAAATTAATGGTTCTCCTTGCTATCATAAGAAATATAAAGGCTTTTGATAAATATTTTTAGACTCAACTTTGAAGTGATGTGGCCCATTTCTAAATTAGAGGTGATTTATTTAGAGTAGAAGGAATGAATAAATGAATTTTTCTATACCATCACCAGCCTAAGTATAATTTAGCTTGAGAACATACACACACACACACACACACACACACACACACACACACACTGTTGACTGCAAGCTGGAGAACCAGGAAGGCTGAGGTGTAATTCAGTCACAGTCTGAAGACCTGAGAACCCAGGAAGACAATGTTATGAATCCCAAAGGCCCAATGTCTGCGGCCAGGAGAATATGTCTCAATTCAAGCAGAAAGGAGCAAATTCAGCCTTTCACTGTCTGCTCATTCTATCTGGGTTCTCACTGGATTGGATTCCCAAACACCTTGGGGAGGCAAATTTTTTACTCAGTCTATCAATTCAAATGCTAATCTCTTGTGGAAGCACCGTCGTAGGCACACCCAGAAATAATGTTTTACAAGCTATTTGAGCATCCAGTCAACTTGACACCCAAAATTACACATCACGGAGTGGTTACATGAAAAGATCAAAAATGGGTTGGGTAAACCCGCATGCGTATGCAGAAACAAGATTTCTCTCCTGGTCGGCAGTTTACTGGAATTAGAGATCTGGAAACTAGCTTAAAGCATTGATACGCTACTTAAAATTTTTGTGGATATTTTTTTGGAGGGGTGGGAGTAAGGAGAATAAGTGCATTAAATATAAGTTATGGGAGAAAAGAGTATTTGTAACATTTCATAGATATACTCTGCACCTTGCTATTCCTATAAATATGACTAATGTTCAAATTTTATATTGCATATGTTGTGTAGACTCACATCATTTTGTCTTTTATACCAGTCAAATAATCTTACAAAGAATGCTTATCTTGAATGCAAGTGGGTTTGGGTTTTTTTGTTTTGTTTTTTAACTCTGCTATAAAATGGAAAATAAAGAAATAAGTAAAACATGGCATCATTTATTTATGTATAGCTTTCTTTTTATTTTTTTTACATGTTTTTTAATAATAAAATTATTTTTTATTGGTGTTCAATTTGCCAACATACAGAATAACACCCAGTGCTCATCCCGTCAAGTGCCCCCTCAGTGCCCGCCACCCAGTCACCCCCACCCCCCACCCTCCTCCCCTTCCACCACCCCTAGTTTGTTTCCCAGAGTTAGGAGTCTTCCATGTTCTGTCTCCCTTTCTGATATTTCCTACCCATTTCTTCTCCCTTCCCCTCTATTCCATTTCACTATTATTTATATTCCCCAAATGAATGAGACCATGTAATGTTTGTCCTTCTCCAATGGACTTATTTCACTTTCAAGGGTCTGAGTTTAGTGCATGATTGTCCTTTATTTCAAAAAAAAAGTTTTCACCGAAATAATTCTGTAGCTGAAGTGACATTAAAATGAAATTTCTTCTCATGCAACAAATGAAAGTGTCAAATAATCTTTGAAGATTTTTAAAGCCAACTCTTGAATGTCGTGTCACATTGAACCTAGCCTTGGTTTCTTCTTACCTGAGTCAGTGAGTAAAAATAATTAGTTTTATTCAGTAACAAGCTAGTAGAGACTTGATCAATGGTTGCTTGATTGAAATTTAAACAATTCTTTGGGTGCAACAGGGTTAACTTATATAAATCTTAAAAAAAAAAAAAAAAGAACAACTGGCTTTTGAGATCTTTTCGCTTGCAACAATATGGATAGATCCTAGAGAGATTACGCTAAGTGAAATAATTTAGGCACTCGTTTTATATTTAGGGGTCATTTTAGTAAGCATTATCTTAAGTAATACATAACCATTACTTTAAATTAGAAAATAAGGTAAGTACCTTGCCTTGAAAAAAAGAAGAAACTCCCTAAGCAAGGATAGATTCCAAGTTATAAGTTTATTAAGATTTTTTTTTAAGATTTTATTTACTTATTCATGAGAGACACAGGCAGAGGGAGAAGCAGGCTCCCTGCGGGGAGTCTGATGCGGGACTTGATCCCAGACCCTGGGATCACAAGCTGAGCCGAAGGCAGACGCTCAACCACTGAGCCACCCAGTTGCCCTCATTTGGGTGTTTTAAAATATTATATTCCGTTCTCACAAAAATTTTTGTGGAAAATTGTACATAAACTTTACAAATAAGAAATGCGGTGTTTGATATTTCTCTTCCTAGGCTGATGTCGTACTTTAACTAAATTATATTCAGGACTTCAACTAAGTCTGAAAATGGAGAGCTGCTTAAATATTAGGATGGCTAAACGTTTAAACTAAAATAATGTTTGAATATTTTCACAAAACTCTGAAGTACCAATTGAAATTCAAGTTAGCCCTTAGTTGTCAAGAAAAGATCTTTTGTCTCAATTTATCTTTGCCACTTGAGAGACCTTTCTATTTCAAAGTGCTATCCATGTGCCCCCTTTTGACTAACGACTTTCAAAGAAAGTGGGACTTACTAGATATTTATATACATTTTCTAAACTAGAGACAAACCAGTAATGGTCTTAAGAAAGCAGCTGACAGCAAAACTCTTAGACTATAAAGAATTAGAAAACATTTTAAGTGTAAAACATGTTCATATCTATATAAATGTCCAATAAATAATTTAAGACAAACTTACAAATAATTTACAGTGTTGAATCGTTTAAACACAATCAGCAAGCATTGCACATGTGAAGAATTTATTTCCATAGTTATGTTTTTCTCAAAAAATAGCTATTAAATTTGGGGTGTAATATCTCTTTCTCTATCACATGAATTATGAATGCTATTTTAATCTAAGATGTTCAATAATATGACTATGGTATTTCTAAAATTACATGCCTCTTTATAAATTATCTTATGAGCACTCATTTAAAGTAAATGGGAAATACTGAAAATTTAAAGCGACAGATTGCCATCTTCTGTTGCATTAAATCAAGAATCATTTCTCTTCACTTTGAATACAAGAAATGAATATCAAAGACAAGAAAGTTATTATTCTCAAGTTCAAATCTAAAGTAACTTTCAGAAGAATACAGTAGACACATCCTTTAATACAACATTTTAACACGACACCACTATTTTGTGAAGATAAAATTGGTATGTTAGATATTTATCACTTTCACAGGAAAGGAAACCATCAACAGAACAAAAAGGCAAGCTACTGAATGGGAGAAGATATTTGCAAATAATATTTCTGATAAGGAGTTAATGTCCAAAATATATAAAGAATTTATACACGTCAACACACACACACACAATTCTATTTGAAAGTGGGTAGAAGATCTGAAAGGACATTTTCCCAAAGACATACAGATGGCCAGCAGACACCTGAAAAGATGCTCAACATCATATCACTCATCATAGGGGAAATGTCAATCAAAATTACAGCAAAGTATCACCTCACATTACTCAAAGTGGCTAGTACCAAAAAGACAAGAAATGATGTGTTGGCGAGGATGGGGAGAAAAGGGAACTATAGTGCACTGTTGGTGGGAATGTAGACTGGTCCAACCACTGTGGAAAACAGTATGGAGATTACTCAAAAAAAAAAACCAAACTGATAATAGAAATCCCATATTCAGTAATTTCACTATCCAAAGAAAACATAAGTGCAGTTACCAAAGAAAACAAAAGGACCGATTTGAAAAGATATATGCACCCTTATGTTTATGATGGCATTATTTATAATAACCAAGACATGGAAGCAATCCAAGTGTCCATGGAGAAAGGAATACACAGGGCTAGGAGCATACACATCCCAGGAGCCCTTCCCACCACTCGTTGAACACTCACACTGGTACTTGAGACTTCACTGCCCTGCACATATGACTTTTTTGTGCCCTTAATCTGCTCAAGCCTCTTCTCTAGCCATATTCCAGGGTGTACAATGCTAAGTCTGAGGAATCACCAAGGGTACATTTGAGGAATGCAAACTAAAATTAGATGTGCAACCTGAGGGCCTACTGGTATGCTCTGGGGACCAGTCCTTGGTGCAGGACAGAGCAGGAAATTAAGAAGAAATGGATGGGCCATTGTCTAGGGGATCGCAGCCAGCTGTTCCCATACCACCACTGTTTCCAAAATTTTTAAAACAAAACCTGGACATTCAGGTAATTATGAAGGTATATATGTCAAGGTAGAAGGAAAGAAAGTATTTCACTTCCTACTCTTCTTTTATTGTAGAAATATTGGTTATTATTCTTTTCAGAAAAACATACCCTTATTATTTATGATATTCTATTTCTTCAAATCTAGTACAAAATGCATGGATGAAAATGGTAGAGCACACAGCCTTATTATTAATATGGTAAAAGAAAAAAATGTTTCCCTCTTTCCCCTCAATTCTATTATTTATTTATTTGTTTGTTTGTTTATTTATTTATTTATTTATTTTTAAATGAGGGAGGGAAGAGGGGTAAGTATAGGGACAGAGGGAGAAGGAGAGCGAATCTTAAGCAGGCGTCACATCCAGCATGAAGCTCTGTGCAGGGCTTGATCTCATAACCCTGAGATTATGACCTGAGCCAAAATCAAGAGTTGGACGCTTAACTGACTGAGCCACTCAGGCATCCCTCAACTCTATTTTATTAATGTTTCATCTACAGATAACTTACAAATTAATGACCTGCAAGGGAGTCCCAAATCTGAGAATGGAGATATAATGTCATAATGTAAAAAATAATGAAGCAATTCTTAAATCATTTAGCTGGTAGTGCATCTAAAAATAGTTCACTAACGTGTAATCAACTTCAGGTTTCCAAGCCTTTTATCAGATACCATCATTTTCTCAAATCCTTTGTCAACTGTAAGGAAACACATTGACTTCAAGTTTCTTTGTGAATTTTTAAACATTGATCACAATTTTTTGCTGTTCAAATATCCTCCATGTATAATTTGCTTTCACTATACTGTATAAAAGGATGCAAAAGTTTGTTTCTGGCTACTTCTTGAAGTTTACTCTATCTTTCATATTGTATGTCCTAATGAAGAAATAGTTGATCCAAAAATTCTTTGATTTCAAACTAAACACAACTGTAAAAACTTAATATTTTATTAACGTTGACATTAGTAGGAATATATAAAGAACTGAAAACAAAAATGACTAAGTTTAGCCAAAATGAAAAAGAAAGACAGGATCATCATAAAAGGTCAAGATTTCTTACCAAAGTGGAATTTTCAGTTAAAAAGTAATTATTTTTTTATTAAAAGTTAAAATACTTGAAGGTGCCTGGGTGGCTCAGTCAGGCATTCGATTCTCGGTTTTGGCTCAGATCATGATCTCAGGACTGTGAGATCAAACCCTGCATAGGGCTCTGTGCTGAAGGCTGAGTCTCCTTGGGATTCTCTCTCTCTCCTTCTCCCTCTGCCCCTCCTCTGCTTGTACTCTCTCTCTCTCTAAATAAAATATATATTTTTTAAAAAGTTAAAATACTTCTACTTTGAAAATTGAGCTATTAAAATCTTAGTTACACATGAGCATAAACAATGTATAGTATACTGTACAGAGCCAATCGGCAGTTGAAGTTTATATGCTTCAGGAAAAAAAAAAAAACAGAGCTAACACAGAAAGAGTTCAGAAACTTTGTGTATATTATTTTTAAAAGTTTTCTAGTGATTATTTTTAATAGTTTTTTTAATTAGAAGATCCTTATTTTAGGATGGTGAAATGGAAATACTTGTGATATCTAGCTAGGTCGCTTTAAACCATCTCCAGTTCTATAGGAAGAAGCCAAACTGGAATGCTTAATCAGATTTCAACTCTATCTGCCCTGAAATTCTGCTTTCTAAGCTTGACACTATTACATGGTTCAGTTCAGCTGTCTGGGTAGAGACCATAGCACTGCTGTGGATGTGCCCCTGTTTTCCTAAATCTTAGTCTTCAAACTCATCCTTTTTGTGATATATCAGGTGATAATTTAAGGTATAGTCTCTCAATTCCCTGTTTTATTAATAATAATATTCATTGGGTAATGAATATTAATTGCCATTTGGCACTGAAAACAAAAATGGAGGAGCTGATCAGTAAACTGCCTACAATCAACAATCTATACAGGGAGAGAGAGGTGCAGTCTATCATTTCATGGTCTGTCCATATAGTCCCAAGAACCAGGACATTTAGACAAATGGAAGGTGATACGGATTTTTCGGTTGTATATCATATGAATACTGGGCAGAAAAACAAAATAGAACCATGCACATGGTCCACTAGCGAACGGTATGCTGTTACTCAAAGAAACATTTAGACAAACAGATGGTTGTAGAATTTCAGCATAGATTGTAAAAAGCATTCTTATTTGTATTGTGTCATGGTGTAAACTGTGATTACACAATGCCAGGAAAGTGAAATATTTAAACAAATGTTCTATTCGTTGGATAAAATGTTTGAGTAACTTCTTCCCTCCACCCTCACTCCTCCCTGCCCACCCCAACACACACACACACTAAATCAAGGAATCTGGGAACTTGTGAGTCTTATTACACCAACCTCCAATTAACATGGCTAAATGCTAATCAAAGAACTATTTTAGGAAAGTCTGTGGTCAAAATTGCTTTTCTTTTGCTGTGAGATCTTATGCTTTGTAGTAGCAGAAATACACAGTGATGGCAACATTCAAAAGGCCTATTTATATCCTTGGAGAGGAAGAATAGTTAACAGTGTCATGATATTTTTTTCCATCGCTTTTGTCAAAAAATCATTTAAGGTTTTTTGCTTCCAAGAAAGCTTTGAGCTCAGGTTGGGGTTTACTAAATCTGATTCTAAAGAGGAAAATGAAATAAGAGTGAAGTTCAGACACGCTTGAAAGAGCTATTTAGTTAGACCAGAAATGGGGGAGAAATGGAGAGCAAAACAAGAATTTGCAAATCTTTTATCTTTACCATGCCTACTTTAACCTGTCTTTGGTATTTGGGTAATTCATGCTGATGACAGTGTATTGATGGATATTAATGTCTTGTACATATTTGCAACATTAAGGAAATGATGCAAGAGTAAATATTCTACGGGAACATATCTGAGTAGAGATTCTATGTGGAGGGCAAATGTGTATAACAATCTATAATGCTGGATTCTGCAGATAAAACAATAAGTGGAACATCAACTCCTACCCTTTGAGGAACTGACAATTCATGCATTTGTAATTGTCCTATTTTGATAGATAAGCAAATATGAGACACGATATTACCAGTAAATCATGTGGGCTATGTTGTATGGGAAAAGCTCACCTCATCCCTGGGCTGGGCCCACTGATTTCAAGAATTTTGTATAATCATATCCAATAAAGTTATCAATTTTACAAGTTTCTACCATCAGTGTGCCAAATGAGAGGATGAACACCTGCTTTGGGTTAGTTTGATACTGACATCAAGATTGTAGAGGTGGAGAGCAGGTTTCATTCATATCTCTTATGTTTCTAATCCTTTTTTTAAAGATTTTATTTATTCATGAGAGACACAGAGAGAGAGGCAGAGACACAGGCAGAGGGAGATTCAGGCTTCATGCAGGGAGTCTGACGTGGGACTTGATCCCAGGACCCCGGGGTCATGCCCTGGGCTGAAGGCAGATGCTCAGCTGCTGAGCCACCCAGGAGAACCTGTTTCTAATCCTTTATGACAGTAATCCTTTGTCATCTTCACCTCCAGTCCCAGGGTTCTTGAATCTAAATGATCCTTAATGTTTCATAATGTTAACAAAATTGCCAGAATAGCATTTATTCGATGTTTGTACTGTATCATACACTGCTCTTAGCATTTTCCATATGTTAAACCATTACATATTTAAAATAACCATATGGATTATTCTCTTTTTGCAGATGAAATATTTGTTTTTGGAGTAATCAATACCCAATTAATCCATTAACTAATTCTTTAACAATTTATTGGATACTGAATACTCTGTTCTAGGCATTAAGAAGGGGACAGGGGCATTAAAAAGGTTGAGGAGACAACCTCTCAAGAAAAACCCATTGTCTTATTTCTTTTTATAATCTAATGGTGGAGCAGTTGAATTCACCGCAGCTGTAATAAAACAGTTTTAATAAGTGTATTATAGAGAATGCCTTTAAGATCACATCTAAAAAAAGTGAGGAAGGGTCTTGAAACATTTCCTGGTATGGAGACACTTAATCAAGTAACAGTTATATGGGAACGGATCTGTGTGGGGAGCAAAAGTCATTCTAGGCAAAAGGAATGATATCCACAAATATAACTTGATTATTTGAAAACAATCCATCTGTATGCAATTATTTGTACTTTTGATAACTTGGGGATTTGAATCAGATGCTCTCCAAGGATGATGAAAGACAGGGGTTCTTAACCAGTGAGAAAGTCCTGCCCAGTAGCCAAATTCAAGGTATTCAAGGTATTTTGTGTCCTGTTTAATTCACATCAAATCTCATGTGATGAAAACTGTTTCTGTTCATTACAAGTACATAAAAGTCAAGAGCACAATTAAACTTGATATGAACATAGAATTAGGGTATTTGATTTTGATGGTGAGGTGCGATCCTAAAACAAAACAAAACAAAACAAAAAACCTGGAAATGTTACATAATTTCTCAGTCATGAAGGTCTTGCAAAATACAGTTCTCCAAACCATTAACTTTGCAGTTCAATCTAGCTCTGTGTAAATACATGTGATTTCCCTCTAGTTGCTTCTTGCTACTGGAATCGTTACAAATATGGTGCTGCAGTTTAACGGACAAAACACATTATCTTGAAATAGCAATTTACAGAACTTATTTCTATATTTTAATCACCTCATGCTCCATAATTGTCATTCCAGGTACTTCAAGGAAGCAGGACAGCATAGCATTTAGGGCAATAACTCTTGAATCAGGCTGACGTGGCCTTCTCTAATGTTGGCCATGCAGGTAATCCCAACAGACCCTTACTTTGCAGGAACTAATCACCCAGATCTTGCCATTCAACTTTCTCAGGGCTGGAGATTAGTTACCAATTTTAATTTTTTAGGTTTGTGTCAGTCATCAGTTCTTTGTAATTATTACTACCGGAAAAACATTTCAAACCTAATCCGATAGAACCTTTGAAGCCTTCTCACTGAATTAGGCAACAAAAGGCAGCCGCCTTATTTTCCTCTCTCTATAGGGACTTACAGCATGGAAACATCTCTCTAAATAAATCTCTTCCCCAGTATTCTTTTTTACTCTCTTGATCCATTTATATTCTAGAAGTGGGTGAATGAGCTTAACAGTTATGAAACACAGACTCCTTCATTCTCTTTATAAAATATATATAGGGTCAGAGGATGCATTCCGTTTTACTTTCCTTTTTGTATTATTAAAACATCGAAAATGGTGGCAAAAAGTGTGCATTCTAGCATCTTATTATATGAGAGCTTGATGTGAAATCCAATGCTATGAATTTTAATATTTCCTCCTGCAGTTCTCTTATAAGCTTTACATATAATTTTAAGACTAGAGAAATAAAAGCTTTGAGCCCATGTTAGAGTCAGATTTAGCAAATCCTAAAGAGGGAAATGAGCAACAGAGGGGAAATGGAACAACACTATTGTGGCTTCCTTTTACACTGAGAGTGAGCCAGACTCTCAGATTACATAAGTAAACACAACAATTTTTGTATACTCTTGATACCTGTGTCATCATATAAGCTTTTAAAGGCATTAAGTTGATATAAGCTCTTCAGAAAAAAAAAAAAGATGATAAAATACCTAGCAAAAGCCATATGATTATTCCTATACTGTGCTTGTGTGTTCAAAATATATTACAAGCTTATCTCCAATGTAATTAATAGAGATAACTAGATAAACATATAACTAGGTAACAATATAAAGACATAATACAAAGGAATGGCAGGCATAGTGAATTGTGGGATATTAAGACAGAGTAATCCAGTTTAGTTGTTTATATTACGAAACTCCCAAAGACACAAGAACTTTTATTGATTTGAAAAGCAGAGATTTCACGTTCATGATGGTTTCAACTATGTAAATGACACATGTGTATATGCATCTGACTTATTTTGCTGTCATAACACATGGCCAAAAGTTAGCCATCGAAAACAACACAGATTTATTATTTCATAGTTCTGAAGATCAGAATTTCCACCCAAGTCTCATCAGTTAAAAGGAAAGTAACTGTAGGATGTCATTCATGGTAGAGTCTGAGGAGAATCAGCTTTTAAGCTCATTCAGGTTCTCGGCAGAATTCAGTTCCACGTGATTGTAGGACTAAGATCCACATTTCCTTGCTGGCTGTCATCTAGGGTTGTTCTCAGGTTCTAGAAGCCACACACATCCCTTGGTTTGTACCCCCCTTCCTTCATCTTCAAAGCCAGCAATCATGAGTAATGTCTTCATACTCTGAATCTCCCCTTCAGCTCTCTCTTTCAGCTTTTTTTTTTTCCTTCTTTCTAACTCTAGATGGAGGATTCTCTGCTTTTGAGAGCTCATATTGGATGAAACTGGGCCTACCCAGATAATTCAGAATAATTTGCCTATTTTAAAGCAGTAACTTCAAGTACATCTGCAAAGTCCCTTTTGCCATATAAAATAATATGTGTACACATGCGTAGAGGGTATGGACATGTCTAGGGGTCCATTAATCTGCCTTTCAAAATGTGAATAGTGGATAAAAGGTCGTATTTGAAATGAAAATAGTTATATTAGGATAGCAAAAGAGGTTTTCATTTCTTAAAATACTCTTTAGTTTTCTCTACTATATTCTCAGAAATAAAAGAAAATTCATCACACTAAGTTTTGGCACTTCAGTTAAAATATATACGTGTGTATGTGTGTGTTAATTCATAAACTTAAACACACAAGACTATTTCTGCATTGCGGTAATTACTATCATGGTAGCAGTCTGTTATATAACATCTTAAGTATTCAATGTACAGCTTTAATAGGAGACCAGCATTGCAAAATCTAGTCATTTTTAATAAAATTAAATTAACAAAAATTATAAAATTTATAAAAGCTCATAAGATTATGTAGTCAAGGGTATATTTTACACTAAAACAAAATAGTACATGAAATTTTATGTAGTCAAGAAAATAAGGAGAAAAGTACTATTTTGGGTACTTTTACTTAAACTCTGTTCCAGCATTCTACAAACTGAGCAAGAGATTAATGAAAATCCTGTCACAAAACTTTTTGAACCAACAATTAAGTATGAACAAATAGAAAGTGATGCTCAGAAATTAGCTGAGATTTGTAAGGGGAGGAAAAAAAGAAAATAAATCCCTAGAAGACAAAACGTATTTAAATATTGTTACAGACCCAGGAAGTAACACCCTAAAAATTAAGTGAAAGCTCAAAATCGTATCTGGATGCTAGCCATACTGAAAGTTTCCTCCTACTATTACTATGGACACAGAAAACAAAGAAAAACGAAAACCAGTTCATTATTATGACTATAGTCATCGTGCTTTAATAATCTGTATCCTCAGAGATTGCAACAATCATACAAACCAAAACAATTCTTGAGTGTTAAAGGAAATTAGTCCACGGGTAAAAGTAAATCAAGGTCTCATTGTTGATTAGACTGCCAGGTGAGAGACATCCCTGCCTCAGAGCAGATTAAATAATCTATCTTAAAGTCCCCTTAAGACGAGGATGCCTAATTCAAAAGGAATTAAGTATTGTTCTGTAGCTGTTCCATTTCTATCAGGTTTACTCCCCTCACAAAAGAAAGGAAGGAGAAAAAAAAAAAAAAAACAAACCAGCATTCACTGTAAAACTGAATTTAATATAGAGGATTGCATTTACTCTGCACAACTGCCTTGTAAGATAGGTATTATTCCTATCACTTCACAGATGAGGCTGTAGGGGCTCAGTTGCTTAATTTACTCAAGGCTGGTTATTTCTGTGAAAATAAACTAGATCTTTCCCTAATAATTACTGCTCTTTCCTCTCTCTCTCTCTCTCTCTCTCTCTCTCTCTCTCTCTCTTCTTCCTTTGCATTAAAAACAAACAATGGCGGATTTGAATTAAAAAATTAAAAGAATTCAAATTAATAGGTCACAATTATCAGTTAAACATTCCATTATTATAAAACAATTGTGATCAGAAAGGCATAAATGAGTTATTTGCTATATCTAAGATTCTCTTGGGTAAAACCAAAAATGCAACATCTCCCTAATGATTAAGTAGAGAACTATAGGATTCAAACTGTAGGAGCCACAGGAAATATGCTCCAACATGCTCTTTTTATCGAAAAAGTATATTCCAAACATGAAAAAAATATTTATACTTCAGGCATACAGTGAAATAAAAGCATATAGTTTTGATTTCTGCTTAGGAGATAGAGAACGGGAAAGGGTATTGCCCTACCTTTATAACAATAAACATTCCAGACAAAATGCAAGCTCATGACTTTTCTTGAGTGTATCAGGCACCTGAGGCAACCATCTAGCCCATAATACAAAAGGAGACAGGTGCCTACAAAGGGAGAGAGGACGTGAGGAATTGCTTACCTGGAGCGGATGCAGCCAGACACGAATGAAAGAATTCAGCTAGAATGGTGAATGAATTAGTGGAAGAGGAGACACACAGGTTGTTGAGCGTGAAGCTGCAAATATAGGGAGAATCTGTACATTTGTAAAGCTCTTTTGTTCTCCACCATGTGTCCATAAAACAAGAGTGTCAAGAACCCCCCAAAAAACATCCTTCTTGAGAGAGGGTAACAGCAACTACCATATGAGGGAAACAAAATCTGCCTAGACAATTTTTTCCCCTATGTTTGCTACGGGACAAAAGTCTCAATATGGAATGGAAAGAAAGGACAATTAGGGAGGTCACTGTTAGCCTTTGTTGCTGAGAAGTTGGGAATTCGGCAGCAGAAATATGTACATTAGTGTTAGTGAGAGAGATCCCATGCTATTCTAAACTCCAGGAAGTTTTTTTTTTCTTTTCTTTTCTTTTTTTTTTTTTTTTTTTTTTTTTTTAAGATTTTACTTATTTATTCATGAGAGACAGAGAGAGAGAGAGAGAGAGAGAGGCAGAGGGAGAAGCAGGCTCCATGCAGGGAGCCCGACGTGGGACTCGATCCCAGGTCTCCAGGTTAGGCCCTGGGCTGAAGGCGATGCTAAATCGCTGAGCCACCTGGGCTGCCCTAAACTCCAAACTCCAGAGTTTAGAAGAATCTAAGTTTCTCAAATTCGTCTACCCACATTCCCCATTTCATGTTTCAAGGTCCCTATGAGTTTCCTGATTTGGGCACATTGGATTTACTTCAAAGGAGAATCCAGTTTTCTTAACTCCGAGTCAATCTTATTTATGATCAGGTTGTGTGCCTTATTGTGTGTCTTGAAATTGCAAGAGGTAAATGTCTCTTTAAACGCAGAGGAGGCTCTCCAATTCTCTATTTTGCTTTAAAATGTAGATTAATAGATCTGAGACTCTCCTTTTTCTTTTCAGTAAATCAATGGCTTTTAGCAACAGGCACTAAATTCCAGGCTACAGAGTAGTTACTCATTCCCCATGCTTTCAAATTCCAAAGATTTTGGCCAGCGATGCACCCCCTTCATCCTATATCTGTTCCAAATTCGCTACAGGTAAACATCTTGGCAAATATACTGTTGCAGCCTTCCAGGAACTATCAAAACTCCATTTACCACCAGCGATAGTGCCTTATTGCTGTTGGTTGGTGCATTCACCTCCAGAATCCCATCCTTAGATTGGACTTCCTAGGGCCATGCCTGGCACCAACTCTCTTCAATTAGACTTCCTAGAAACAGAGGTAAAAATAGGATTTCCTTTGAAAGGTATTTATTAATAGAGTGCTGGCAGGAGGAGGAGTTAAAACCTATAAGTAGGGACGCCTGGGTGGCTCAGCAGTTGAGTGTCTGCCTTTGGCTCAGGGCATGATCCCGGGGTCCCGGGATCGAGTCCCACATCAGGCTCCCTGCATGGAGCCTGCTTCTCCCTCTGCTTCTCCCTCTGCCTATGTCTCTGCCTCTCTCTCTGTGTCTCTCATGAATAAATAAATAAAATCTAAAAAAAAAAAAAAAAAAAAAAAAAACCTATAAGTAAAAGAGCAAAGTCAGGCACTAAAGGGAGAAAGCTGAGAAACAATAGTCTCAGCAAATGCTTAGCTTTGGCCTAACTCACAGTGGAAGATACCTGGGAATAAAGTAGTGAGCAGTGTTGCCCTCTTTGGTAGCATTAGAATCCTTTTTATTTCCCTGTAGCAATCAATCATTGGCTCTGAGTTACCCAGGGAAGGGGTGAGGGGTCAGCATAACATGCTCATGGTCACCAAAAAATGGTCTTCAATGCTCTCTGGCAGGATCAAAAACTACAGCCCCAGGTTAAATTCAGACCACGGCCTGGTTTGTTCTTTTTTAATTGCCCATGTGATATGAATAATCTTTCACATTTTTAAAAAAAGATTTTATTTATTTATCAGAGAGAGAGAAACAGAGGGAGCACAAGTGGGGGAGGGGGAGAGGGAGGGATAAAGAGGGACAAGCAGACTATCCGATGAGCAGGAAGCCCCATGCGGGCCTCGATCCCAGGACCCTGAGATCATGACCCAAGACGGAGGCAGACACCCAACTGACTGAGCCACTCGGGCTTCCCTATTTTTCACATTTTAAAAGGTTTTAAAAGAGGAAAAGTAAAGTAGGATATGGGACAGGGCTGTATATGGCCTCAAAGCCTAAAATATTTACTATCTGGTCCTTCACAGAGAAAGTGTGCCAATGCTGTTCTATGATTCAGGTCTCTGAAAATCTCTTCCACCAAAAGAAGGAAGAACAATATACTCTAGCACAAAAAACAGTCTATAATAGTAGAACATAATCTCTGTCCCTAATTGTGATGGTGTTTAACTTGGGTCATAAGTAGTAAGGAAATAAGTAGTTTTTATGTATTATTCCCCTCATGAAAACTACACTTGACATGGCCCTACTCAATAAAATACTACAAAAAATATGTTTCACATAATTTCTGCATGCTCTAAGGTTCATCACACCTCTGCATGTATAGGAATCCCTGGGAATCTTTATTAAGATGTGCATTCCTAAATTCTATCCCAAGAAATTTCAAATTCATAATGTATTCAGTAGGGTACAGGAGTCTGCATTTCAAATATCCCCCAGGTGATTCTGATACAGGTGGATTATGGTACTTTGAGGAATACATGCAGTATGGAAAAGCATTCATTTAAAAGTCAGGCAGAAAAAATAAAATAAAATAATAAAATAAAATAAAATAAGATAAAGAGTCAGGCAGATTTGCATTTCAAGGGATTAAATCTACAAATACTCTGTGCACATGTAGTGCTTACTACATTTCAGCTACACTTGTCAGTACGGGGAGATGCAGCAATGAGCATAAGAAAAGTAATTTGTACCCTCATGGTACTTACATATGAGTTGGCATAAACCGATTAAAAACAAATAAGTAAAATATATGCAATGGTAGTGTGATGAGTTCCCTGAAAGAAAAGAAGGTGGAAAACTGCAGCAGGGAGTTGGGGATAGGGGCACGTGGGTAAGAAGAAAATTATCTTGAGTTACATTATGGTAAAGAGACAGAAAGATGAGGTGGGGAGGGAGGATGATGGAAATATCTTAAACTGGTGAGTTCCCAGGAGAGAAAAGAACTAATGCAAGTCTGATGTTTGGCATATTCAAAAAAAAAAAAAAAAGGATTTTGAATATGTGCCTAAGTTAAGGATCTTCACATGGGGACGTTAGCCTGTCTTACCCAGGCAGGCCCAATGAAATCATCCTTATAAGTGAAAAAGGGAGGCAGTGGGGTCAGAATCAGATCAGAAGGTGGGCAGGAGAGTCTTCACCAAGAAATGTAGGGGAAGACTGAGACATTGAAAACAGTAAGATAAAAGATTCTCACCTAGAGCTTCGGAGAGACTGTGGCCCTGCTGACACCATGATTTTGGTTCAGGGAGACCCATTTAGACATCTGACCTCACAAAAATAAGATAATGATTTTGTGTCAGTTTAAGCTATTGCATGTGTGATAACTTGTTATAGCAGCCAAAGGAGAGTAAGATAGGGAGTAAAGATAAGAACATGCAGATAAGTTGGGAGGCCACTGCAGTAATTAATTCAAGAAGTAAATAGTGGCTTAGACTAAGGTGATAATAGAAGCCACAGTATAAAAATGATTGAATTATAGGTACAGCCTGGCATTCTGAAGGGGAATCAGAACGATTCACAATGGATAGGGTGTTACATATAAGAGAAAGATCCAGATTAAGGGTGAAGCCCAGCCTTTTGGCTTCACATGATGGAAGAAAGTGGTTGTCATCATCCACTTTCCAAAGGAGGGATGGGGAATGTTGGAAGAACAGGAGGGAAAAGTACCTGTTGGACGTCCAAGTGAGTTTGTCAAATAGCCTGTTTGCTATTCCAGTCTAATTTTAGGGGTGAAGTCTGGGCTGGAAAGATAAATTTGTGAGTAACCACTTTTAAATAACATTTGAAGCCAGGAAAGAAATCTTCAAATGGAGTAAAGATTAAAAAAAAAAAAAAAAAACAAGATTGCTAGAACTCATACAGCAATTCAGCAGTGTGGCAGGAGACAAAATCAATGCCCAGAAATCAGTGGCATTTCTAAACACTAACAGAGACTGAAGAAAGAGAAATTAAGGAGTCAATCCCATTTACAATTGCACCCAAAAGCATAAGATACCTAGGAATAAACCTAACAAAGAGGTAAAGGATCTATACCCTAAAAACCACAGAACGCTTCTGAAAGAAATGGAAAAATATTCCATGCTCATGGATTGGGAGAATAAATATTGTGAAAATGTCAATGTTACCCAGGGAAACTTCCACATTTAATGAATCCCTCTCAAAATATCAAGGACTTTCTTCAGGGAGTTGAAAAAACTTATCTTAAGATTTGTGTGGAATCAGAAAAGACCCCGAATAGCCAGGGGAGTATTGAAAAAGAAGACCAGAGCCGGGGGCATCCCAATGCCAGATTTCAGGTTGTACTACAAAGCTGTGGTCATCCAGACAGTGTGGTACTGGCACAAAAACAGACACATAGATCAATGGAACAGAATAGAGAACCCAGAAGTGGTGGTGGACCCTCAACTTTATGGTCAATAATATTCGACAAAGGTGGAAAGACTATCCACTGGAAGAAAGACAGTCTCTTCAATAAATGGTGCTGGGAAAATTGGACATCCACATGCAGAAGAATGAAACTGGACCACTCTCTTTCACCAGACACAAAGATAAACTCAAAATGGATGAAAGATCTAAATGTGAGACAAGATTCCATCAAAATCCTAGAGGAGAACACAGGCAACCCCCTTTCTGAACTTGGCCACAGCAAGTTCTTGCAAGATCCATCCATGAAGGCAAGGGAAACAAAAGCAAAAATGAATTATTGAGACTTCATCGGATAAAAAGCTTCTGCACAGCAAAAGAAACAGTCAACAAAACTAAGAGACAACCTACAGAAATGGGAGAAGATATTTGCAAATGACCTATCAGATAAAGGGCTAGTTTCCAAGATCTATAAAGAACTTATTAAACTCAACACCAAGGAAACACACAATCCAATCATGAAATGGGCAAAAGACATGAAGAGAAATCTCACAGAGGAAGACATGGACATGGCCAACACGCACATGAGAACATGCTCCGCATCACTGGCCCTCAGGGAAATACAAATCAAAACACAATGAGATCCCACCTCACACCAGTGAGAACCGGGAACATTACCAAGGCAGGAAACAGCAAATGTTGGAGAGGATGTGGAGAAAGGGGAACCCTCCTGCACTGTTGGTGGGAATGTGACCTGGTGCAGCCACTCTGGAAAACTGTGTGGAGGGTCCTCAAAGAGTTAGAAACAGATCTGCCCTATGACCCAGCCATTGCCCTGCTGGGGATTTACCCCAATGGTACAGATGCAGTGAAACGCTGGGACACCTGCACCCTGATGTTCACAGCAGCAATGTCCACAATAGCCAAACTGTGGAAGGAGCCTCAGTGTCCACCGACAGATGATGGATCAAGAAGCTGAGGGCCGTGTATTCAGTGGGATATTCCTCAGCCGTCAGACAAGACAGACACCCACCATCTGCTTTGACGTCGATGGACCTGGAGGGTCTGATGCTGAGTGAAGGAGGTCAGTCAGAGAAGGACAAACATCATCTGATCTCCCTCATATGGGGAATATAAGACATAGTGAAAGGGATTATAGGGGAAAGGAGGGGGACTGAGTGGGAAATATCAGGGAGGAAGACAGAACATGAGAGACTCCTAACTCCTGGAGAGGAACAAGGGGTAGTAGAGAGGGAGGTTGTGGTGGGGGTGGGTGGAACGGGGTGACTGGGTGACGGGCAGTGAGGGGGCAGTGATGGGACGAGCACTGGGTGTTATACTATATGTTGGCAAATCAAACTCCAATTTAAAAAAAAATACAAAAAAAAAATCTAAAACATGAGCCCTGTGTCATTCCAACTTTTGGGAGATTGTAAAATGAACAAACCAGCCAAGGAAATTGAGAAACGGCAACAAGTCTGGTGGGGAAATGAACAAGTGAATGAGATGAGAAGTCTGGCAAAAAAAAAGGGGATTTAAGGATGCGCTGAAGATAAGGATCTTCAGACGGGGAGGTTAGCCTGTATGTTATCCTGGTCGGGCCAACATAACCCCAAGTCTCCCTGTAGGTAAAAGAGGGAGGCACAGGTCAGAGATCTGAAGAGTCTATGTTGCTGGCTTTGAAGACAGAGGGGAGAGTCACAGCCAAGAAATGCAGGAAAAGGCCCTTTCCCAGAAGTTGAAAACTGTACAACAGACTCCTAGCTGGAGCTTTAGGAGGGGATGCGGCCCTGCTGACACCATGGTTTTCACTCAGTGAGACCCATTTTGATGTCTGACTTCCCAAACGGAAGATAATAACTTTGACGGTTTAAGCTACTGCGTTTATGGTAATTTGATACAGCAGCCAAAGGACAATAATACAAGTAAAAACACAACCCGGAGATAATTTGGAAGGTCACTGCAGTAATCAGGCCAGAACTCAGAGAATGGAAAAAATATGACAAGTATTGGTGGGAAGTCAACACCAGGACTAAGGAATGACGACTGATTTTTAGCAACATGCACATTATTTGGGGCCTTGACAAAAGCACTTTTTTTTTTTTTTTTTTTTTTTTTTTTTTTTTTTTTTTGACAACAGCACTTTCAATGAAGTGTTAGGGGAGAGAGTCTGGCTAAAGGAGTCTGAGAGGTTGTACTACTTGCTAACTTGAGAACCACGGACATATTTCTTAACCTCTGGAAATGTCAGCTTCCTCTAAAATACGGCAAAATTATTCATGTTATAAAGATCATGTGAAGATTAAAGGACGTAGTGCTTGTACAATGTCCCTTAAAATTTCTGGCATGTAGAAAAATACCCGCTACTTTCCTTTTCCCCTCCAATATTCCAATGAAATAAATGTATTTGGGCCTTCGACATTCTAGAAAGTGAATACAAAACCGTGCAATCCAGCTAAGATGTGGCCTTCCCTTATAGCTTAAGACATTGGCATTAGGCTACCTTCCATTTCTTGATTCATGGAAAGTCAAGTGACCTCTGAGGCATTTCTGTAAATTCCCAAAGTTCATCCAGAGTTCCCACTGATCTGGACACTTAGCTGCTTCTCAACTTAAGAATAGTCTTATTTTCTAGAACTAAATCCATTCACCCACAAATAGCAGAAAAATCCAACAACTGTCTCAACATCAGACAAAAGCTTTACTCCCTCATTAGGAAAGAAGGACAGTGACGCCATAGGGGACCCCAGGAAAGCCAATCAGGCCTCTGCTTTCTCATGCAGGTATTTTGTTTCCCTCGTTTTTTACATGACGATCACAGCACGACTGCTCCATTTCCAATGCCACGGATCACCCACCCAGACAGGACAAAGCAAGAGCGAAAGATGAAGTGGCCTGTCAGCTGAATTTAGTCCTCTTAAAACCTTCTTCAAGCCCCACCCAGGAGCTTTCAATCAGGTGTCACTGCTCAGATGTAAGAGTACTCTCCTCCATGCAGCGTGGAAGGAGGAATGATTTTCCCCCCTCCAGTTTCTGAAATAGGCTGTAAAAAAGAGTGGTGAGTGGGGAGGAGTATTCAATGCAGGATCACCCCAGATGAGCACTGACACGTACACCTCTCACTCCCAAGCACAGACACACCAGTGCTGGGAGTGAAATCTTACTGGGGAGGTGAGAGAGCTAGCGTGAGGTTGACGTTGCAGAGACGCACACTACCTACAAAGCATTGCCAATGCCAGTTTGTTTCTTTGTACGAACAGAAACTCTCTATATTTGTCCCAACTCTAAAGCAAATGATCACACTGAAACCAAGAAGGCAGTTCACCTTGACACTACTTCTGGGAAAGAAAAAAAAAAAAAAATGTTGTTTCGTGATGTTAAGTACAAAATATTTATTTTAAAAAAAAAAGGTCAGGTGATTTTTGAGAACTAATTTTTAGCTCTAAGTTATTAAGGGCTGCAGAAGCAGGTTTTCCTCCTCTTTTTCTGAGGATAATAATAGCTTTCCAGAAAGCTGTTGCCAAGGCAGATAGGTGAGGCTGTAGATTGAACCAGTGTTTTCTAAAGGATAATTTAAGTACAACTCTGAGTAAGAGATGATTTTTAGATGGATATTTTTAATTTTAACATTTTTATTATCTTCTAGAAAATATGTCGAAAAGGAATGTGACTGGTCTCTGTATGTGTGGTTTAAAAAAAAAAAAAAAAAAAAAACAGATTCTTCTGGAAGCCTAGACTGAAGGTTAAATTCAGTGGTTTCCATGAAGTAGGATCCAAGCACTTGGATCTGTGCTTCCCCCACCCCCTCAACTAACCCCCACCTCCACCCTGGGAGATATTTGAGAGTAACTGCAGACATTCTTGGTTATCACAGCTGGAAGGGGGAAGGTGTGAGAAACATCTAGTACAGCGACTAGGGCTCCTGCTGAACGTCTTGTAATGTAGGGACATCCTCCACAACCAAAGATTGTCCTGCCCAAAATGTCATTGGTGTGGAAGGTTGAGAAACCCTAATCTAGAAGGTTAGGTTTCTGGTCATTTGACTCAGAATCTTAGTCCCTAAGACTGCTATCTCTAGGCATGCTGTGCAGAAAAGTGACTCTTAAGAGCTTTTTACTATCTCATCTGATATTTCACAAAGCCCAAGATGTACGAGTAAGCTGGCTCCGTCTTCTTGCCCAGTTTGAATCCATCTCCACCCTTTTCTACCTCCCTCTCTGCCTTGGATTGATGATCTGTATCAATAGGATTCAGGTTCCCTGGGAGTTTTTGGCCACCTAACACCTTGTACGTCAAGTAATCTGAGTCCTTTGCCCATAAATCCTAATTTCTTCCTGGATCCCATAACCCTTCCTCCTATTTTACAGGTAGGCTCAGTAATACTTCAACCATTATAAGCTCATGATCACCAGCCTATCTGTCCCCCGAACTTTTGGTAAATGTTTTGAATTTGAGTGTATCGCCAGTTTCTGATAGAGATCTAACTCAATTTTGGAGTGTGTCTGTGTCTAGGGCATAGCTGCCACTTTATATGCTGCCCACCTAACGTTCTAACATCTCTCACAAGAAGTAACCCCCTAGGAGAAGAAATGAAAATGCAAACAACATTTCAAACACAATTGAACATGAAAGATCGTCTGAAACCAGTTGCACGACTTGTTAAAACCTAGGTCTCAATTATCTTCTGATCTTAACATGTTAGAACTGACTTTTTTTTTTCTTAAGTTAGAGACAAAAATCACAATCAACATCCCCTTGTTGGGAAAATCTAGTACTGTCCTATTACACTGTGCCCGCACCCTACTCTATGTGTGTTGGGCCTCCCCTGAGCCCTCACTGTCCCACCCCTGGAAAACAGTAGTAGCTTTCTCATTTAAGACCCGGTTTCCACCATTTTACACTATCCCAATTAGCAACCTATTGCTATTCTAAAATATCAAATTGATCAGTTATCTTCCCTAATTAAACTTGTTTTGTTTATTTGCCTACTGAATGCTGCTTAACTTAATAGGCAAAGGAAGGCCTTTTGCAATCTGACCTCAAACTTTCTTGCCAACTTTACCTTATACACTTGTAGGAGTATCTGCTACCCAAGTGGTAGATTTGCCTCATACTAGTTGTCAACTATCTACTGAACATCCAATTCTCAATACCCAGTTATCTGCTAATGGTTCTTTTCAAGTAAAAATGGAGTTTCATTCAAAAGGGGGTGGGGTGGCAGTCTAGCTCACAACCCAAATGCATTTCCTTGGGACAGTCATACTCTGGTTACAGTAGGAGTCTTTTATATATATTTGCTTTCTTAGTGCATCAAATATATTTGTTAAAGGCTTTATTCATTTTAGAGAGAGAGGAGGGGCACAGGGAGTCTCTTAAGCAGACTTCCCACTGAGCCCCGAGCCCAACGTGGGGCTTGATATCCTGACCCTGAGATCAAGAGTTGGCCGGCCGCTCAATTGATTGAGCCACCCAGGCACCCCATGAGAGCCTCAAATATTAGAAGAAGCTAAAATTTAAGTAATAATAGTAACAGTAACTTAATGGAATCTGGCGTCACTGTTTTGGTTCACACTGAAGCACCAAAGGTTACCCATTATTTTTATATCTGCATAAATATTAGCATGGAAAAAAGGCAAATAACCTCGTTGTATTACTAAAAAAAAGGTTTTACCAACAGACCCCTTACAACTGCTCTATAGACACTGAATTAAGTTCCTGAAGCTGCTTTTCCCTTTTCCTAACTCCTGGGTTGTTACTAAAAAAGGGGAAAAAATCACTGGTTGAAGAGAAGGAAGGTAGACTCGTGAACTTCCTGTTCTGATTTTCCACCTTCGCCCAGGGCTTCAATCATCTATCCCATGGATGCACCTAATAGTGGGCCAAGATGCTGCTCCTCTGGAGCTTTATTCCAGTTTTTCAGCTGTTTCTACAGCACTTTTTCTATGGCATATCAGAGTTTCCACCATATCGATTTTAATTATTAATTTGTGTGTCTTTTTCATTCGGAAGAAAGTGAGCTTCTGAAAGGCTGGAAGCAAGTTTTATTTGTCCTGGCACCCTAGTACCTAGGGTTGGCACCGAGTGCATATTCCAAAAAGAAAAAGCTCAAGGACAGTAGTGTTTTTGCCTAAGTGGTTACATCCTCATAGTAATAGTCACTTGCTGAAATAGTCATAGTAGGTATTTTTCCATGGAGGCCCACCATGTTTCAAGCATGGTCCTAGGTGCTTTGCACGTATCATTTAATCCTTATACAATGTTCAAGTTTTTTTTTTACTTTATTGAATGTGCAGTGTTCTATTATTTTCAGGTGAACAATATAGATTCCAACACCTCCATACATCATCCTCTGCTCATCATGCCAATATACAAGTTATTTACATTCATAAATTACTCCTGCCAGGTCCTCTTCATCTGCATTTTGTTGAAACAAAAATGGAGGGTTCAAAGGACAAGAGGTATATTTTCTGCGGTCACTCGACTGGCAAACATTGGAATCAGTATTCAATAATATATTCCCTGAATGCCAGCTATAGAAAAAGGAAAGCGCACCACTGGGACTTCATTGTTGACCTTGGGTTTTGTGTGTGTGTGCGTGTGTGTATGTATGATTTTTGACATCATCATCTGTGTGTATTGATCTTAGAACTTGTGTCAAGAGCAGGTGACTTCTACTTCTCCCTTTGAGGGGCTGCTAAGTATCAGACAGTGAAAAGCAGGTTTCCATGATATGTCTATGGTTCTGATTGGTTTTCGAGTGATTTTTTTAAATTGAAATATGTGTATATGAAGACACTCTTGTCCTGATTCTGTTAGCCTCTTCCTGAAGCATGTCTAAACCTGTGTCATACAGCCTGTCTTGCAGCATTGAGCTCAAAAACTTTTATGCCTGTCAGTCAGAGGCTGAGAAGGAAGAAAAAGGGACCTTAAAAACCTCTGATGATCAATGGACAATAAGACCTGAATTCGGAGACGATGCTGCTGCTCCTATTCAGATGCAATTATCTCCTTGGAGTCAGTTTCCCGTATTTATAATCCCGAATCACAAGTTTGGGAATAATTCCCTTAAAATAAAAAATGAACTAATGATCTGGGCTGCATGGGGAATTTCTTCTTAGGCTACAGAATGCCCAGGGATTTTTGTTTGAATGTAAATTTGTCTTTTCCCAAGCGGTGCAGCTCCCTACTATAACACTAGGTTCTATGACCAAGTTTCTAATCTATCCTCTATGATCATTCCCTTACGTTGACCTCCTCCTTCTCAGTTCAGGCAATACCGTGGTGACACTGTATATTGTCAGGAGTATTTCATAGTAGTTCTCAAACTATTTGACTTTTTTTGAGCATGGCCCACAGTGAGATTATATGTTTCGTATCATGACCCATCTAAAAACATACTTCCGCGATTTTATTCTTATTAAGTATAATGTGCTCTTATTCTCTATTCTTTCTATAGGTCCACCAAATTGATTTTGTGATTCACAAATAGGTCCTGATCCTCAGTCTGAAAATGATAATCTATTGTAGGGCAGTGGGTCTCAAAGTGTGGGGAAATTAAAGAAAAGCTATAATCATGAAAGAACAAGTATATATTTACAATAAGAAAAAACCAAGAGAGCACTTCTAAAATTTCACCATGCATGAGAATCACCTGAAAGTCTTGTTAATACAGATTACCAGCTTCACCCTAGGGGTTTGATATAGTGGGAAAGACGAACAACTCAAGAATTTGCATTTTGAACAAGTCCCTAATGCTGTTGGTTTCAGCGATGCACACTGAGGACCACTAGCCAGGAGGAAAAATCAAGGATTTCCTCCCGCTGTTCATCTTATTAGATCTTCCCTCTAAGTTCTACGTATGCCCCCTCGTGGCAATCCAAGGTAAAAGTCTAGAAGACCATGCTTCCTCCGAAATCCCACCGAGGGATAAAGGCAGTAGAAATCAACACTCAAATTTTGGATGTCTCCATCTCCCTTAGAACAATGATCATTGTAAATAAATAGTATTTATTTACATCTAAATAGTAAATAAAAAATAGTGCTTTAAAGGGCAGAACTTAGATGAATGTCAGTTGAAACTACCACTTTGATATCTAACATTGGACGAGTTCTCTAACTTAAAGCAGTTCATGTATAAGCTGTATGATATTGCTACGTACCTCCTGTTGTTGAGATTTAGCGTGCTGTTATACGAAGCCTGGAGCGCCCTGATAATCTAGGGTGTGAATGACCATCCTCTAATGTTCTAAAGTACCACACTTGAGCCCATTCATACTCCTATCCACACTGTCAAGCCTTCCACATAATGCATCGTTGCTCCAAATGTCCAGGAGTAGTCAAATATTCATGCCAAACCACCAGTCTGAATTCAGAAGTCAAATATAACCCTTGTCTCTACAGAATTCTAGAACTGCTACTAGTACCCGAAGTCAGTAGCTCTAGAACAAACCATTGCACTGGGCAGCCCCGGGCTGGGGCTAAAGTCAGGAAGTGACTGATACAGCAGATGCCAAGACCTTCCAAGGGCCCGCCCCTCTTTCCTGCTGCAGACACGTCTCCAGTATGTAGTTAGAATGGAGTCCTGTGCCCCCCGGGACCTGCCAGAGCCACCAATGTGGGCATTACTCCAGGTTCCAGTGATTATTTGAAGTATGAAATTAGAACAACCCTCCTCTTAGTGCTGTGCTCAGACACAAATGTGCAACAGCAAGATGGGTCTGAGCCCCCGTTGAGCAGCTGTTTAGGTACTTGTTCAATCATTTTCATGGGGACACCTGTGTGGCTCAGTGGTTGGGCATCTGCATTCAGCCCAGGGCATGATCCCGGGGTCCTGGGATCGAGTCCCACATCGGGTTCCCTGCGTGGAGCCTGCTTCTCCCTCTGCCTAGGTCTCTGCCTCTCTCTCTCTCTCTGGGTTGCTCATCAATAAATAAATAAAGATCCTAATAATAATAATAATTTCCATGTTCTACAATCTCACAAACCAAAAAAAAAAAAATTTAAAAACAGCCACAAAACAACTTGCTTTGTAAAAAAAAACAAAGCAAAACAGTCTATCTATCATCTATCTATAGTAAGGCAATAGTGGAAAAAAATAGGTGAATGAGTACTACTTCAAAATAATGAAAGAAAATTAAAATGACCAAATCCTGCCCCAAAGGAGCTTGCTGTTATACTTGGGGAGGTAAACCTATATATATATATATATATATATATATATATATATATATATATATATATTTAAATTATACATAATTATTATATATAATTATTTATTATATATAATAATGATTAAATTATATATTGACATATAATTATATATATATTTAATGGGATATAAAGAACTATTTTTCTTCATTTTATGCTCAGATCTAGAGGACATTTTCAGCGTAATAACTTTCATTTTTTCTGAAGGTAAAGCCTGTTAATAAACTATGCTGCATTTGTAGTCTGGCATTTAAGAATCAAAGCCAGGAAAGCTGAAACTACAGTATAACATGAGGGCTTGCATAAAGGTCTAGCTGACTATTCTTAGGTCATGTATCTAAAGGGAGAAAAATTTGAATAGAAATGTTAAAAACGTATGCACTGACTGTACACAAACACTATACGCTCAAATACAACCAACACTAGTACCACCATCATAACTCATGATTTTTCCCAGTGTTTTGATATGGGCGGTGTCTGTTTCTCATCTCTAGGAACCAACCAAACTCAAAGCAATATTAATAAGCATAGAGTAGTTCTCAAGTATTTATAAATAGTAACCTAAAAATCTCAGCAAAACAACCATCGTCTCCAACCTAAAATATTAAAACACACTAATAAAACACAAAACCTTCCTCTCTGGCCTTTAAACAGAATGCCTTGATACAGATAAATGGGTGGTGTTTCAAATTCAGTTTTGAAATTAAGTGCTGGAATGAGGTTTTAAAAAAAAATGGCTACATTGGAAAGAAAGCTTTACACAGAAGCCTATATTTGTCTAGAAAGTGATAGCCAAAAAAATGAATGCTACCCTTAGGAAAACACTGTCGTTCGTGGGCAGAGGTTGGCACCTGGACCTGCTTTTGATCTGGAAGCTCTAAGCTTTGCAGTCAAACTGAAGCCTTCTGTGGGGTTTCAAATACCCACTTGCAAATGTATAGTTTTAGAAATGCACAATTCTGATATAGATGCCCAGAATTTTCCTGTAGTTTTAAAAATCGGTGAGGACAAGGAAAAGAAGTGTGTCGATCGAAGCATTTTTTTTCTTTTACAATGTACTTTTTTCCTGTGTCATTTTGTGATGTTGCAATCCCACTGTTACCAAAATAATTGTGAAAGGGGCTCATCCTCTATCGGGATAGCTCCTTCATATAAATAAGATGCAAGATGCATGACACCTAGCTACAGGACTACGGCAAGGGATGCAGCACAGCAGGAGACTTTAGGACTGGCTTTAAGATTTGTGCCTGGCCAAATCACTGACATGACCTCAGCCTTATTTATTTATTCATTCATTTATTTACTTATTTATGTGTGTATTTATTTTTTATTTATTTTGTATTTAAAATGATGATAACAATACCTACCACGGGGGCTGTTGAAAGCATTTAATAATCTATGCAAAATGCTGCACCTAGCACCTGCTCAACAAATTGTACTTTCATAGCTTTTTACAGATACTCAATGTAGAATAAAAGATACACAGTAGTATAAATTATGCCCCACCTAAACTGAATACAGAGAAATATCAAGTAGAAATTATAAATGTCAAAAGAAAATGTTAGAGACTGATTAATACCCCTTTACAAATGAATGTACCAGGGGATTCATTGTCATAACTCTTGAATTCACTTAAAATTCACTTAAAAGATAAAATTTTGATTTGTATGGAACTTCATAGGAGCTCACATCATTTGAAACATGGTACACGTATGTCTTTTCAAAGTGCCAAAGTTCATATGCGTTAAAGGTATGCCAATAAAGGTGTGTGCTTGCTTGTCTGTTTTTTCCTAGTCTGGGTATTTCTAGGCTTCAGAACTTTCCATGTACAGTAATGAAAAGTGTACAGTACGTGTCTGAGAAGTGGAATCTGGGCCTAGCAATTTAGAAACCCAGGCAAGTGAACAACACGCATATGGCACACACATAACCATGACTATGACTGCGCGTGAGGGCCTGGGGCCAGAGAGGGGAAGGAAGGACGCAGAACCAGACGGAAGAGGCTTCCTTCTACAGATCTGCAACTCGTCAGAGCATATATAGATTTCTGGCTGGTTGAATGGCCGAGTTGCTTAGTAAGGAGTACGAAAGAGGTAATAATACACAATGATTTTAGTCCTATAAGTCCTACAAGCTTTGGCCAAAACCCTATTTGATGTGAGGGAAGAGTGAATCTCTCTCTTTTTTTTTTTTTTTTTTTTAAGAGTACTCAAGAGTGTGTGTTGTGCTAATTATCTCCTGCTTCTTCCTGCCTGCACTTCCCCTGCTATCTCCACCTAAGAACTTAGAGAGGTGCTGTACCGGGAAAGAGAGTGAGGAAAAAGGGGACGTGGGGGTGGGAGAGAGAGAGGACTACTCTTTTAGAATGATATAAACAGAAATGCTACCTGGGGAGTCTTCTCCAGAGAAATTAGGATCGGCTTCATGGGTCATCTTGAAATTCTTCATCCTTTTATCTGTGAGCTTGTTTTCCTACCTGAAGTCCAGTGAAACCACAGAACGCGCGCGAGGGCATGGGAGATGCGCACAATGGGTGACCCCTTCCACCACTTCCTTGCTGCCACCATTTGTGTGTATGTCACTCGTGATGCTCTATGAGCACAGAATTATGGGAGATCCGTGAGTTTAGTGATACAGGTGTAGTCGGTACAGGCAAGCGTGATGCGTCTGCTACTTAAGTCAGGGGCATGGAAACTTCAAATCCACAAAGAAAGCAGCAATGTTCCAAGAAGCAGGAATGACCAAGTAACTCCATCTTAGACTTTCTTACTCATCCTTTTCTCCTCCCCCACCTCTGCTACCCCATATTAGCCAATCAAGTGACATAGAAAAGATGACCTAGAAAGAAAAGGAAAAGGTTGGGGCAACTGGTAGTTCCTCTTCCTTTCAATCCTTTACCCATAAGTAAACTAAAGGTAGAGGGGATTGGTAGGACGTGCATCTATCAGGTGCTGAAATAAGAATTGAGTCTGTGCATGCGGAAACGCTGAACATACAATTTGTATGATTTCAGTGATTCTGTTTACAAGTTAAATGTTACTATTTAAAACTAGCGCTTAAAATTCTTCTAACATTAAAACATTCAAAGCATTTACAAATTTTTTTTAAAATTTTTTTATTGGAGTTCAATTTGCCAACTTATAGCATAATACCCAGTGCGCATCCAGCCAAGTGCCCCCCTCATTTCCTATCACCCAGTCACCCCAACCCCCAGCCCACCTCCCCTTCCACTACCCCTTGTTCATTTCCCAGAGTTAGGGGTCTCTCATGTTCTGTCACCCTCACTGATATTTTCACTAATTTTCTCTCAAATTTAAACAAAAACTTCTACAAAGCATTTAAGACACATGTTGCCCAATATGAAGGCTAATGGCAATATTCATGCTAATCATTTAAAGCGAATTCTTCTTAAAATATCTATTAAAGAGTAATTAAAAGCCATCACGTGAAGCAGAGAGAACCTGCACCGAAGAAAGAAAAATGGTTTATGTTTTACCACCGTGAACGGGCACATTAATGTTCTGCTTTGCGAACAAGGCCCTGCGTTTGCAATTTTCCACTGGGCCCCCCAACTTTTGTAGCCAGCCTCACACAGAGTTACTATAAAATGTGAAGTGAGAGAGCGTGTTTTTCTTACAACAGCAGAGAAAGAGGGGTGCTGAGCCTCTTTCGTCACGCAGCTGGATTAGCAAGCTTCTGGAGGCTCCTACACACAGGCTCTCAAATATGATTCCCTGCGTAACCTCCTCTATTTTTACTGCCATTAATTAGCCTCCTAGATCTCCACATCTTTCTGTAGACGTAGTGCTATAGGAATGTCATTTTGGCGTTAGCTTGAGATCTGGAGACACACAGGTTACGCTACATTAATAAGCTATTTATTTGGTTCAAACCATTACTGCCTGCCCCATGTGAAGCTCTGGCTTGAGGCCTGCCGGAAGGGTCCTGTGCAATCCTCTAGAGGATGGGGATGGAGGTTCAGTACCACTTAGTTCCTCCAGTATCGGGGTGAGGTCAGCAAAATCAGGGCACAGATTCACTACCCATTTGTAATATGTCCTATTTATACGTTATGTATAATCACCACCAAAAATCTCAAATATGTGCCCTTGGTCACAGAAGGCAATTACGGAAATAATGTAAGTTTGAGGGTCTTCGACGGGTTAGAATCAAGAATCTACCACTTGACAAGTTAATCATTCTCTGAATGTTTCTTTACTGAGTCACATTTTCCACAAAAGATAAATTATAACGTAGAGCACGTAAATTGATCGATAGTGAAGGGGAAAAAGATAATTGGCTGCTGCGTGGACGTTTGCACTCTCCTGGTAATTCAGAATCTGAAGCTCTGTGCTACATTTATGAAATCTTATGAAACACAGCCCTCCGTCAAAACATACGGTGTCAGAGACGTCAGGAGAGTGAATATCTAGCAATAAGGCTCCTTGATGTAACCCCCAAATACACATTCACCCCAAATTTTGACTAATAAGGTATCGAGGTTAAGGGAGAGGACAGGCTACCCTAAGATGGACCACTTTGTCATGAACATTATTTTGGGTTAAAAGTCATCAAAACCCAGCCCATGCAGGAAAAGCTCTCTTCTTGGTGTACAACTGCCTAAATTCACATTGGAAAGGAGAATCTATGCCAGGGAGAGAGCTGTTAACAGACTCCCCTTTACCTAAGAAACCTCTCTGCATGATGCGGCACCTTTGGTTTTCCCAAACATCTCCTTTCACCTTCTCACTGATGGTTTTCGTCCCCTTGTATCCTGAGATCCTCTCTCTGTCCTTAGCCCCCAAAAGTATCAAGTCGCAGGTCTTTGGAATTTCTGTGTCTGTGTGGATTCCCCATGCATATGCCTAATAAATTTGATTTCCTCCTGTTAATCCACCTCATGTCAATATGATCGTAAGTTCAGCTAAAGGGTCACGGGACAGAGAAAGTTCTTCAGGACAGAGCCAAACAATGGAGGATCCTCCAGAATCCTTTCTACTCGGGTAGGCGTCAGCGGCCCCAACCCTACCAGGTTGCAGAAGCATCTGAGGTGACCTTTCCAAAGGCAGTACCAGAGTCCAGGGGTGATGGATGAACTCTCGGGTCACTTCCCATTGGCAACAATAGGAGTGTCCATCCACACCAGAGCAGCCCTCTAGCATGACTGACAGCGCTATTCTTCTCTTACATATATCCCTGACTTGGTTCTAGGCCTTTCCTACAGACCTGAGAGCTGCCTGATAAGCTTTGAATAAATATTGTACTTACCCGAGCTAGAACTGTTTTCTTTGCTTGAACTAATAACCTCGACGGATGCAGTGGTTGATGTGCATGTTCAGATATTCTAAGAGGCCTTGACGAGTCATACGGAGATAGATCATGATGCATTTCTGAGCAACACTTGTCGGTTTTAGAAGGGAATGGCCAGCTCTTATTGGTGACCACAGACTGAGGGAAAAACAGTGGATATTTATTTAGAAATAATAACTGAATCTGAATGTGCAAAGGTCGCTTTTAAAGGAATAAGTTATTTTTTTAACTTAAAAAATATATATATATATAAAAATAAAGGAATAAGTTAGGGGACAACTGGGCGGCTCAGTCAGCTAAGCATCTGTCTGTCTTCGGCTCAGATCATGATCCTGGGGTTGTGGGATGCTCGCATCGGGCTCCCTGCTCCTCGGGGAGCCTGCTTCTCCCTCTCCCTCTGCCTGCCACTCCCCCTGTTTGTGCTATTTCTCTCTCTCTCTCTCTCTCTCTCTCTCTGTCAAACAAAATCTTTAGAAAAAGAAAAAAGGAAATAAGTTAGTTTGCAGGGATGAGTGCCTTTTGCTATTTTGTGAAATACATATTGCACTAGCTTGTGTGAACTATATAAAAATACCGCTACAATAGGACATTGTTATTCCTGAAAGACGGTAGCAGATCTTGGGCCAAGTCCATAGACTCTCAGGAGGGCCTTTTGGACCTGATTCCATAGAGCACGATATACAGAAATGTCCTATGTATACTCTTGGTTTCACCGAAGAAGTATCAGTGAATAAGAAGGATGGTATTTCTGATCTTAAAAAAGATACCGGGAAGTCCCATGTTTGGAGCTTTCTGCCTAGGAGGCCTCTCCCTTACACAAGGGACATGTGTAGTAAGAGACCTGGGCAAAGAAGAATTGAGAGGTTACTGTGAACTTGGAAACCAGAATCTGCACATCCCTGGATATGTGCTTTCAAGGTCGACTGATTGACTTCTCTGGTAGACAAGGATCCACTAACTACCAGCCTTGGGCACCCCAAACTTTCCATTGCATTTATTTAACTTCCTTATTTGACCCTTGCTCAGGCAGCTCTTCTTTCTGGAGGTTTCTTTGAGATTGTTGGGTTTGCCTCTTACCCCAAGACTCAAATGTACACCTTGGACTTTATGCAAAACACCATTTTCCTTTGATTAAAACTATGAGATTCTTCTGACTTAAAAGAACCCCTACTCTCAGGAATTTTCATTTTGCCCCCTTGTTGGACTTCAGAATTCCTCCTCCTTCTGACCCAGCTCTGTCTGTCACTCTGCACTACTTCCTGGCATCATCAGCCCATGTCTCCTCTTCTCCTACGAGCAAGGAGGGAACTAGATCCCACTTATTGGCAAAAAGCTTTCAGCTGCAGCAAATACAATCCCCAACTAAAGCAGATGGTGAAAAAAAACCAAAACCAAAACCAACCAACCAAAAAAAAAAAACAGACACTGTCACTCAAGAAATCTGTATTAGGAAGTTCAGTCTTGGTACAGTCCCTTAACAATGATCCGAATGACCCGGAGACCTCACATCTTCCACAGTGTGGAAAAAGACTAGCAAAATCTCTCTTCCTGGTCCCAATATTCTGGCCCCACCTCCAGACTCCAGACATTACAATCTCGCAGGACAGCATCCCACATAGGAGTAAAGGGGGCAGAGACTAAACGGGCTTCTCTGTGTATGGCTGGTTATCCATTTTACCAGGAAGGGCCTTGTTTCTCAGGATCTGAGAAGAACCAGCACGCCCTCAGCTTGCTCTGTGCCTCATCCCCTCCATGCCAACGAATGCTAAATGCCCTGGGACAGACGCCTCAGCAGCCGAAGCACCTGCATTCCCTCAGCAAGAGGAATATCATCTTTTTGATAGGCAGCCAGTAGCTGGCTTTCAGCATGGTCGAGAAAGGTAACTTCTTCAAAATATGCACGCTGAAAATCTGCTTGGGACATTAATTCAGATTTCAGTGAACAGCTTATATTTGTTGTGACTAATGCATAAATTACAGCATCCAGCCCTGAAGGTGGAACTCTTTAGTGTCTGTGATAAATGTGCTTCTGTTTCCTCTCATCATGTTTGAGGCATGATATAAGGCAGGGCTGATGGCCGTGGCTGGGAAGTGGAGGCATCCGCACGAAGGAGATGAATCACATCAGTGCATTTTTCTCCATGATTTTGGATCATGGCAGGTGAAGGAGTCAAAACTGCCTGTGGAGACAGATGAGCCAGAGGCAGACGGAAAGCTTGCTTTGGTTGAGCTACTCTGCCCCGAAAAGCCTGTGGGGATGTGGCCCGTGGTGATAGATGTTAAAGAAGAAAGAGGGATTCAGCCGAAAACTGTTCTGACCACATCACAGAAGATGCTGCTGACTTGCTGGGATAGCTGCTAAAATAGAAGGCTTTAGAACAGACACTTACCACCATCCATCCCGGCACAGAAAGTCCTCCGTCGGGCAGCTCCAGTGGCCCAGCGGTTTAGCGCTGCCTTCGGCCCAGGGTGTGATCCCGGAGACCCGGGATCGAGTCCCACGTCGGGCTCCCTGCATGGAGCCTGCTTCTCCCTCTGCCTGTGTCTCTGCCTCTCTCTCTATCTGTGTCTCTCATGAATAAATAAATAAAATCTTAAAAAAAAAAAAAAGTCCTCAGTCCATATCCACGGCCGTGTAACAGCCAGTTGTTAACCCCCTGTGCCATAGGAATGGGTTGGACCAAAACCACCTCCACACACTAGAATCTCCTTTGTAGTCTTCTACTCTTCGTCCTATTACCTGCTCCAGAAAACAATCTCGAACTTGACTCTTCAACCTTATTTTATGTTTAATAAGTACATTTGAAAGAGGTCAATGCGAAATGACCCTGCAATGTCGGTAGCGATCGATTCCAGGGAGCGTGACTGTAGCAGTAGTAATAAAACAGAAGACTCTTCTACTCACATTGTTCTCCTGACGGGGTGAAATAGCTAATAATAATATTGACCATTTCCTTTTAACCTTGTGCTAAGGACCTTCCCTCTCATGCATTATCTTTAATGCTCATAAAACCCTTTCCTCAAAAAGAGCTAAACTGGCTTGACTGACTAAAGGCAATGCAACTAGTAAAGAGACGGAGCCCGTCTTCCAATCCCAGGCCTGATTTACTTGTAATAAGGGGCTTCAGAGAAACCAGTGTGTCCCCATACCTGTTCCATTTGGGGACGATAACAGATGTTTTCTTCTCAGGGTGCCCGGGCGTAAGAAAGGGAGAGGACCACAGCGAGTGACTGCTCTTGTGCTAAATGCAGGGTAGGGAAAGGATTGGCAGGAAAACTGAGAAAATATTGCCTCCAAAGTAGGTATAGAAGTCGGGATTCTCCGAATTAAAAATAGAACTAATAGGATGTATATATAAACTGTACATGCATGCCTAATACATACGTGTGTGCGTACGCGTATGTATATCCACGAGATAGAGACGTTTACGTTAGGGCCCTGCTTCACCCTTCACGGTAATAGGGGCTGGTGAGTATGAAATCTGCAGGGAAGGTGGAAGATTGCCCAGGCAAGAGTTAATGTTGCATCCCTAAAGGCAATCTGCAAGCAGAATTTCTTCTTTGTCCAGAACCTGATGCTTTTTTTTCTTTTTTTTTTCTTTTTCCTTCCTCCTCTACAGGCCTTCAACTGACTGAGTGAGGCCCCCATTATAGAGAGGGCTCAAAGTATATGGATTTAAATATCTCCAAAATATCTCCACGGCCACCTCTAGACTAACATTTCACCAAAAATTGGGCACCCTGGGTTGTCATATAAAATTGTCCATCGAAGCAGGGAAGTGGCAATTGAAAAACGCTACCCGGAGCACTGGGAAAATATCACCCAATGTTTCCCCTTCCTTCCAAATCATAATGTTGGCAACTTTTCCAACACCGATCCTTATCACGTGTGGTAATATCATTTTCCTTCAATCGAGTTGATGCACAGAAACACCTTCAGGAGTGTTAATCATTTAAATGTTAGTACACACCTGTTACGTGCCCTGAGAGATGCAAAGCACCAAGGCACAAAGAGAACTTCAGCCTCAAGTGGCGCACAGTCTGATAAGAGGGACAGGAGGACCATGTTTGGGTTTTTGTATGCAAACAGATCGTTTCACTGCTGGCTTCAGCGTCAATGCCAGGGTTATTATATTTATTAAAGCCAAATTAAGTCTCTCTTTTTCTCAAATAAGGTGACGAAGGTGAATTCTATGCATCCAACATACATGTTGCCTTGTCATGGGTAACTTCCCAGTACTGAGAGTGGTATTAAAAAAAAAAATCCAAATCAGTAATAACCTTATTGGAAATGCAATACGTGCAGGAAAGGATGGAGAAATAGCAAAGATGATTTAAGCAGTACTAATCATGAATTTACATTAAAGTGTTAAATATCCGAATACCACATAGATACTGAACAAAATATGGAAGGAACTTTGTTAAAATATATGAATGATGGGGATCCCTGGGTGGCGCAGCGGTTTAGTGCCTGCCTTTGGCCCAGGGTGTGATCCCGGGGCCCTAGGATCGAGTCCCATATCGGGCTCCCTGCATGGAGCCTGCTTCTCCCTCTGCCTCTCTCTCTCTGTGTGTCTAAATAAATAAATAAATAAATAAATAAATAAATAAATAAATAATAAATGACAGTCTTTGGTTGCCCCCAGAATCCCTTGGAAAGCAAGTACTCTTGGACTTGAGGCCAAGAATCGACTTGCTCACCACCTTTTGCGACCTTGAGAAAGTTAACCCAAGCTGCAGAATCTTGGTTTTCCTGCTAATGAGTTTTTAGAGTGGGGAAAATTAAATGTGATCACGCATGTGAAAGTGCCAGGTAGCAGCTGAGCGCAGAAGGAGCTCAGTAGGGGCTGTTCCCTTATTTGCATTAGGTCTGGAACTTAGGAGAAGAGCCCATCCCCTTAGGGCGCCACGCGATCGCCCGCTGTACTTCATACCCTTCACTTCGGTGAATAAATTGCCAGAGTGATAGGAAAGGAACCCGTCTACACCCCGCCTGCATCACTGCTGCTGGCCCACGGGGACGGGCACCCGGGGAGGGACACTTGCTTCCCGGTTGAGTGAAATTCGACTCTACCTTACGCAGCTAACATCCTTGGAGATTCCGACACTGATTTCTTGCTCCCACTTGCAGGTGTCCTACGTTTCCCAGAAGACAGAGCGTGCTCCATGTGCACAGACGTGTAGGGGCCACCTGCCTGCCAGGCTTAGACGACAGGCTGCAAACACCAGGCTAACAAGGTGAAAAGAGCAAACACAGCCAGGAGTTGGGAGCCTCACCTTTGTTCTAGTCCTTTTCGGGCTATCCCCATTCTCCAGCCACAGATCTACGAAGACCTCCGCATGGATCTGACATGTGGTTGGGGGACGTCGCGTCCCTCTGAAGCTGTACAGTGACGGATGTGCTGTTCATGCTTTCTGGTTCATCCCGGGAGCGAGGCTTACACTTTGATAAATGTTTCTTAGAACACCGTAGAAGGGTGAAGGAGCGAGAGACTAAACACCCAACCTGAGGCTTCTCTGCTTAGATCACAGGACCTTAGAGACGGCTGAGCTCTATTCCACGGAGGTTTTTAACGATGTAGTGACTGAAATGCAGAGAACTTGAGGTCAGGCCAGTGTCAGAAGGCTCACTTCCTTTTCATTCATCACAAAATCATAGCACTTAAAAAAAAAAAAAAACCGTGAAAGTAACCTCGTTTTGGGGAGCAGAAAGCGTTGGAACATAAACATGATGCCAGGGGTTTTCTCAAATACGGTACATTATTGCGCTTTCCCAACTGCTCTTTGGTTCTGACGGCAGATGTTTAAAACCCTCCGTTGAAGAATTCACTTCGCTTTACTCTTAGGACACAGATGTTGGTCATGTTGATAAAGGCTACGCCACGCTTACATTTTTCAGTCACGGGAGCAGAAACTTTGTGAGCCGAAGTATAAATCCTTAAATTATTGTAATGTGCACAGACGCACAGAGTCTCTAAAACTGTTTTAACTTTACAGGACTTGCTGCGTCCCATCATGAAACACTGGATGGCATAAAAATGTATTTCAGGGAACATACAGGTCACGTAGATACGTAAAGTGACTTAAATATAGACGATCAGTTACACGGAACATGTTTACAGTAATCACATCGGAGAGAAGAAGCTAATTTAATGGTCTTTTCCCGACGTTTTATCCCATTCGTTCTTTCTTTCTTTAAAGATCGGTTTACTTATTCATGAGAGACACAGCGAGGCAGACACCAGGCAGAGGGCCAGGCAGGCTCCCGGGCTCCCAGGGGTGGGGCTGGGGCCCAGGACCCCCGGAGACCTTCAGAGGGCAAGGCAGGGGCTCCGCCGGAGCACCCCCAGGCAGCCCTTCCCCTGCTCTGTCACTCGGGGGGGCCCTTCCCCTCCCTGCTCTGTCACTTGGGGGGCCCTTCCCCTCCCTGTTCTGTCACTTGGGGGGGCCCTTCCCCTCCCTGCTCTGTCACTCGGGGGGCCCTTCCCCTCCCTGCTCTGTCATTGGGGGGCCCTTCCCCTCCCTGCTCTGTCATTGGGGGGCCCTTCCCCTCCCTGTTCTGTCACTTGGGGGGGCCCTTCCCCTCCCTGCTCTGTCACTCAGGGGGCCCTTCCCCTCCCTGCTCTGTCACTTGGGGGGCCCTTCCCCTCCCTGCTCTGTCACTTGGGGGGCCCTTCCCCTCCCTGCTCTGTCACTCGGGGGGCCCTTCCCCTCCCTGCTCTGTCATTGGGGGGCCCTTCCCCTCCCTGCTCTGTCATTGGGGGGCCCTTCCCCTCCCTGCTCTGTCATTGGGGGGCCCCTCCCCTCCCTGCTCTGTCACGTGGAACCTTAGCTTCTCCGTGGTGCTGGGCCGTGGGTCCCACGCGTCCCACAAAACCGTTGCAACCACTCGGTCCGCTGGTCCTGGACGGGGCCCTGCCAGGCTCTTGATGTCCCTGCGACCTCTGCGACCTCCCAGGAGGCCCGGGCGGCGGGGTGCGCGGAGCCGGCCCGGATCCCCCAAGCCCCGGGGCCAGGCGGCGCGATGGGAGGCGCCTGCGCACGGCCTCCAGGTGCGCAGGGGACACAGGTGGCCCCGCGGGGACAGGCCCGCGCGCTCGGGATGGGGCGCCCCGGCTCGCCCGCCAGGCCCCGGACCCCGCCCCGGGGAGCGCCACGCCGACGCCTGCACCCCCCCCACCTCCTGCCGGGGCCCTTCACGAGCTTGGTGCGCGGACTGGCCTGGGTGCGGGCGTGGGGGGCTGCGCAGGCTGCAAAAGGGGGGGCTCCGGGCGGGCAGGTGCGCGGGGGCGGCGGAGCGCGGACCGCCTCTCCCCTCCCACACCCCGACCCGTGACCCCCTCCCCTGCCAGCTCCCCTCCTGCTCCACGTGCACCGACCCCCCCTGTCGGTCCTCCCCTTCCCCATCCTCCCCCCTGCCCCTCCCGTCCTCCCCCTCCCCCTCCCCTGTCCTCCCGTCCTCCCCCTCCCCCTCCCCTGTCCTCCCGTCCTCCCCCTCCCCCCTCCCCTGTCCTCCCCGTCCTCCCCCCCATCCTCCCCCTCCCCTGTGTCCCCCCCCCCCCCCCCCCCCCCCCCCCCCCCCCCCCCCCCCCCCCCCCCCCCCCCCCCCCCCCCCCCCCCCCCCCCCCGCTCCCGGTGCAGGCCCGACCCGGAGGGCGGGGGCGGCTGCGGCCGGTCGGCGCCGAGGCCCTGCGTGGCCCCACCTGGAGCCCCGGGGCGCCTGGAAACCCCCCTGCCCCCACGGTACTGCCCGGCTTTTCCCTTCTTTTTCTTTTTTTAAGATCGTAGTTCCTTGATGGGGAGAGCGCGAGAGAGCGCGAGAGAGCGCGGCGGGGGCCGCAGGCGAGGGGGGCGGAGGTGCCGAGCGGGGCGAGCCCAGGCCCAGGCCCCGGGTCAGGCCGAGCCCCAGGCGGATGCTCACGGCCGGCGCCCGCTCCCCCGCGTCTTAACCGCCCCTTTATTCCTTTATTCAAAGTTGAGGGATCCCTGGGTGGCGCAGTGGTTTAGCGCCTGCCTTTGGCCCAGGGCGCGATCCTGGAGACCCAAGATCGAGTCCCACGTCGGGCTCCCGGTGCGTGGAGCCTGCTTCTCCCTCTGCCTCTCTCTCTCTCTCTCTCTCTCTCTCTCTGTGACTATCATGAATAAATAAATAAATTAAAAAAAAATAAAAAAAAAATTATCACAAAGTTGATTCCAGGGGTGGGGCGGGGGGGGGGGGCTCAGCGGTTCAGCCCAGGGCCTGACCCCGGGTCCCGGGATCGAGTCCCGCGTCGGGCTCCCTGCATGGGGCCTGCCTGTCCCTCGGCCTGGGTCTCTGCCCCTCTCTCTCTCTCTCTCTCTCTCTCTCTGTCTGTCTCTCATTAATAAATAAATACGATTTAAAGACCATTTGATTCCCTGCAGGGGCTCCTGGGCGGCTCAGTCCCCAGGACTCTGGATTTCCACCCACCCATGACCCAGGGGTTGGGAGGCCTGAGCTGGCCTCCCCCAGGGGGGCTTTGCTAACAGCGGGGCTCAGCTTGAGGTTCTTCCACCCCCCCCATACTCTCCGCCTCAAATCTTTAAAAACTAAACAGAATAAAGTCTATCAAATGCATATACACCTGTTAAACCAGTACTGTGGAATTCTGCTTGCTTTAAAACCCTAATAGAAATGGCCATAAGCTGTGGATCTCTGTTATCCAGCAATGTGTTTAGTGAGAGTGCCCAGGTGTGTTAGGACACTGAAGTGAAGGTGCCCACGGCCACTCTCCTGAGTGTTCACAACCCAGGAAAACTACCTCTTGAGCAACATTTTTTTTTTCTTGACCTAAGTCGAAGGTGTTTTAAAACATTTATTTTTTCATTACTGCTTTCCCTGTTCATGATCTATTCCATAGCCTGAAATTCCTAATAGCAAATGTTAATTTGGATTCCAAAGACGGCATCTCTTTCTGAGGCCCAGCTGTAAAATGTCCTCATAATCTCCAGCCTTCCCCCAACTTCCCCCTGTATCTTGAGGGGTAACTCTGGGCAGAAACGACGAGGGAGACTACTACGAGGAAATGCAAAATTAAAAAAGCATGAGCGTCTGTGCGAAGCAGGGAAGGCTAGGCTCTAGGCAGAGAATTTTAAAGCTACTATTCAAAATTGGAAATGTTGTATTGAGTTTTGTAGAATTTAGGCCAGTAATTTCATTTCTTCCAAATTTTAAAATTATTACATGCATGAAAAAGATAAGAATTGGAGGAATTTCTAAATGAATGGATTCCAAAGAGCTTTTTCTAGACAATGTTTTAAAAAATATGTATTAATAGTCACATAAACCCTCTTTTTTGTTTGCATAACACTACCTGGCTTGAATCCTGTTCCTGTTTGCATCCTAACTACTTCCCGCTCAGTGTTTCTTAGGCGCCAGGTGCTGTTTTTACAGCAGGGAATAAGCAATAATGAAGACTCTGCAGATACAAAGGAGTCATTGGCTGCTTTTGTCAAAAACTAAGCAGATAATTGCCTTATCTGGGTTTTCCTGCGACCAGACGTCTTTACCCTCAGTTTACCTCAAAATTAAAAACAAAAAAGACTCTAGTTAGGTTTTCAGTCTTGAAACAGCTGCATGGCAGGTGAATTTTAATTCCTTAAAATTAAATTCTTGAAAAAAAAATATGTTCCTGGTTTATAGGCAAAGAGTGCACTCTGTTGGGCACAGAGGGGCACGTTCTCCCATGGAAGCCACTCCTGGCCAAACTTAGCCACACCTGCCTGGAGTAATTCAGGTCAGAATCCAGAATTGAGTATCGAAAGACTATTAAGGAAAAATGTTCAAATTAACTAGAATGATACCTTCAGTTTTCTTAATTATACTGAAGCTCTTTGTAAATCTTACTTACACATAACTTCATTATTTTATGCAAGGCTGGGCAAACAAATGCAGATTTAAACCCCTGAACTCTGTTTTAACTTCGTTTCCCATCCCGATTTCCTGTAATTTTCTTCGCTCTTATTGGACATTTACGTAACCTCAAGTGTGTTCTTAAACTGCCCTTTGCACTTAAAAACTTGCTACAGACAACAAACCGAATAAACTGCAGATAAAAAGGAGATTCTCTGTATTGAAAGTTGGCTGTGCAGAGGCCGGTTAATGGTTCAGGCACTAATGATGTCTTAGACTTCAATAATTAGGGTAATTCTAGAATCTAAGTCCCATTCAACAGAGCCAGAGCAATCCAGGGTTTGGTAGGCTACAGTTCTTGATTCTATAACCAATTAGTTCAGCTTTTTGCATGAGAACATGCTAAGGAAGGTAGATTCCATTCTGAGACCAAGTGGAAGATTCCAGACAGATAGAAAAACTCTATAAAAGACCAAAATTCGGGAAAAGGAGTTCAGAGACACCTCTACTCTGAACTACTTCTCTAACACCCCTTTTTAAGATCTCTTTTTGAGTACTAACAGCGCTACTATCATCAACCACTATTGCAAACGCCATCCCATTGTTTAAGTCCTAAACTGTACTAACCACCATGAGACTCACTTCCCATATTCTATTTTGACTCCTCTGCAGAGGTAGTTTACAAATTATTGTAATCCCAGCTTCATAAGGAAAAAAAAAAAAACACGTCAGATTATTTCATTTAATCACATCATTCTGGTTTTATCTCCAGTGGTACCTGCTTAGGCTCAAAGAAACACATTTTTAGGCAGTTTGTACTGACCCACGTGCTGCTTGTTGAATTTCCTCCACTGTGCTCATCAGTGTCATTTTTTGTTCATGGCAACTATCATTTTGTTAAACTGGTCCAGTTTTCCCACAAGAACATAAACTTGAGGGAAAAGAATTCGATGTATTGATACAAGTACAGAGATTAGAACAGTGCTCGGCACATGGTTGGTACTCGGGAAATACTTCTGAATAAATGAATCAAAGATCTTGAATGATAATCTGACAAGGGGCCGAGCCAGGATATAAGCAGACTCAAGTCTTCAGTAGCCAAAACTTATGGTTTCTTCCCACTACATTTCAGAGTCTCTTAACTCAGAATTACTAGGTGGTATGTATTTTGACCACAAATTTCCCAACAACTGGAGAATTCTGTGTGGTTAGAACAACTCGATCCTTCAGGTGTGAGTGAATGGCCATGAGTGTTCACGTCTGTAATTCAGTTGCATGGTCTGGGTGGATTTGATTCTTGGGATGCGTGTTTTCTGAGATTTCCTAGATCATAACCAAGAATGACAATGCCAGACTCATCGAATAATAATTCTGGAACACTCCAGGGTCAGGACTGAGTTCAGCTTATGTTATATTTGGAAGTATAACACTAAATAGAAATTTTAAAGATGCTTTTTGCAGGGCTTGCTTTAATTGTAACATTATCAATTGGGATGGCCTTGCAATTATAAAAACAATAATAATAATAATAAGTACACGTTGCATTGAAGAACCGTTTCTAGTTGTTAGAATGTTTTGAATTTACTACAATTTGCAGAACCCATCTGGGAAAATGGATTCAGTCCTCTCTCTCAAATACTGAGTTCTGACCATGTACTTTTTAATAACAACTGGGGACGACACAGTTACAAATGCCACACATAAGAGGGAATGCTAATTAATCTAGTGTCCAAATACCATTTTTCGGTCTAATCTAGAGATAATCACTAGTCTGTATTATGCTAATGTTGTATTTGCTTTATGGATTTTTGGCAATTAAGATAAAGCATCACGTGTATTTGTCATGCTAATTTTGTGCAGTCATTTATTCTGCAGCAACATCCCAAAGACTTACCAAAGATCCCCCCACCTCCGGTGCTGGCTTACATTTTCATTTATTTACAAAGTAGAACGTAATCCCCCTCTCCAGGCTCCAGTTACGTATTTTAAGTTAGCACTGCTTGTTCGTCTTCAACAGACGTTTTGCGTGTAGAATGTCCTATGGCATTAAGATGAAGGTTGGTACGCCTTGTCGTCTCTAAGGTCTTTCTTATCTCAGCTCATCTGTTCTTGTATACGGATTGCCCAAGGTCTTGACTTACATGGTCACCATCAAAGTAGCCAGCTGGGCTCCATCACAATGTCATTTTTACATCCACCCGCTCCAGTCTCCATATTAAAATTTTATCAAAATTCACATCAAGTTTTGTCCTTTATCTGCCTCCAAGATAGATGTTCAATCTTTCTAGAATTGTCCTGAAGCCGTGTATCTGCGACCTTTCATGACTGAGCTGTAACTCAACTTTTCAGTCTCCTCTTCTGGTAACGGTGACTCCTGCAGAATATGCCTCCCCTTGCCTAACCCTGCCCGACTCCCCACATACTTAATGCTTCTCTTAACTTGACCTTCATTTCTCCACCTCCAGGACTCCCCTCCTATCTTTCTTTGCTTAGACTCCAGCGACTCACTATTCATGCGTCAAGCCTGGCACAGATGGCACCCCTGATGAGTCTTTTTTCCTAAGCTAAGTGGATTTGGGGCAATCTGTATTTTTACAAAGTTACCACATTTATTGCAATTTCTTTTTCTTTTGCCTATTTTGTGATGCAGTAGGTTTTTTTTTTTCCATTGTGATTCTACAGTATTTGAAAGAGAGACTTGTATATCAGACATTTAATGCCATATGAGTGAATTATATTCTTAACTGGATGCCTTGATTACTAGATATTCTCTTCAGGTAATTAAACGTGAGATGGATTTTTACTTAACAGCTATCAAAAAATCAACAAACACATGTTCTAACTTTTTATACGTGGCATCTTGTTCTATTTTTGTTACTGTGCCAAAGTGAAAATACTTTAGGGCATGTTTTACTACAGAAATACTGTTTTAAACAATCATAAAACTTTCTGATTATCCTGTTGCTTGCTTAAACGTAAATGCTCAAACAGTGGTTACATTCAGGCCTAAGATATTATCCAAAAATTTGAATATGAATCAGATCAATGGATAGAATCACACTCTATGCCATAAGAATTGTATGGGCTTAAATTTACATTTCAAATGTGCAAAGCAATATAAAATTGTAAATTGACAAAGCACTGTACACAAAATACCAAAGGAACCTGGATCAGTTCTGAGCTCCAAGGATATTATGAACTTTCCTTTGTGTGCATGTATCTCACCAGAGAGGGATAATTGGTTTGACTCCACAGCCCAGAGACGCTAGGCAAATGGTGTTTGCATATTGCAGCTGGAGGCGGTAGCTGCTGGTGCTTATACCGTTAAATCCACTGCACACCTGCTTTTCTTTACACAAAAATTCGATCTGGTCACTCTTGTGATTATAATTATTCAATGCTTCATGAGGACTAAATGGAAATCCCTTCAGCGATCTGGGAGGCTTTTCCAAAACTGCTTCCTATTACTTGTCTAAAATCCTATCTTGGCACCTTCTACTTCCCATGTTATGCTTCAGCGATACTCTACTACTTGAAGTGCCATGATTTGCTGTGATTGTAGGCCTCCATCGGTTTACATGCTATCGGACCGCCTGGCCTTTCTTCTCTATTCAGCAGATCAAAACTCATATTGGGGTTCCCTTCCTGATCCTGATGGGACCTCTTCTAGTGTCCTTATAGTAAAATTCAATTCTAACAATTTGTCACTATTTGCATATATGTATATATATATATATATTTTAATAATCACCTACTCCTTGCTTCTGGCTATACTAGAAACAAGGGATAGCATAAGGAAGAAATATTTATGGTCCCTCATCTGTGGATGCTCATAGTTGAGTAGGGAAGTCAATCTGTATGAACGCAGTGGTAATAGGATAGAGGAAGGTCTTCTATGAGATTATAAGGGAGGGAGACCAAACCAAGTCCATGATAGAGTAAGTCTTCTGTGTAGACATGTTTAAGCTGTGAACTAAAGGAATAGTGGAAATAACTTCTACAGAGTCTCGGATTAATGAATAAAAATTCTGTTTTCCTCAATGACCTACCTATATATTATCTTTGTGAAGAAGCCAATATTCTATAATGTCATACGTCTTAATTAGAAGTTGAAAAACTATCTCCTTAAACCGTTTATGGTCCTTTAGCGGCTGTAGTTCCACTGTGCTATAAGTTGACTGTATCCTCCTGATATTCCTATATTGAAGCCTAAGGCCCAATGTGATGGTGTTGGAGGCAGGGCCTATGGAAGATGAAGCGGTTGTGAGGGTGGAGCCCTCACGGATGGGATTAGTGCCCCTATAGAAGGAGCCTCACCTTTTCCACCATGTAAGGACGCAATGGCAAGATGGATTAGGAGTCAGGAAGCAGAACCAGACATAGAACCCGATTATGCAGGCAAACCAATCTTGGACTTTCAACCTCCAGAACTCTGAGAAACAAAGTTCTCATGTTTCTGTGTTACCTATGTCACCAAAATACCCTGGTATTTTGTTCAAGCAGCCTAGATGGACTAAGACGCACTGTGTGCCACTGTCCTACCTCCATGACACTTCATTCCAGATGAACATATGATACTTCAGGATATTCCCCACTTGGGTCCAGTTTATGCTCATTACTAAAACACTTTAATTTTATTTTTTCAGAGAGAGTGAAGAGGCCCAAGGGGAGAGAGAGACCGAGAATCTTAGGCAGGTTGCAGAGCCCAGGGTAAGACTCGATCTCACAATCCTGAGATCATGACTTGAGCCGAAATCCAGAGTCAGACACTTAACCTAGGGAGCCACCTAGGTGCCCTAATTACTAAAAATCTTTAATGATTGTTACCCATAAAGTCACTAATAAAAGAAAAACTTGTTTTATCCTATGTAAGGGGCAACTGCTTGAGATGTTTACCTTCTAGACACCAAGACTAAACATAAATAACCTGAAAGACCAATACACCCTTTTCATTCTCTACTTGGCAGGACTTTTTTTCTTTTTAATTTTAAGTGCTCTGTGACCACTAACTCTGTTCTGTCCATTCATTTAGAGCAAATGGACCCAACATTATTTTAAACAACTAAGTTGTAGATATTGGAGAAGGTGGATCATTTTTTTTTTATTTTTGAAAGATTTTATTTATTTGAGAGAGAGAATGAGAGCCAGGTGAGGAGCAGAGGGAGAAGCAAGCAGATTCCCCATTGAGCAGGGAGCCCGGTGTGGAGCTTGACTCCTGAGCTCCTGGATCATGACCTGAGCCACTAGGCACCCCTGAATCAAACGTTTTAATGTCATCAGTTTGTTCCATGTCTACCATTCTTTTAAAGCACTAATTGAGGAGGAGAGGAGCTTGCAATCAGCAGAGACAAAAAAACATACTGATAAATCATTCCCATGTTTGTAGAAATAAGCTGGAAGATGTGTCCACTGGACAGGAGAACTTTTTTGCAACCTATACCAAGCAACTCCTTGAAATGGCATAAAACATTTTAAGAAATTGTTACATATTCACTACTTTACTTTGCTTAACAGTGACCTTTTCTGTATTATATTCTGCAGCCAGAGAGAAAGGATGTATTGCACCACTGCTTGCCATGTTCTTTTTTTTTTTTTTTTTCCTTTGCTGACAGCCTAGAGCTGTTGCAACTCATGCAAACTTGAAGAATTTCACTCCCTCCATGGTAGGCCCTATTTTATCCAAGATGACTTAGTCCAAAAAGTTACGGTAGCTTGGTCTTTCATTTCCCAAACTAAATACTACTTAAAAAAAAAAATAAAAACTTAGAACACTTTTTTTCCCCTTAAACATAGCATTTCCCCTAAAAGTGAAGAGCGTAAAGAAATAAATAGGGATCTAATATAAGCTTTGCTTATAAAGTGTCCTGGCCTGTGTAGGAAACTACAGTCATTATCTGGAAGAGGTCCAGGCTCTGTCTGAGTTCCTTTGGGCAACAAGAAGGGAAAGGTGTCTGGGGAAACCCTAGAAGATAGTTGCTGTTCTAAGTACTAGCAGGTTGTAACAGTGCTTTCAGCAGACCCATCAACTATGAGCCAAAATTGTGCATCCTAGACTAATAGCATGGGAATATTCCATTTTTGGTGCAATTTGCAGAAAGTAATCAATTTTGGGAATCCAAATGTGGATTTATTTTCTGTGTTAAAATTTCTGTTAAGAGGAACAGCATGATATGGGCAATAGATCAAAGGTTTTGAGTCTAAGCAGTGGAAGCAAAATTCTTGTGTTATCTGGGACAAATTGTTTACTTGTTCTAGGCCTCAGTTTTTCCTCCTATGTAAAATGGAAAACACAAGACCTAACCCCTCTTGTGTTAACAAAGAAAATTATAATGAAATTTATGTCATTTGTTGGTTGTTGGTGGAGTTTAAATCCTTTACATTTTGCAAAAAAAAACAAAACAAAAAAAAAAAAAAAAAAACTATGATATCAGAAAGGTGAGATCATTTGCAAATATTAGGTTTCTGGAAGAGTCTTTGAATTAAATGAAAAATCTTGTGTGAATGGACACGTTAAGATAATGATTTTTATCGATTGAATGTGTGAAACTTGGTTCTGGATTCCAAAGAAGGAGGTATTTAACCAGTAGAGAAAGTTTGGAGAAAAATATTTTTAAAAAGTATTTATAAAGATCAACTTTAAGACTTTGAGATGAAAAAATAGCTTGAGGAAACTTCATCTTTGACCTTTCTCTGTGGAGGAAAGCATAACTGAAGAGGGATAGAATTTTGAATATTTAAATACATAACCAAAGGAAATGAGCCCCCCCAAAAGTTGTATACTATGAATTTTGTATTTTTCCACTTCTTTTCCAATATTTAAAATATTGCTTTAGTTAAGGCAACTCTTCCATCCAAATGTCAATTATTCTAGATTGGCTATAACCATGAAAGCAAATATATCGTGATTTGCTATGACTTTAATGCATTTAATGAACTTTGTGTTTTAAAATATATTTAGTTTTATAAAAATATGTATTTTCCCAGCCTACTGGAGATTCAATTCAGTCAGTGGTAAGTTAGTTGAAATACTAATATTCTTAAATGCAGTATTCTAAGGCAATTTGAAACTGTAGTAAGTAATTGCTTTGAGCAAGGCTACTCATTTACAACAAGATCACATGATTATAAATCCTTGACTTGATACCTGGACCTTAGCACATAAGGGAATTCAGGTTTTTATAAAAAAGTAAGAGAGAGCCTCTTATCCTGGGGTGTATAACAGCACATTACTAGCCTGTGATTCTGCTTTCTCTAATGAATTGCTTTGTCCATTTCTCTTCATGACCTTTGACTATAATCTATGGGAATTTTTTCTTTTTTTTTTTTTTTTTTTTTTTTTTTTTTTTTAATTTTATTTATTTATGATAGTCATACAGAGAGAAAGAGAGAGAGGCAGAGACACAGGCAGAGGGAGAAGCAGGCTCCATGCGCCGGGAGCCTGATGTGGGATTCGATCCCGGGTCTCCAGGATCGCGCCCTGGGCCAAAGGCAGGCGCCAAACCGCTGCGCCACCCAGGGATCCCTATGGGAATTTTTTCGATGTCTTTTCTCTACCTGGCCATATCTGAAGTAGGTATTAGGATATATATCCTCCTTAAAAGGTGGTGTGGTATTTTTAACCTATATATATTGCTGCTTAAAGAAGAAAATTAGGGACTCCAGTGTCTTAAGTCAAAATGAATGAGTTTTTAGTCTAATGAAGTCTTTAGTACTTGACGCTGAGTTTCATTTTTTTTCCCTTTTTGCCTTTGATTATCCTGTTTCTCTCAATAAGGGGCGGAGGGAGTACTATAAGACTCTGTAACATCTAGTAAATAGCTACACCTTTAATTTGATCTTCACCCTGAGACAGCTTAACTTTCAGTTCCAGAGGCCTCCATTTCTCTGTCAGCTCTGGTCTTCTAAGGAGCTCTTGGGCATCCTTTGGCAGGGTGGCTAGCTTCCCCCGGATAAGATAAGAGACAAAGGCAGAGAATGCTAGCATTTATTTGGTCCAGTCTTGGGAACTACACATTTCTGCTGTTTGATATTGATGACAGAGCTACCCTTGATTTAATATGGGAGGCACACCCCATAAGTGTGAACACGAGGGGCAAGGAATATTGGGGCCCATCTTGGAGGGTCACTATCATAGCATTGATTTTGATCCTGGAAGAGTCCTTAACAATGAGACTCCAGACATAAACCACTTTCTGGCCAGGTGGTCCTGCTTCAGAATCATTGGCTGAGGATGGCTAATTTATAGTAAATTTGAATGCCAAGTGTGTGACAGGGCTGTGGCTTATGCAGGGGCATACACTACCTTCTTTATTCACATCAGTAGTTAGGAGAGTATTAGCAATAAGGCATGGGACATAACCCATTTTGCCTCATGGTGGCAGAAAAGAATGTTGGCTGGACTTTGACGTCAAAAACTTGGTATTTGGTGGAAGGGAAATGAAAAGAAGGGTGACAGCTTACTGTCCACCTACAAGTAAGCTAATTGCTTTGACACCTTGGACGTTTTATAGATAAAACAAGGCGATTCTAAGCTTGCACATACTGAGGACTTTAAAATTTATTTTTGGCCTGGGAGATGAGCCTTTTCTTCCTGGAACCTGAGGCTTAATTAAAAAAAAAAAATGATATTGTGGCAAAATGGTAAAGTCTGTATTCTCTTGAGCTTTTGCTGAATAGTTCAGTGTTACAGTAAAGCCTTCAGTATAAGCTCTGCAGTGAAAATTATCTACCTGTAAAGAGGCAGGTGTTTATTCACCCTCCTCTGCTATGAAGCCTACCATGGTTAAATAAATTCACAAGGTTTATTTTAAGCGCAGAAATATTATCAGGATGTATTTCATTACGATGATACAGAAGGGATAGATTTGGTTTACTATTTACTTACATGGCAGATGGGATATGTTTTTATTCCCAGATGGCCCTTCCTTTTCTCTAAAGTAACTAATACATATTATGACCTACTGTGTGAGCATTTTCCAAATACTAGCTTTTGTACCCTCCCAAAAGATGTTGTGTTTGTATCATTAAAATAAGTAATGATATTTTCCCCAGATTTTTATGTTAATTTAGAATATAAGTATTTAAATACCTTTTACTTTTCCTTTGAAATGGAGACTCTTTGAAGACTCCATAGGTTTATAACATGGAGATCAGATGAGAATGCTTGTGACCTATTTCAGCTAACTATTGCCACATTAAAAACCTCCCCCCCCAAAAAAAAAAAAAAAAAAAAAAAACCTCCCCCAAATGTAGTAGGTTAATAGAATTTTTTTTGTTGTTGTTCATGTATCTGAATCTTGGGCTAAACTCAGCAGGGCAGTTTATCTGTATTCCCTGTTGCATCATTCGGGTTGATGCAACTGACCTGGAAGATGCAGTTCCAAGGTGGCCCACATAAAAGACTGGTTAATTGGCAATGGTTATTGGTTCCTTTCCACTTGGGCCTTTTCAGGGGTTAACTTCTTTGTAGTATTTTAGTCAAGTTCCCAGAGTGAATGTCCCAAAATACCAGAAGTGGAAGCTAGCAATTTCTTCAGATGTTGGCTCAGAACTGCCCTAGTGTCAGTTTTACTACATTCTATTGGTCAAGTAGTCACAGACTCCAGATTCTAGGAGCAGAGATGGAGACTTAGTTCACAGTGAGGGCACCAGCGGCCTTAAGGCAGGAAAATAAGTAACAACCTTAAAGATTGGAAGTTAGTATATAATAACTGAGGTCATGAAAATCACAGGACACAAGTGGGTATATAAATCTAATTTCCTTTCTATATGCTAACACTTGGTGAAAAGCAGAAACTTGGATGAAAAACAAAAAAGGAGCAATAAAGTAGTAAAGAGATACACTGTCTTCATTGATTAGAAGACACAATATTGACATAATTTCTCCCAAGATCTATAGACTAATCCTAATTAAGTGCCCATGAAAGTTTTGTAGATATCAACAAACTAATTCAAAACTTACTGTAAAATAGGAATTGAATGACAACAGACAAAATAAATTTCCAAAAAAAAAAAAAAAAACACGGAAGATTCACACTGTCTTCAAGACTTTTCATAATGCTAAAATTATCAATACAATGTAATGTTGGCAAAATGATAAACGTTGATAAGTAGAATAGTGTATATAAATAGAACCACTCAAATCAATTTAATTGATTTTTGACAGGTGCAAAAGAAATTCAGTGAAAAAGAATGGTCTTCCAAAAAAGTCTTCCAACAAATGATGCTGGAAAATTTGAATGTGCTAATGTGTGTTTAAAAATCTCTACCCTTGGGGGATCCCTGGGTAGCTCAGCAGTTCAGCACCTGCCTTTGGCCCGGGGCGTAATCCTGGAGTCCAAGGATTGACTCCCACATTGAGTCCCACGTTGGGTTCCCGGCATGGAGCCTGCTTCTCCCTCCTCCTGTGTCTCTGCCTCTCTCTCTCTCTCTGTCTATCATAAATAAGTAAATAAATAAATAAATAAATAAATAAATAAATAAATAAATAAACTTTAAAAAATTTAAAATTAAAAAATAAATAAAAATCTCCACCTTTATTTAGTACCTAATAAAATATTAACTCAAAATGGATTATAAATATACAAAACCTAATACTTCTAAAAAAAAAAAAAAACTAGGAGAAATCTGTGGCATTGAACAAAAAGCCCTTAGATAAAAGATCAAAATCACAATTAATTGGTAAATCGACTGTCAAACACTTCTAATTTTTGAAAGATTTTTGCAAATCATGGATATGCAACAGACCGTTAATCAAATATTGCAAAGGTTTGCATATAGACTATAATAAGAACCCCCAAACTCAATGACAAGAAAACTACTGAATCTGAAGATTTGACTACAGACTTTGAAGAAGCTATACAGATGGCAAATAAACACATGAAAAGATACACTACATATGTATTAGAATGTTTAAAAACACAAAACAAAAACTGACAAGTGTTGACAAGGACACATAGCATCTGGAACGCTTTTATATGTTGATGCTGGGAATGAAAAATGGTCACAGCTCTTCTAGAAAACAGTTTGGTAGTTATGTAGTTTAACATATGCTTGCTACACTTCCCAGCGATTCCATTCTGAGGTATTTACCTAATAAAATTGAAAAATTATGTTCATACAAAAAACATATATGAAGGTTTCTTCAGTGTGCATAGCAGTTCTATTCATGACCACCAAAACCTGGAAACTTGACACATGCCTTTACACTAGTGAATAGATTAACAAGATGTGACATATCAATATAATGGAATCTTTGAACCATTTGAAATATTTAATGAAAACTAGTAAACTGATGTATGCAGCAACATTAGATGGATCTCATATAGTGAAAGCCAGATTCAAAAAGCTGCACACCATGTGTGTGCATTCATATGAATTTTTTGAAGATTTTTAAAAGTTTTATTTATTCATGAGAGACACGGGTGGGGGGGGGTGCGGGGGCAGAGGGAGAAGCAGGCTCCATGCAGGGAGCCTGACGTGGGACTCAGTCCCAGGTCTCCAGGACCACACCCCGGGCTGACGGTGGCGTTAAACCGCTGAGCCACCAGGGCTGCCCATGAATTTTTTGAGAAGCAAAATTGTAAGCATAATAAGTCAATTAGTGGCTTCCTGGTTAGATGTAGAGATGAGGTACGACCAAATGGAGGAAGCGTTAGGAAATGTTTTGGAGTGATGGAATATTCTGTATCTTGTTAGTTGTGATTATTTAACTGTATACGTTTGTGTAAATTCAAAGAACTGTACATTGAAGAGTGAATTATACTGTATGAAACTTGTAAAAGCTGAAAAAAATATTCCAGGTACCTCTGGACATGATGACAACAAAATACCCCCAACCAGCATTTGTTCAACAGCTTGCACACTCATCTGATCCAATGTGACAACCACCTAAAAACTGCCTGCTTCAGATAACACTCTTGCAAAAAAATGATGGAGGGGGAAAAGAAAAAGACGAAGGGGAATGAGTGGGCCTGGGTATCAAATATACAAAATATAGTTCTGTATTTTGTAATAGTTCATGTATTAAAATTGACCATAAGAAATTCAGTGGGAAGGAGGGACTTGAAGTCCATAAATGACATTGTTTGGACTTACGTACAGATCTTCCAGAGTTCCTCAAACCTTAACTGTTGAGCTGATTACACCTTCCCTATATTCAAATTGTATCTGAGTCGTAAACATAAGTGCTTAGGTAGGACACCTGTTTACGTGATTCTTGGAAACTTATCACCTATTAATTTAAATACCCAGATGTCTGCCCTGGAATCTGACATTCTGAGGTTTCTAGTTTTGAGTTTACATTGATAGGTTTAAGAGCTCCAATCCAAATACGAGTCACTTAAAAAAAAAAATTATTTGAGAGAGCACGCACATGTGATGGAGCCAGGGCAGAGGGAGAGGGAAAGGGCAAGAATCTCAAGCAGACTCCCTCCACGCATAGCGTGGAGCCCCATGTGGAACTCAACCTCAGGACCCTGAGAACGTGACCTGAGTCGAAACCAAGAGTCGGACACTTGACCAAATGACCCACCCAGGTGCCCCCAAACGCAAGTCACTTCTGCTTTTATTTGACTACCTCTAAGCTGCTTGTGAAGTAAGTTATGGCTTCAGCTGTCTACTTCACTTATTCATTTTATCGAGCCCAGCAAAGCGCATTTTCTTCTAAATATAAGCAAACATACATTTAACCGGCTGTGATCGCTCATTTTGTCATTAATCCAAACAAGCGTCTTCAGTTTTGGGTGACAATTTCAGGCTGACAATTGTCTTGAGACAAAGGTACTTCCAGCTATCATCAGTGAGAGTGATTGGCAGGAGCGGAGGTCCTGCATATCTCTGCTCCCTAATCACAGCAGAAAGGGCATTCAGGAATCTCATCACCATCTACAGCAATCTCATTCAAGAAAAACTGCTTAGTGTGTCTGGTACTGCAGAGTCAGAAGGAAAAAAAATCAATAACAAGATATACTGTTAAATAAAGTCAATAAAACATCAAATATCTCTTTATAGATTAAAAAATCTTTTTACTATAAATTAGACAATGCTTTCATTTGACTTGGCATTAAAAAAAAAAAAAATCACTTGCTTTTAAAGCTGAGGGGATAACAATTAGAATTAAACCTAAGTCTTTAAGGTGTAAGTAAAAAGAAATCCAATAGAATATAGCTTCAACAAAGGAGGGATTTAACTACCCAAAGTGACTTACAGATTTAGAAGTATGGTGACCGTCAGCATTAGTTTGATTGAGCACCTTTAACTGGTGATTTCCAAGGAGCAGTTTCCTCCTTCTATTCCTTTCTGCCTGCAAGTGTCCATCTGCCCTCTCGTATTTCCACCAATGGCTAACATCAGCTCTGGAAACAACACGCTTCTGTTTATAATGAGGGATAGTTGGAAGAAAGGCGGGCAGGGACCAAGGGGCCCCCTCCACCTTAAGAGGAAACCACCCTAAAAAGGATTTTACACCACACCGTAAAGGAGCCCTCCACCCTTTCCCATGTGGTAGGTAGATGACAAAAACCTGATTGGGTGATAGGGGCATGGAAGGTTAATCAGATTGAAACAGCCGTCCAAGGAGCCCATAAAAACCCCTAGACTTAGGAACTCTTGGGCAACCCTCTTGGGTCCCCTCCCTCTTCAGGAGCTCTGAACTCAGTTAATAAACATTACTTTGCTGCCTATTACTCTTCCTCTGGTCCATCTCTTCATTCTTCAAAGCAGTGTAACCAAGAACCACAGGTACCAAAGGAAAAGAGAAATCCTGTAACATTTATATTCAGAGAGATTGCAAGAATATCTTCTTCAGGGACGCCTGGGTGGCTCAGCGGTGGAGCATCTGCCTTTGGCTTAGCACGTGATCCCGGGATCTGGGATCAAGTCCCATATAGGCCTCCTTGCAGGAAGCCTGCTTCTCCCTCAGCCTGTGTCTCTGCCTCTCTCTCTGTGTCTCTCATGAATAAATAAATAAAATGTTTTAATAATAATAAAAAATATCTTCTTCAAACATCAGATGAAAACTCTATGGTTTTAAACGTGTTGTAAAGCCTAGAACCAGCTACTGTGGGTGTTAGTTGACGGGAGCCAGGTTTATAAGTCATTACCTGAAATGCTAACAATTCTGAAGGAGATGGGATTTTGTTAATTGGAAAGGCCCAAGTCCTTGATCAGCGAGGAGTGGGCTCAGCCCCTCTATTCTTTGCTGTAGAAGGATAGAAGCTGGAAGAGTGGAAGTTCACCGTATCTAAAATACATATAGTAAGTGGTAGGCAGGATTGAGTTGAAGGCAGGATTGAGTTGAATTAATTGATTAAAGACCATTCTAGGCTTGCCAGTTAGTAGGATTATGGGCAAAACTCTTCACTCTTCAGTTTATATTGCATCATCTTTAAAATGAACATAACTTCTACAGAGTTATTATGAGACTAGGAAAAGATAATACATGTAAAAATCCCTTGCCAACTGAAATAAGCTATTTTTGAAATAAAATTTCTTAAGTATCCAGACATCGTTTTCTAAAATCATTTACAGAAAAGTTTCAAATTTTGTTAGAATTTAAACATTCCCATATCAGATATTTTTTAATGAGAGAACTTTCAAATAGGAGCACTTGAAAGCCACTGGAATAAAATAGAACAAAGCAGACAAGTTCATTGTGAGGAGATTTTCTCCCTAAGTGCTGAGTGCACCAAACATTTGAGAAATTATCTTTGCAATAAGAACTGCACCTTTCACTTTTTATTTTTTAAATGTTTTATTTTATTTTTTTGGAGAGAGAGACAGCAAGAGTGAGAGGGGCAGAGGGAGTAGGAGAGAGAATCTCAAGCTGACTTCACACTGAGTGTGGAGCCTGACGTGGGGCTCAATTCCAAGACCCTGGCATCATGAGTGAAATCAAGAGTTGGATGCTTAATCAACTGAGCTACCCAAGTGTTCCTTTTTTTTTATTTTTTAAAGTTTTCATTTAAATTCCAGTTAATATACAGATAATACTAGTTTCAGGTGTACAATATAGTGATTCAACACTTTCATACAACACGGTGCTCATCACAAGTGCACTCCTTAACACCCATCACCTATTCCCCCCACCTACTGCCCACCCCTGGTAACCAACAGTTCTCTATGGTTCAGAGTCTGTTTCCTGGTTTGCCTCTCTTTTTCCCCCTTTGATCATTTGTTTTATTTTTTAAATCCCACATATGAGTGAAATCTTACGGTATTTGTCTTCTTCTGGCTGGCTGACTTCACTTAGCATAATACTCTCTTGTTCCATCCATGTCCATGCCATTGCATATGGTAGGATTTCATTCTTTTTTTTATGGCCAAGTGCTGAGTAATATTTCATTACTCATGCATATTCATTGAATATGCATATCCTTTCTTTATCCATTCATCAGCAGATGGACATTTGGCTCTTTACATAATTTGGCTATTGTGGATATTGCCACTATAAACGTGGGGATGCATGTATTCTTTGGGTAAATACCTAGTAGTGTAATCACTGGATCATAAGGCAGTTCTATTTTTAACTTTTTGAGGAATCTCCAGGTGTTTTCCACGGTAGCTGCACCCATTTGCATTCCCATCAACAGTGCATGGGGGTTCCCCTTTGTCCACATCCAGGCTGACACCTGCGGTTTCTTGTGTTTTTTATTTTAGCCATTCTGACAGGTGCGAGGTGATACCTCATTGTAGTTTTGATTTGCATTTGCCTGATGTTGAGTGACGTTGAGCATCTTTTCCTGTGTCTCTTGGCCATCTGTATGTCTTTAGAAAAATGTTTAGGTCTTCTGCCGATGTTTTAATTATTCATTTTTTGGGGTGATGAGTTTTAGAAGTTCTTTAGATATTTTGGATACTCACCATTTGCAGATATCTTCTCCCATTCTGTAGGTTGCCTTTTAGATTTGTTGATTGTTTCCTTTACTGTGTGGAAGCTTTTTATTTTGTATGGAACCCACAGAAGACCTCGAATAGCCAAAGCAACCTTGATAAAGAAAAGCAAAGCTGGAGGCATCACAATTCTGGACTTCAAATTGTATTACAAAGTGCTAGTGATCAACAGAGTATGGTGCTGGAACAAAAAATAGACACATAGATCAATAAAACAAAATAAAAAAAAAACCCAGACTGCATGGTCAATTAATCTTTGACGAAGCACAAAAGGATATCCAATGGTAAAAAGAGAGTTTCTTTAACAACCGGTGTTGGGAAAACTGGTCAGCAACATGAAAAAGAATAAAGCTGGACCACTTTGTTACACAGAACTCAAAAATAAATTCAAAATGGATTAAAGACCTAAATGTGACACCTGAAACCATAAAAATCCTAGAGGAAAACATAGAGCAACCTCTCTGACATCTGCCACAGCAACTTCCTTCTAGATATGTCTCCTGAGGAAGGGAAACAAAAGCAAAAATGAATTATTAGGACTTTTCTTCTTACTTAAAAATAAATAATTGTAAAGAAACACATGGTGATCGAATAGATAATTACTTTAGAAAAATATTTATAGAAACAGTAAAATGAGTCCACTTATATTTTTAAGTGTTCCATTTTATCTTTCTTTATCTTTTTGGAAGGGCCAAATTTAATTTCTAAATTCCAGATCTTTACTAAATATTGAAAGAAATGATTTTTGAGAAAAGAAGTTTCTTTCCAAGGATAGGCAAATTATAATTTTTAACAATTTAAATAATCCTTAACTGAAAAGCCCTATTGCCAAGAACATATAAGATTTGCCTTTATGTACTCTGTGTAAATGTTTGAGTTAATATATATGCAAAGTATGGGTTAATGTGTTATATATTATAATTGAGTTTTATATTTGGAGTTTGACATATATATACATGTATAGAGTTAAATAATCTGAACTTTAGTAAGTAAATAGTCCTTAAATCTAACCTTTTAGGAATTATGCATTTTAATTTATCTGGCTTTTTAGAATTTCAAAAATAAGAATAAAAGTTCACTGCATTTGAATACTATTTCAGACAAATGGAGTTTATTGGTTTGCTTATCTAAATAGATTACCCTGGGACGCCTGGGTGGCTCAGCGGTTGGGCACCTGCCTTTGGCTCAGGTCGTGATCCCCGGATCCGGATCGAGTCCCACATCGGGCTCCCTGCGAGAAGCCTGCTTCTCCCTCTGCCTGTGTCTCTGTCTCTCCTCTCGATCTGTGTCTCTCATGAATAAATAAATAAATCTTTAAAAAAATATATATAATATAAAACAAAAAAAACCCAAATAGATTACCCTGAAGTCAAAGCAAAGACTACATTGTAATAAGAATGCCCTGAATATATAAGCTACATGCATGTTCACTTCCATTTTTCCTAATTAGAATTTTTAATTTCACAACATTGATTACCAAAGATTTTGAGGATAAGCTTGATGGGAAGAGGGGAAGTTCTTGGAACAATTAGAGAGCTTGATTAACCAGAGAAAGAGGAAGTTTCTTGTTTTTTGTTTTTTTCTTTTTGGCCTGTGATGAGGCTTGTGATGCTTGAAGCCACTAAATATAATAACAAAAATAAGCTTTAAGAGTTCAGGAGGCAACAAAGCATAAAGCTTAAGATGGCAAAAATGCAGAAACTCATGGATCGACATGTCAGTGTTTTTACTTTTTTTAAAATTTAAAATACTTTATCAGATATACAATAAAGGAAACATAACTGCATTCCTGAGAGCCCTCCTAGTAGGCAAGGTGATCATCACTGAAACATGAAGGAAATCTGAATCTCAGCTCTCCCTCTCACTATCTACAGGAAGTAGGTAATTTACTACCTAATCTACCTGCATTTCTGTTTTCTCACCTACACATGAAAAATAAGATTTACCTCATAGATGGTCATGAAAATTACATGATATGGGCATAATCTGATTTGGGCCTTGGACTAGCAATGGTGCTTAAGTAAAATGTAAAGTTTTGTTGTGTTCGATTTTAAAAATAAGTAACAATATCATTGTACTGAGCAGTAAGAAGTTTAAAGAAAAAAGACAAAAGAGAAAGACCTTGGGATATCTATATTCCAAAACACTTTTCTTATTATGCATATAGGCAAACGGTTTATATTTTTTTGAACTTGTATTGCATCAGAGCTCCAAGTACTTATGGGAGATTTGAAAAGCGGTTTAGGAAACAAACGTCTTCCCTCAAGGAGCTCACAATCTAATCTATAAGCTAGAATTTTCTCTCTCTGTCTTTCTCTCTCTCTCTCTCTCTTTTTTTTTTAGTTTTTAAAACAGTCTAAGACCTGACTATAATAGAGTTACTAGGTTAGGAAAGATTAATTTTGACTGGGCTATTTGATACAAAAATGCTTCTCACAGCACTTAATCAGCCAATTGATGGATTTTTGTGATTGAACCGCTGTGGTACTATTTGCAGGAGAAATCCATATAGGAGAGCCAGTGTGTTCTAAACAGTTGTAATAGTTTCATTCATCCTCTTCTTTAATGAGGATTATTTGTGATATCTTTGAATACATTTCCTATTCAAAGGGAGAAAAATGCTAAAACACAGGATAGCTTGTAACTGGTGAATTTTAGCATGATCCAAATCTCATTTGTATTATAATAAATTATTAGAGCTAATTGTGTTTTGAAGATTTCCCATGTGGTTCTATAGCTCTTAACAGTGCTGTCGTGAGGCATATTGTGCTGATGCTATCAAATTTAAAATGGTTGTTTGTTCAGTGAAGTTACTATGCTATTTCGTTCCAAATTTAGAAGATATTGATCTTTCAGAAGCAAAATAGTATGATTTTTAAAATATGTGTGTGTGTTTTTTAAAGGTTTTATTTATTTATTCATGAGAGACACACAGAGAGAGAGGCAGAGACACAGGCAGAGGGAGAAGCAGGCTCCATGCAGGGAGCCCTGACGTAGGACTTGATCCCGGGTCTCCGGGGTCATGCCCTGGGCTGAAGGCAGCGCTAAACCACTGAGCCACCCGGGCATCCCTAAAATGTGTGTTTTAAAATGTAGTCTACTCTCAGACCTAGATGATAACTGTAGTGCTATCCGACACCAGAGTATATAAAGGTTGACACTTCTCTATATCCTTAACATGGGGTGCATTTCTAAGATGCATAACCATTGACCCCTTTCTTTCCCTCACTATATATAATCTTGGCCTTGCACAAATACTAATCTCCTTTCTCTGCCTCGGTTACTCACTTGTAAAATGTGGAAAATAATATTGTCCTCTCTTCCTTGTGAAATTTTGTAGAAATCGGATGAATCTTTGCATTAAACTGAAGTTTTCTTGTGCACTGCTTGTGCTCTTTTGACCCCTAAGGGCTCTGCAGGTTATCTTGGGGATTAGGTAGAAAGTGACCCAGTAACCAGAATCTTTTTTTTTTCCTTTATTGTTTGTGCCATTCCAATATCATCAAAATATTCACTAGTGGTTTCTTCCAAAAGTTTAAAAGTTTTGTTAATATTTGGTGCCTATAAATCCATATGTAGATATGAAGAATGTATCTGTGAATAATGTAAGAGATCTGATTTTACCTTATGTTCCGTATTGTTGTTTTACTACAATTCATCTGTGTGTTTTTTTTTTTTTAAGATTTTATTTATTTATTGGAGACACAGAGAGGGGCAGAGCCATAGGCAGAGGGAGAAGCAGCTCCCTGCAGGGAACCCTATGCGGGGCTCGCTCCGGGGACTCCAGGATCCCGACCTGAGCTGAAGGCAGCTGCTCAACTGCTGAGCCACCCAGGCGTCCCCAATTCATCTTTTTCTACTGACTTGTAATGCTACAGCTTTCATATACAAGTGCCCTTACCCAGGTAGGTCTTTTTCTGGGTTCCTTCTTTAGTTTGATCACTTTGTTGGTCTTCCTTGTGTCTACACCTCACCATTATAACTATTCTAGCTCTGTTAGAACTCCAAACGCAATAGCTAAGTCCTTTAGTTTACCTTATTGAAAAATGCCTTAGCTATCTTGAACTTTTCTTTTTAAAGATTTTTATTTATTTGAGAGTGTGAGCGCAAGAGAGATCACAGAGTTCGAGGAAGAAGCAGACTCACCACTGAGCAGGGAGCTGGATGCGGGGCTCAATCCTTGACCTTGAGATCATGACCTGAGCCAAAGGCAGACACTTAACACACTGAACCACCCAGGCACCCCACTATCTTGAACTTTAATACTCCTATAAATGCAAGGAGCAACTGGGTAGGAATTTTAATTGGAATTTCACTGGATTCTGGATTAATCTGGGAAAACTGGCTGCCTTGGCACATTGAATTGACACATATATGAACATTGTGTCTCCATTTGTCAGATCTTCTATGTCCTCTATTCATATTTGCCAATTTTCCTCATAAAGTTGCTTTTAAGTTGTATTGACAAGGGTGCCTTTGTTTCTTAGATAATAGATAATAGCATATAGTTAGTTCAACATTATATACTGGATTTGCCAGAAATTCCATTTTTCACTTTTCACATTACATACTTTACTCTTCGGTAATAATATCTGTTTTGAGATTTTGCCTACTGATAATACATTGCAAGGTGGCTGAGATTAAATCATGACATTTACCTCCTATGAAGTATCTTAAAGAATATTTACAAATGGTGAAATAACAAAAGTTATTAAAAACATGCAATAAAAAAACTTCCCTCCTACTACCGGTTTGTAGCCCCTCTGGGACTTCCCAGGTGTAGTCTGCAACTGGCCCCTGTACTCAGAGGGCAGGGAAACGCTGAAGAAATAGGCAGGCCACTCCAGGTTGAGAGGTGGCAATTTTAATAAAAGCAAAGGGAACTTAACATAGGAGGCTTACTTTGGGCAGCAGCAAGGTGCAATAGATCCCATACTTGCCCTCCAAATCTTAGAAGTTTACATAGAGTTCCTAACTGGGCTTAGGCACATATACCGTGTGGGTGCTTTTAACAACATGTCACCATCTCAAGGCTGTGAACTTGGAGCAGGCTCTGGGAACTGGAAAGGCCAGCAGAACCCATGTGCCAAGGACAGGGGTGGAGGTGAGGAGCCTCTGATTGCCCAGGTCCAGCTCATATGTATCAGTAGTCACATCTCTTTGATGATGTTCCCCAATACCTACACTGCTTTACAGTGCAGAGTTTTTTTTTGTTTTTTGGGTTTTTTAAAAAGAATTTTTAATTGCTATTCATGAAAGACACAGGGAGACAGGCAGAGACATAGGCTGAGAGAGAAACAGATTCTCCCCACTGGGAGCCTGATGCAGGACTCGATCCCAGGATCCCAGGACCACGATCTGAGCCAAAGTTAGAGGCTCAACCACTGAGCCAGCCAGGTACCCCAACACTGCAGATTTTACTATTGAAGTCTGGTAAGGCCAACAGGCCGGGAGAATATGGACATTAAAATGATGGTTTGTTACCCAAGAGGAGGCCATGTTGCCTCTCACTGGGCCATAGGGGGAAGGACCAAGAGGGGCCAGGGGGCAAAAGGAATGAAGGGAAGAGATGGGCAGGAGCCTTTAATGGGGTTTCAACAGGAAGGGACAGGAGAGGCAGAGTAAACACATTTAGGACCGGCTGGTTTGCATAATGTCAGGGGGCTCTGGGGCAAAGGGGTTGGTTATCCTTAGTTGCTTGGTACTTTGTACTGAAGTCATTGGAACGGGGATAGTCGTCCAGAATATAAAAGTCTGATAAAGTGGATGGTTACGTATACCTCTGGATTGGTTGGTTTGCATAAGAAGGGACTGCTCATAGGTCGGTCATTTACTATCTCTAGCAATTGGCCAGCCCTTTAAGGGGCAGTCTCTGCAGAGTCTGCAAGGTCCAGGTGTCAAAGCATCAGGAATCCAGAAAATATAAAGGCATGAGACTACATCCATCTCCTTTCTCTAACTATACAGGTCTTCTCCCAGGAAGCAAACAGTATTAATACTTTTATTTTCAAAGATAATCTGTTTTCAAACACAAGTCATGGGGGATTTTATTTTTTACAGAAAGAATTAACAGCTCTATCCTCTACTGTAATGTACTTTGCTTTTAGTTAACAATATATCTTTTTCCTCCCAGTGCATCTAATTTTTCCTTAATTCATTTTACCAGTTCTGTAGAATTCTATCAGATACATTATGATTTACTTGACCATTCATTTTCAGAAGGACATTTAGTGTGTTTTAATCTTGTGCTATCACAAGAAACACTGCAATGGATGTGATGATTCATACATAATTTTCGGGGAGGAAGACCTTCCTCTGCCCTCTGGTCCTTCTAGGTGGACTTAGAATCAAATTGATAGGAGACAGATTAGCAGGAGAAAATCAAATTTAATAAGCATACCTCAGAGGAAACCACACAGACATAAGATTGCAAAGACAATGAGGCCACCTGAAGCTTCTCTGGGCTAAGGGAGCCGGGAGGGGCCTGAGGACACAAAGGAGAGAAAGACCATTAGCCAGAAGGTTAAAGGAGACACTTGGAAAAAACAAAGTTTGCCCAATTATGCAGATATGTCCCTTAGGTAAAGGGGAGCCTGTTAAGAGCTCCCTTCCTGGCGCAGGCTCTCCTTTCCAATATAAATTTAGGCAGTTATGAGAGAGGCAGAGAGCTTTTACTGCATCTGCTGGGTTTTGATTCCTTTTCACTGAAAATAATCTTTATGCCAAAGTGGCATATTCTGGAGCATCTCATCCTCTACTCCTTCATAATCAACATATGTATGATTATACAAAAAGAGAAAAACCAAAACGGTAATGCTTTTAGAATTACATGTTGACAAATGTTTCTCCATAGACAGTCCAATGTATACTAGGACCAACAATGACTGAGAGAGCCTGCTTCCCTCACTCTCAAGGTCACCAACACAGTAGTTACCAAAGGCTCTTCCTCTTGACATCATTAAACAAAATCCAACCAAGTAAATTTGAAGATGTGATCGGCTTTAAGGGATTCATGAATTGGGCAGCATCCTATCCGGCAAGTAGGGGAGGGGGGATCTTGAGGAGATGCACAACAGGAAAGGTTTCTCTAAGGAGGAGGGCGGTACCCCACGTTCTAGCAAATGAAGCAGGATGGTTTCAGGCAAGGTCACCTTCCCTTAGGGGAAGGGCAGAGAGGTCTTAGGTAGATTGCCTCAGCTTCCTTTGAGTGATGGAGAGCTCGAGAGACAGAGCTCATTAATGCTGGACCACAAAATTCCACCTCATTAGGGCTGAACCACAAAATTCCACTCTTCAAATTGTAAAGTCTGAAACTACAGTTAGGTCTTGGTTTGCAGTCCTGGACCAAGTGACTCCACCTTGGGTCTGTGACTTTCTCTTTGACAATATAAACCATATTTTTGCGTGTGTATGTGTATATCAGCATATATAAACCACCGCATACGTGTATTAATACAGTGATATTTAGAATTTTTGTAGTTCTGCTCAAAATATTTGCCAATAGTATTCCTTTTCCATGTTCTCTTTCTATGGTTTTAGTATCAGTGCCCTACTAGTTTCATAAAATACTTGTGGTGATCTTCCTTCCTTCTCTTTACATTTTTGGATCATGTATAAGGGATTATCTGTTTCTTGAATCCATTGGAACTTAAACATTGCTGTAGCTTCTTTCTTTAATGTGTAAGTCAGGATTCATCAATCTCATCCGTGATTTTTATCTAGTTTCTGTTTTGGAATTCTGCACGTGGTTCAGGTTTTAATGATGTCGAAAGTGAGAGTTCAGCATTATCAGAGTCGTCCATTTATTTCATTCACAAATGAAAGAAAAATGGTGGCCCAAATTAGAGAAATGATTTGCCCAAGAATCGGTTATAAATCCCTTAAGCCCATAACCCCTCCATTGTGTATGCACATACGTACAAGGCTGCTAGAGATCTCCTGGTGGCACTAAATTTGAACCACTAAGCATAGTTTCCTTGGAGTTTCATTTTCTTCCCCTTTTTTTATTAATTATTGGTCTCTGGGAGATAGATGACACAAATGGGGTAGCCTGGCCCTGTTAGGAATATTTTACAAAATACCAAAGAATCCAGTATGTCACAAATAAGCATATTCTAGCTAACACATAGGCTAGGCTTATAATCCTGGCTAGCTGGGTTTGGTTACTGATCTTTTCCCATTCTCTAGGATCTCAGAATGAGAAACACCTCACCCATGGGGCATATTCCTCACCTTCACCCGTTTGGTTAAGTTTGAGTTCCTGATTGTGTTTTTAAGTGAACAGGATGACTAATGTTATCCCTTACAGTAACGTTTCTCTTCCCAAGTTGGCCTTCTCTTCAATACAGGTTCATTACCATAATAACAACCTACAAAACTGTGACGGAGCCTAAGAAATTTGTACACCATTCAAATCCGTTTTTCCAGCCGCTAGGTTTCACAAACTGAAACAAAAAGTTGTCCTAGCGGTAGTAATAATAATAATAATAATAATAATAATAATAATAATAATACAACAACAGCATTTGCACTCCTCATGTCTTAGAAAGAGTAGGTGCCATACGAATGTAAATTATTTTGCTTTGGTTGTTTTTATGAACAAAAAAGTGAGAATCCTAGCGATTTGCAGAAGTGCCATTTATTGAAAGATTGTGCATTTTTTTGACCACCTCGCTGGGCATTCTGCTGAGTGCACTGTAGGTACAGCGTTAATGAGCATTTTCCATGTGTAAGAAAACAGGGTGCTTGGTTGCATGTATAATCAGACATCGACTGAGAAAATTTTTCTCCTGTCTGACAGTTCCATCACGAATATTACCTTTACAATAAGAGAGAAGCCTAAAGAATAGTGAGGATACATCAGATATGATTAAGTTCTAAATTTGAATACCTTCACATCTCAAGACTCATTCCGGAGCATGACACTATATTTGTGGAAAGCTAATAGATACAAATTCATATTTAATGTGACATGTCATAGTTTATTTATTTTTTGATGCTGAAATTATTTTCCCTAGACTGTGTGAATTCAGTAAGCTAGAAAAAGCAAACATTGCCCATCCTTGGGAATTTCAAAGGACTGTGTGGTTAAACAGTGAGTTAATTATGTAGGGATGCCAGAGGTCATCAGTGAATGCATTTCTAGTGGGGCAGGGGATTAAAAAACTTTACATTAGTGACAGTGAAATCCACTCAGTTTCATTTTAAGAGTTGAGTTTAAAAAACAACCAAATTCTGCCTTGGTGAGGACACTTTTCTGCCTACAATCATTTTGAGATGCCAAATTTCAAGGGCTGTTTTTAGGCTCCATTTAAGGGACGAGTACTTAATATCCAGATTGGTTAATTGCACTCAGCAAATATACACAAAGCAGAAAATGTGTCCTCCATCACTTTCTCTAGGACCTCCTCCACTGGAAATGACATTGTTATTTTAATAAGTGGGAATTAGAATCATCCTTTCTACCCCATTTCCAGCAGGACACACACAGTTTTTCTTTTTGCAAAATTCACAACTAAGAGAACCACTTGGCTCCAACTCCAGTACCAAGGGATACCACTTCAGTGACTTTTAACAAAGAAGAATTGGCTAGACTAGATGAGTGAAAATATCTTAGGCTGTTCAGACCCAATGAGCCATGAAGCCAAATGTGGTGCCACTTTGCTATTAGATTACAAAAAAGTCTTTTTTGTTGTTGTTTCTTTCAAAAGTTGTCCTATTTGATGAATACATGTTTGTAAATTATGTAATAGTTCAAATAAGTTAAAGCAAGTAAGAAAAGATGCACAATTTCTTACCTAATTGAACTATGCATGCATTGTAAAATAGCAATTTTTTTTTAATTGAGAGGTATCTTTATAATTATCCAATCTAAAGTTCTCATTTTAGAGAAACAGAAACTGAGGCTTAGAGATAAAAAGGAACTTGCTCAGAGTCAAACTGCTGAAACGTACAATCCTGCTAGGAACTGCTGCCCTCTGTTCCCTGACCCCACAGGTGCTTAACTTCCCCTACGGCTCTGCTACTCATTTGCATCCCTCTCCTGTGTGCCCTGTCCCTTCCCCCATTGCTTCATAGTATAGAGCATTTCAAGTATCCTATTAAAGGAAGCTCTTCCTTTTATTTGTATTTATTTAATTTTTTAAGATTTTATTAAAATTTTATTTTGTTTTAAAGGCTGTGTGATTCCAGGGCTGGTTAACTGAGCAGCTGGAGAATATCACTAAAGACTTTTATTTTTATTTCCAATATCCTACTCTGGTATGAGCCCCATGCTAGCTAAATCCTCCTCGTAGTGAAATAATTAGAACTAAATTTTTAAGCACTCCTTACAGTGACTCTGCATGCCACATGCAGGCTCTTAATTGGCTCTTAGAAAAGACCCTCTTATAGCTCATTGGCTAGAATTGATCACATGCTCCTTCCTAATCTGAATTTAGAAGAATGAATCAGAGTCTCTTGATTAGCTGAGCATTACCAGGATTTACTCCTGAATTCCTTGAAGAGAGAATGGATTAAAAAACCCAAAAGATTCTTTTTTGCACAAAGAATGTATAAATTAATATTGGGTAAGCAATCAACAAAAATAGAAGACACTGTAAAAGCTATTAAGAGTTAAGACATATGGGGATATTCACATTTTATATTTTTTATATTTTTTATTTTTTATTTTTAAAATTTTTTTGGATATTCACATTTTAGACCATTAAGTAATTGGATTAGGATAACAGAATGAGTTCTATAAACCAATCTTTCTGAATATATGTCCAATCCAATTTCTACATATTTTGACAGACTGAGCAGTGAAAGACTAAGTCAGCTACTCCTCAGCAGCCACATACCTCTCTGTCCCCTGTTGCCTCTTTGTAATTTTTCTGTTTACATGTGCATTCTCTACATAGTATATAAAATTATTGTGCAGGTATCAGGTTTTGTATAAATGGAATATTATATGGCAAGCATTTTTGCAGTCTGTCTTAATTTTCTCAGTTTCATCATGATGTTGATACAATTTATCTATGTAAATGTTAGGTACATCATTTGATGCCTAAGTGAATAATATTATTTTTACAATCTAGAAAAGTAAATTTCTAAAAAAAATAAATATTGAATTATAAACTTATTTATTTTCCAATGATACATATCATCTCTACAATGTATAACACTCCCCATATATATATGTATATATGTATTTTTAAGATTTTACTTATTTATTCATGAGAGGCACAGAGAGAGAGGCAGAGACACAGGCAAAGGGAGAAGCAGGCTCCATGCAGGGAGCCCGACATGGGCTCGATCCCGGGACCCCAGGATCACGCCCTGGGCTGAAGGCTGAAACTCAACTGCTGAGCCACCCAGGCGTCCCTAACACTCTCTATATATGATACTTCGATATATGTGAGTATTTTTCCGAACTACCTGTTGTATTGATTGCTCTATGATAGAGATAGGTATTATACTCTCAGTGCATATGGCTTTAGAATTGATATTTGGAAACAAACCACTCATCTTGTTTTTCTTTAGAACTATCTTAAATTTTAATGGGGCATTATTCCTCTATAAAACCATTTGTTTCCTGTTTGTCAAATTTCAGCTAAAAAAAAAAACCTATAATTATAATTAAAATTACATTGAATTGAAAGTTATTGGAAAACAATTGATGTATTAACTTACTGAGGTTTTCTTTCCAAGAATGTGGAAAATCAACAATTAGGTCTTCTGTAATGTCTATAATTGATATTTTATATATTTTCCGTAAATCTTATCTATATATTTATTTCTGAGGATCTTATATTTTATATTGTTTTAAACTATACATTTTGTATTTTTATAACTTTTTTTTGCTGGTATAAACTATGCAACTGATCTTTATGCTGATTTTAAATCTAGCAACTTGAAGAATTTATTGATTCTAACAAATTTTCTGTTTATCTTCTTGATTTTTTTCTATATGGGCTGTCATAAGTTCTACAAATACAGTTTTGCCTTTTTACTCAGTCCTTGTATATTTTGTCCTTCTATTACTGCCGTGGTTATGTCTTTGGTTCAGTATTGAGTAGGATTGGTGATCCTGGGCTTTCTCTTTTTGTTCCTGATCTCAAAGTGAACGTTTTGACTTTGGAGTTTGCATAGCTTTTGTTAAATATTTTTTTTTATAAGTTAAGGTAGTTTTCCTTTTGTCTACTAAGAATCTTTATTGTGAAATTGAGCTAATTTAAAATGTATTTCAGGACTTCTTTATTATATTACAAAGTACATGTAGGAAAGTGACCACATTCATGTAACTATTACCTACATAGAGAAGTAGAATATTAACAGCATCCACAGAAAACCCTACTCTCTGCTAGTCACTTTGTCTTCTCTTTCTCTCCCACCCAAATATGGTGCCAACTATCACTTTCTAAAATCATAAGTCAGTAGTGACTGATTTTAAAACTTTATAAGACATTTAAACTTTAAATGAGTGGGAATACACCAGGGATACTCTTGCTTTAGGTCTCCTTGCTCAGAGATTACAAATATGATATCCATGTTATTACATGTAGTTGTAGTTCTTCAGTGTCACTGATATATAGTATTCAAAATGTGAAATACATTTATGTATTTTTTTGTTAATGGGAATTTGTTTTTCCAGTTTTTGCATATTACGAATAGCATAGCTCTGAATGCTTGTTCACGTGTATTGTGGAGAACACATGCATGCACTTCTATCAGATACGTCCCTGAGAATGGAATTGTTGAAACACAAAACACACAGATGCTCAGCATTAGTAGATCTTACCAAATAGTTTGCCAAAGTGGTTGCGCCAAATTACACATCCATCAGCTGTATGTTTTCACAAAAGTGTCTGTCAACCATTCAGTTTATTCATTCTGATGACCATGAGGTAGTCTTGAATTGTGGTTTCGGATTTGCACTTCTCTGATCACTAACGGTTATTGACAAATTTGTCATCATCATAAAGTGTTTTGGAATGTAAATTAATACAACCACTATGGAAAAGTAAAATTTTTCAGCAAGTCCATCTCTGGGTATATACCAAAAATGGTATTCTTGAGCTTGAAGAAAAACCTGCACTCCCATGTTCATTGCAGCATTACTTACATTAGCAAAGACTTGGAAGCAACCTAAATGTCCGTCAACAGATGAATGGATAAAGAAAATGCTATTCCCTAAAGCACTCCATGTACACATGTATTGCAGTGCATTTTGTTGCCAATATTTAGGGAATAGTAAGAACATTTTTATTTAAATTGGAATAAGAGGGAGAATTAGAGCATGCTTTGTAGTGACACTTTTCCATAGGTCTTGAACAATGAAAAGAAGTTCTTTTTTTTTTTTAATTTTTATTTATTTATGATAGTCACAGAGAGAGAGAGAGAGAGAGAGAGGCAGAGACACAGGCAGAGAGAGAAGCAGGCTCCATGCACCGGGAGCCCGAGGTGGGATTCGATCCCAAGTCCCCAGGATCGTGCCCTGGGCCAAAGGCAGGTGCCAAACTGCTGCGCCACCCAGGGATCCCTGAAAAGAAGTTCTTTAGTTGAAACTATGAGTTGGTAACAAGAAGGGAGAGTAGTGTGACAAGTGGTGCAAAGAAAAGAGACAGTGAAAAAGAGAAGGAGAGTCTCAGAAAAATAAACAAGAACAAGGAGACATGAATGTCCAAGGAACGTTTGGGCAACAACAAACATTTACGTGGCTGAAATATGGAGTACGCACTGCTGGAATAGAGGAGTGACCCAGAATGGTAGGTAAGATTGAAATTTTATAGAGATTTGAATAGTAAGACATGGATTTCACAGTTTATCCTATGGGAAATGGGGGATATGAACACAGTGGTAAGAGATCTCAGATTAAAAAGATGGGAATTCTTGGAGTGAAGTCTTAAAATACTGAACTGTCCAAGACTTTTGTTAAATAAATGCATGTTACCAAGTGGTCTTCCTAGGCTCAAGTCACATGTTGACTAGTTAGATTTGCTTCAGAACAAATGTTCCTTTTATTTTTATGGCTTGCTGTTGACTATTATTGTTGCTATATCTGAACTACTTTTAAGATACACAAAATGCTGATGCTTAATTTGAGTCTGTTTCCTTATGTACTGTTAAAAAACAGCTGGGATAAGAGGAATAGGAATTAGATGTACTTGATATGGTTGTGAATCCAAGCTGACAACATGTGAAAGAAAGTAAAAACTTGGCATTAGGTAATTTTAAACTTAATACAAATAAATGTCTGAATGGTTTAAACTCTCATGAATTTGATCCAAAGGTCTTTTTTTTTTTAATATACCCTATAGTCACTACCCCCCTTGCCATGCTTAAGATACTTTTTAAAGAACAGTGGCTCATTATGGAAGTTATTTTAGGCTAGATCTACATATTTAAGAGAAAAAAAAATGGTCTATCAGATAAAACTGACACTTGAGCCATATTAATCACAGTGATTTTAGTAAAATACAGAAACTTCTACCAGATAAAACTTTTGTGTTTGTATTGCAGTCATGTTTGTCTTGTGAGCTTGTCTCCCCAGAATTTGCTCATTAGGTGGTACGAAGACACCTGACTTTAGCTCAATTAATAAGATTTTCTCTTTAGAAAATATAAACTAAAAGGCATTAAGAGAACTGGGTTGAGGCACAAAAGATCTTTAGAATGATCCACAAACTCATAGAAACCATGTGTCTCTAGCTCTGTTTTGTTTCCCATCACCCTGAGTTCTAGTTGCTCGGTATTTAATTGACTTGCATGAAATTCCAGTAATAGAAATTTTATTTTCTATTAAATACTTAAAAATGTGGAAGTTTGGCTGCCAAGCCCAATACACTGAGATAAATTTAGTTTTCTAAACTTGAGGTAAAGGATCTGAAATGTGCGTTACACATATATCAACCTGTGAGAAAACACAGTCCTATAAAATATAAACTATAATATGGAAAATGTCCTTAGAGTGACTTCCCTGAGACTCAACTTTTCTCTTAACTCCATCTATCTTAGACTTAGCAAAGAAGAAAGCATTCAGTTGATAAGAGAGTTTTAATGGGGTACCGGGGTGACTCAGTTGGTTAAGTGTCTGCCTTCTGCTCAAGTCATGATCCCAGCCCCACATCAGGCTCCCTGCTCAATGGGGGGTCTGCTTCTCCCTCTGCATCTGCTTGCCACTCCTGTTGCCTTATACGTGCTCTCTCTCTCTCTCTCTCTCTCTCTATGCCAAATAAATAAACAAATAAATAAATAAACAAATACAATCTTAAAAAAATTAGTTTTAAGATACTTTTCCCCAGCCCATATAATATTGCTCTTTTAAGCAGCCATGAATCAAATTTAATGAGTTTTTAGGTTAGTCTAGAGATCAAATGGGAGGAGAAATGGGTCTCATTAGAATTCTTAAACAATGAAAACATGAACTTTGAACCTCAGACAAGTCTAATTTCCACTTCTTGCTTTGCGATTAGCTAAAGCCAAACCTTTAGGGAAGATGTTTAAATTCTCTTTTAATACCTTAATTTCTTCACCTTATAATGAGATCAAGGGCAAGGCACTTGGCATGATGCATTTCACTGTTCTGTCACCACCTAGAGCAGCGTCTTGTGCATAAGACTTTAATAATACTGAACGAGGGGATGCCTGGGTGGCTCAGCGGTGGAACGTCTGCCTTTGGCTCAGATCCTGGTCCTGGGGTCCTGGGATCGAGTCCTACATCGGGCTCCCTGCATGGAGCCTGCTTCTCCCTCTGCCTGTGTCTCTGCCTCTCTCTGTGTCTCTCATGAATAAATAAATAAAATCTTTAAAAATAATAATATTGAATGAATGACTAGATGATCTTATGTTTGGGTTTAGGTTTGAATGAAACAATGCGTTCATTGTATCCTTATTGGTAAAATTGTCTTCAAGTGAAAGAAAAACCAACAAATTGCTAAAAACAAAACAAATAAAAACAAGAAGCATTATAAATGGTTAACCTATCAAAACTGCAGCCTAGATAGTATATCTGGCTACAGAGCTTTAAGGATCTTTGGAAACAGGGCTTTTAAAACAAAAATGTTTCTTCTAAATCTGTTTTCTCTAAATTTTGTCTTTGTTGTAGGAGACAAAATTCTCCATGATGTAGGAGAGCCGGCTGCCTAACCCCAGGCTCATAACCTTATAGTTTCATGATCAAGGAAGAAGAGGGTTTTTTTCTCCTAGCTACGGTTAAAAAGAAGAATTTGGGGAAGTTTTATTGAAATGAGGAGATGCATTCCTATTATCTTAGGACAAAGATTCTTTGCAGGTAACAAAACAACAGTCATTAAAAATCACTTAAAACAGTATAGTACTGGCATGAAAACAGACCCATAAATCAATGGAACAGAATAGAGAGCCCGGAAATAATCCCATACATATATGGTCAATTAATCTATGACAAAGGAGGCAAGAATATACAATGGGGAAAGCATAGTTTTTCAATAAATGGTGTTAGGAAAATTGGACAGCTAAATGCAAAAGAATGAAACTAGACCACTATCTTTTATCATATACAAAATAAATTAAAAAAAAAAAACAGATTAAAGGCTTGAATGTAAGACCTGAAAACTTCTGGAAGAAAACATAGGGAATATGTTCTTTGGCACTGGTCTTAGTAATATTTCTTTGGATCAGTCTTCTCAGAAAATGGCAACTAAAGCTAAAGGGAGATGAATAAGATTGCAGTAAACTAAAAAAGCTTTTGCACAGCATAGGGAAATCAAAACAAAAAAAAAATAACCTACTGCTTGGGAGAAGACATTTGCAAATCATACATCTGAAAGGGGTTAATATACAAGTATGTAAAGGACATATACAACTTAATAGCTAAGACAAAAAGAATTAAAAATGGACAAAGAGGGAAATGCTTGGGTGACTTATCTGTCCGTTAAGCATCTGCCTTCAACTCATGATCTCAGGGTCCTGGGATCAAGCCCCACATCAGGCTCTCTGCTCAGCAGGGAGTCTGCCTCTCACTCTTGCTTTCAAATAAAAATAAATAAAATCTTAAAAAAAATGGACAGAGGACATGAACAGTTTCCCAAAGAAGACCTACAGGTGGATGGCCAACAGGTGAATGAAGAGATACGCTCAACATCACTAATCGGGAAAATGCAAATCAAAACCATGAAATATGGCCTCACATCTTTCAGGTTGGCTATTATCAGAAAGCCAAAATTAGAAGTGTTGGCAAGGATCTGGAGAGAAGAGAACCCTCATTCACTATTGATGGGAAAACAAATTGGACCAGAACTGCCATATGACTCCGCAATTTCCCTTCTGGGTATTTACTTGAAGAAAACAAAAATGCCAATTTGAAGAAATACATGCACCCTCTGTTCACTGCAGCATTATTTGCAATAGGCAAGATACAGAAGTAACACTAAGGGTCTGCTGATGGATGGATGGATGGATGGATGGATGGATGGATGATGGATGGATGGATGATGGATGGCTAGAGATGTGGTAGTGTGTACGATGGAATATTAAGCATAAAAAGTGCAATCTTGGGATCCCTGGGTGGCGCAGCGGTTTAGCGCCTGCCTTTGGCCCAGGGCGCGATCCTGGAGACCCGGGATCGAATCCCACGTCGGGCTCCCGGGGCATGGAGCCTGCTTCTCCCTCTGCCTATGTCTCTGCCTCTCTCTCTCTCTCTCTCTCTCTCTCTCTCTGTGTGTGACTATCATAAATAAATAAAATTTAAAAAAAAAAAGTGCAATCTTGCCATTTGTGACAGCATGGTTGGACCTAAAGGATATTATGCTAAGTAAAATAAATCAGAGAAAGACATACGATTTCACTTCTATGTGGAATCTAAACAAAGAATGACCAAAACAGACTGATAAATAAAATGGTTAACAGAGAGGAGGGGTTAGGTGGGAGCAACCTAGGGGAAGGGAATTAAAAGGTACAATTTTCAGCTATATTGTAAGTCATGGAAATGCAATGTACAGCAGAGGGGATAGTCAATGCTATTTTAATGAGTTGGCATAGTGGCAGATAGTAACTAGACTTAGTGTAAGGATCATTTCATAATGTATAAAAATATCGAGTCACTATGATGTACTCCTGAAAGTAATAGGATATTTTATGTTAATTATACTTCAATTAAAAAAAAAACAGACCATTTCCTTCCACATATCAAGTGTTTAATACACGGAAGGTAATGTTAGTATTTACAGTTAGAGGTAGGAGCAGTGTATGTGGAACTGACAATCAGAAATCATGTTAAAAAAAAAATCTGGTCCCAGCTGTCCTAGCAGAAGGGTTACTTTTGGTAAATTGATTCGTCCCTCTGATCCTCAAATTCTTTATGAGAACACGAGCTCATTGGGCTTTTTCCTTGATAAAATGAGACAAAGTTGGGCTCAAGTGCCTGGCCTGTGGTGGATAGTCAAGAAATGCCGGTTCACTCCTCTGTCTTCTTTATAAGACTGTGGTTTTCATCCCAAAGACTGTGGTTTTCATCCCAAGTGTGACATTAGCTGTGAGACCTCAGAAACTCACTAAACCTCTCTCTCAGTGTCCTTATCCATTACTCACCTGTCAGATTTGACGACTAATTCTTTCCTGATAAAACTGTTGTTTGGAGGTAAAGTAAAACTGTATCAATGATGACACTTTGAGAAGTTACATTTAATTTTCAGATGTAGGGAACGGTTATAATAGATGAAAAGTTTTTATTTTCACCCTTTCATGTTTAAAAAGCTAATAGCTCGGCCAGTGATTGGGAACTATAAAGAAACACCGTAATGTCCTCTAACTTGACTCGATCTGTTTATGAGATTAACAGCATGTTCTCATAATACATAAATTATTGATGCTATATAAGTGGTTATGATCAAAGCTATTTGGTGAGAAATAAAAATGGCTAGAAATAAGTATATCTAAGGGAAAGCCACAGGGGCTATTTCTGCTGGACTCAGGAAAATCTGCCTTTTGAAAGTGAGATAGGTTAGCAGGCTTTCACATCTAGCCAAACTCTTCATCTATTTCGAAGTTCTATTTATGTGATAGATTCTTAAGATTTTTTTCTTTTTTTTTCTTTGTAAATTGAAGTGTCGTTGGCACGCAATGTTACGTGAGTTTCAGGTGTACAACACAGTGATTCCACAAGTCTACTCGTTATGCTATGCTCACAAGTATAGCTGCCGTTTGTCACCACGCAACACTATTGCAATAGCATTAACTATATCCCCTATGCTGTACCTTTTATTCCAAATTAACATCTCTTTTCAAAACCTTCTGTATGCATATTTGATGAGCTGTTCTTTTTTTAAGGATTTTATTTATTTATCCATTAGAGACACAGAGAGAGAGAGAAAAAGAGAGAGAGAGAGTGAGGTAGAGATGCAGGCAGAAGGAGAAGCAGGCTCCATGCAGGGAGCCCGACGTGGGACTTGATCCCAGGGCTCCAGGATCAGACCTTGGGCTGAAGGCAGGTGCTACACTGCTGAGCCACCCAGGGATCCCCTGATGAGCTGTTCTTCAACAATCATGTTAAAAAAAAAAAAAAGTCCTTTGGCGTTAAAAAAAAAAATCCTGTTGCCACAGTGGGGAAAGTTCTAGAGATGAATTATTTGAATAGTACTAGGAGTAGGTGTGAAAGTAAGATTTATTTTATCAGAAGGAAGTTCCAATTATACACAATTAATACTTCCAAGGCCTATAAAATTCTTAAATAAGTATGATAAAGACCATATGTGGTGATGAAGTATTACTGAATGAGTCTGTCAGAGAAGATCTGGGATTTTGAGAATTTTCTGGAAGGTGAATGAGCTGCTGAAGGTCTCATTTGATAAGTGATTAATTAGACTTTGAAAGGGAAGTGATGTGTGGTAACTGGAATTCTTTCACCTGACTTGGTGAATCCTGCAGAAAAATAAACTCTCAACTTTATTTTGAATTACTGAATTTTATGACCTAATCTGCCAGTCATTGACACTCACTGATTCACTACCCTATGCCGAAAGTCACAGGCATCCCTGTTTCCATATTTTAGCCAATTGTGTTACTCTACGTGGAATGCATTTCATTTTTCCTTTCCTTTTTTTTTTTTTTTTAAGTAACTAATTCAGGGACACCTGGGTGGCTCAGCGGTTGAGTGTCTGCCTTTGGCCCAGGGCGTGATCCTGGGGTCCTGGGATAGAGTCCCATGTCGGGCTCCCTGCAAGGAGCCTGCTTCTCCCTCTGCCTGGGTCTCTCCCTCTGTGTGTGTGTGTCTCTCATGAATAAAGAAATAAAATTTAAAAAAAATAAAGTAACTAATTCAGGATTCTGTGTAGGTCTCTACTTTTTGTGGGTTACAACAGAACAGAAAGTCTGTCTATATTAGGTCACAAATTCATTCTTTGCATTTGTTGCACTTATTTAATAATTATTCTACTCTGTATATGGCTCATGATAATTTTATTGATATTTATTTTAAAAATCTTTAATTTGAAGATAATTATAGATTCACATGCAGTTATAATAATCCAGAGGTCCTATGTACCATTTACCTAGTTTTTCCCCAAAGGTAACGTCCTGAAAAATTACCACATATCAAGACCAATATTTTTATTGACCTTGATTATAGTCAAGACTCAGAATATTCTGTTACCACAAAGATCCCTCATGTTGCCCTTTGATAGCCACACCTGCCTTACCCTCCCAGCAAACACTAATCTGTTTTCCATTTCTATAATTTTGTTATTTTAAGAATATTATATAAATGGAATCATATAATATGTAACCTTTGGGATTTGCCTTTTTCACCCAGCATAATTTTTTTTAGAAATTTGCCCTAGTTGTTAAAAATGTATGGATTGTTTATTTCTTTTTATTACTGAACAGTCTCTCCTATGGCATAGGTGTATCATAGTTTATTTAACCATTTTTCTATTGAACATCTGGATTTTTGCCAGTTTGGGGCTAAAAAGAATAAGGTTTCTCTCAACTTTTGTGCAGAGATTTTTCTGTGATCAGGTCTTTAACTGGGATGCATGTCTGGGAGTTTAATGTTGGATTGTATGTTAGTTGCATATTTAGCTTTTTTTTTTTTTTTAAATAAATTGCCAAAGCATTTTCCAACATGGCTATATCATTTACGTTCTCATCAGTGATGCACAAATCACTGATTTGTACAAATGATGCACTTGCTCCACATCTAGCTGGCATTAGATTTTTGCCAAATTTTTTTAAGTTTTATCAGTTCTGATTGGTATATAATGGTACCCTATTATGTTTTTCATTTGTATTTCCCCACTGGCTAATAATGCTGAACATTTTCTCACGTGGTTATTTACAATCTGTGTATCGTTGTAGGTAAAATGTCTCATCTTTTGTCCATTTTCAGACTACATTTTTTGAGTTTTGAAAATTCAATATTCTAGATACTAGTCCTTTGTATACAATATTTGCAAATATTTTCTTGCAGTATATTGCATGCCTTTTCATCTTCTTAATAGGATTTTACAGGGAAATAGTTGTTAAAATATAAAGTCCAGCTCATCCATTGCTTTCCTTTTGTGTCATACTACTAGTCTCAAATCTGAAAACTCTTTGCCTATCTTAAATGCTGAAGATCCTTATTTTTTCCAAGTTTTATAAATTATTTTACATTTAAACTTACTATTTATATTTAAGGGGAACATTTTGTAACTCTTACATGTGATAACTATCCTGGCTCCCTATTTGGGCTTCTCTGACACCCCAGTGGTGGATATTTTGAGTACTTCCTAATAGGATGAAAATCTAACTGTCCAATCAATCTCTGCTGGCACAGGTGGATGTGGGCCTCCATTTTTTTAATCCCTGTGGCATTTGACTGTTATTGTCCAAACATTTTCTCTATCGCTAGGCTGCCTCATTCCTGATCTTGGGTAGATAGAGCATGTTTTTGTTGGGCTTTTTGGTTTTGGTGACTCTTGGCATCCCTGGGTTGGTGGCTTCTTCAGCTCTAAGTATAAGTGGGATATTTTGGGCAAAAACTCAGCGCACTGCCAACCTTTTATAAGCCTTGGGTCATAATGTTCTAGCTCACCTTTTTTTTTTCCCCTCCACTTTTTATAATCTTCTTAATATTTGTTTCACATAACATACGAGATCTTTTAGTTGGTGGGGAAAATGGGGAGGTGTGTATTTTGGTCATTTTTCTAGGATCTTTCATTGGTATTTTACATCATTTACATATAGTCTACCAGGTAGGTCTTAAATCTTTGAAACAGATAATATTGTTTGATGGTTTAGCAGGTGTAGCGTAGCACCTGAGTTCATGGTTGTGATGGAGATGCTATGGGTTTGACCATATAGCTTTGCCGTTTGGCGACTGTCAGCAAAGATTGTCCCCGATGGCCACATCTTTGCTAAGAGACACGGTTCTTCAGGCCGTGCATAGACCTCTGACTCAGTCTAGGCCATTGGAAGTTTAGTACCTGAGAGATTTCAATAAAAGGCAAAGGCGTGTGAGGAAAGGTTGAGTGCAGAGACTGACAGAGGGATTGAGAAAGATAATAGGACTGTTCCCATCACTTTATGTATTTAGAGAACATTAGAACGGAGGGCAGCTGTTTTCTTCCATGAGGCCTTAGGAAGGTAGCAGTAGAAAGAAAGAGAATGAAACCAGAATGTACAGAAAACTACAGATGAGAGACGCAGAGCACACCGCCTGGACGGCATGTTGTGCTTAGGTCCTTATTCCAGATCCTTCCAGCAGCAGGCACCATTTCTACCTGATTGCTTATGTCCCACGCTCCATTCATTTCACCATAATTAAATATGGTTTCTTCCATTAGTCATCAAATAATAATAAATCATCCAACGCCTTAGACATAGTAGATGCACCTTTTTTTCTCACTCTGGAAATACTTTCTATACATTCTCCGTTTTCACTTGGATTTATTTTTCCTTTTTTTCCTGGTTCTTTTAGTTTGTGTTGAGAATAGAATGGTAACACCACTGTAGGTGGGGGACTAGTAGAATATTTTAGTTTCTTTTCCCCACATTTCCCATCCTTAAGAACCGCAAAATACCTAATACTTACAAAATCTCATCCTACATCTGGGAGTGACTAGCAGATAACAGTACATTAAAGAGCATCCATTACTTAGAAGCAGTGGGAGATTGATGTTCATTTAGTTTGACAATACATATCTAATTGCCCACTTATGAGTGCAGTAACGTTACAGACACTTTAGAGCTATGAAATATTTATAAAGAAAGGCCTCTGACTCATACTGTTAAATTGTTGTGTGAAGTGTATTTTAAGGACCTTCTGAAATTTGGAGTTTATCATTATTTACTTCATTCAGAGGAGATATCTTAAAGATGCCTATTGAAAGTTGCAAGAAAAAGTGCCTATTTCTGGAAGCATGATAGTTCATGAACTAGTGGGGAATTTCTCTTCTGATATAAGACTTGGTAAAATTGTCAATATAAGGACCTGGAAGTCCTAGGTAAGCTCTAGGATCTTTGTTAATGTGAACCCAAGATGTTTCCTTAGTAGGAGAATTCATTGAACAGAGGGACATTCGAAGTCTGTTTAGAAAATTGTCTGTCTTTTATTGTTTAAGGGACTCCTGTGTCAGCAATGTAACCTCATTGGATCTCTAATATATTGGTGACTGTGAGTTGGTTTTCTTCTGGAAATCACTTAATTTTAGGGTGCATTAACACTGCCCGAATGTTTGGGGGAAAGGCTGAAACAATGCCTTATCTAGAAATGAAGATGAGGGACACTTGTAATTTTAATTCTAATCATGGCAACATGGCATGGCTCTTTAAGTTCAAAAGGCAAGGATACACACCTACGAGTAATCACGGGACACTAATTTCTAGAGCAGCGACTATGTGCCCTGCATGGTGAAATTAATTCTCTATATTCATTGTCTTCCCTAATTCTTCAAAACCAGTGAAAAAACTACTGGCCATTTCACATGTGAGGAAGATAAGCATTTTAAAGAGGTCAAGCCACTTCTCCACATTCACATACACAGGAAGCCGCACAGCCAGGATTTGAACTCTTACCTAACTACAAAGTATGCCTTTTTAGTCAAATTCTTATATTGCGCCTCCATGCATGTGGCAAAATTCTTTTCTTCTTGCCCAGTCTTAGATAATTTCCATTCTCAACAAAGAATGTTAGCAGGAGTTAATTGGTGGCTCAAATATTCCAGCATCTTGCTTTAATTCGTGGTATGCTTCTGGAATTCCCTAATTTCCTTTGGGGGCAGGGAGTGGGAAAGAAGATCTGCAGATAATAAGAATGGGTCTAGTTTATTTCAGACATTGATCAGGAATTGAATTTCCTCATAACATTTAAGCCACCCTGTAATTTAAATAATAGAATTGATATATCCCTTCCTCACCTGATCTATAATTTTAATTCATAAATGTGGAACTTTAAAAGATTTATTCTTGGGGATCCCTGGGTGGCTCAGCAGTTTAGCGCCTGCCTTTGGCCCAGGGCGTAATCTTGGAGTCCCAGGATTGAGTCTCGCGTCAGGCTCCCGGCATGGAGCCTGCTTCTTCCTCTTCCTGTGTCTCTGCCTCTCTCTCTCTCTCTGTCTATCATAAATAAATAAATCTTTAAAAAAATAAAAAAAAATAAAAGATGTATTCTTGTAAACCCGGGGGTAGGTACCTGGGTGGCTCAGTCTGTTAGGCATTCAACTCTTGGTTTCAGTTTAGGTCATGATCTCATGAGTCATGAGATTGAGCCCTGCTTCTGGCTCCCCACTGCATAGCCATGTTCCTAGTTAACAATCGGGGTTGGTTTACTAGACGGAAAAATGATCATGGACACCAGGAAACAAATATCTGGACCAATTTTACAATAGATTGCCATGGAGTTAAATGCCTACCGCTGGCCTAAGGTGCTGTGGTTGATGGAAGAGTTAAGTCAGCTGGAGACCTGCCTGTGCTGCTCTCTCACTAAGGAATGGATACAGCCAGGCAGTTTTCCTTAAAGGCCATGAGCAAAACAGACCTCATGACTGGCCTGCCCAGAACAAGGAAGTTGAGTGAAGAGTAAATTTGGGGTAGAATAAACTTGGCAGTGACAGGGAATTGATGAGATCAATTTTGTTCTCATTAAGTTTTTATTGATGGCGGGCACAACTGCCCATAACTCTGTTTCTGCAGGCCAAATAAAATTATTGCAAACTAGGATATAATAAATATTATAATAGTAACTTTGAGTCTTTGCAATCATTGTGTATTTCCCAAAGGGGACAGATGGCCTCTTACAGTGTGTGTAGGCACAGAATTGCTCTCACTTTCATTCCAGCCATGGGCTTTTCCTGCACTTTCACCTCTGAAATCACGCTTAATGAGAGCTCTACATTTACTGGTAAATGGCAAGTAGTGTTTTGTATGGTTTCAGTCTTGTTGCTTTCCAATGCATACTTTTACTTCACAAATAATATGACAGGAGTTAGGACCATGGCTCATCTGTGCCCTCAAATAAGCTAAAAAGGCCAAGTGAGTTTTCTAGAGAATTGAGGCATTTTTAAAATATTAATTTTAATTGTTATTTTTTTATATCAAGGGGCTCCTGTCAGGCCAAATAACCAAGGCAAAGTAGAATGGAGAGATACCAGTACCTACCAGATGTTAAAACTTGGACACATGGTTTCCTACAAATGAGTAACATGGGAGGCTATACCCAGAGAGACACAGGTGCACTTGGAAGAAACTTCAGGATATCTTGGCAGATTTGCAATTGAAGATTTTTGTTTGAAGCCTTTCTTTTAATGAAACTATTGCACTGTTTTTTACATATGTGCACACACACACACACACACACACACACAAGTTCATACTCATTGTGACTTCCAAACTCCCATTCTTCCTGAAAAAAAGTGTCTACTGCAGTTGAGGTGTCCCATTTATTACCAAAATTGACAACCCCTTTGTGCTTATATTTAGGTACATGTATATTTATATATGAGATGAACATCTCAGCCTAGAATGTCCTTAACCTAATTGTCCTTTAATCCAAATTTCACCTGACTTCTCATGTTCAGAGCTCAACTTTTCCATCATGTTGAAGCTGAGCTGCTACTACTTTCATGTCTTCTTAGCATTGCCATCTGTTTTTTTGTTGTTGTTGTTTGTTTTAAATATTTTATTTATTCATGAGAAACAGAGAGAGAGAGAGAGAGAGAGAGAGAGAGAGAGAGAGAGGCAGAGACACAGGCAGAGGGAGAAGCAGGCTCCATGCAGGAAGCCCGACGTGGGACTCGATCCTGTTTCTCCAGGAACAGGCCCTGGGCCAAAGGCAGGTGCTAAACCTCTGAGCCACCCGGGCTGCCCTCCATCTGTTTTTGTAACCTTCATATAACTTATGTCGTTCTTACTCATCCTATAGCAGGATTTTCAAGACATATTGGAAATAGTGTGCTATATTCCAAGGGCAACATGGGTCAAGGAAATGACGTAACTAGAAAGTCAGACTTTCCCTTTATGACACCTCTGGCCTCCTTTTCCTCATTCATAAATCATCAGGAACACAGATGATTGAGTTTTTATAGGATTCATCAACTGTTTCCCTCTTTGTCCTGTGGCATTGAGATTTATAATGTCATGTAAGCCTAATTAAATATTATCCCTACTTTATTTTTTAACTCTCCTTATAGTTACCTCTTTTATTTTACCTGGCAAGGACCAAATGGAGTTGGTCCTGCCTGACTTTTCATCCATTTTCAATCATGACTAACATAGAAAAATGTGTTTCTTTTTTTTTTTTTTTAATTTTTATTTATTTATGACAGCCACACAGAGAGAGAGAGAGAGAGAGAGGCAGAGACACAGGCAGAGGGAGAAGCAGGCTCCATGCACCGGGAGCCCGATGTGGGATTCGATCCCGGGTCTCCAGGATCGCGCCCTGGGCCAAAGGCAGGCGCCAAACCGCTGCGCCACCCAGGGATCCCGAAAAATGTGTTTCTGTGTAGCCTTCATACTGGTTTTTCACAATTTTATTTAGGTGGGGTCCACTCCACTGCAATGAGGGAGACTATGAAGGAGAGGATTTAAAGATGCAGAGCAAAAGCCTATGACTTCTGAAGCTATGGGCAGACCTAGGAAGGATGCTTGGAGACAAGAAAGAAAAGATTGGAATTTATTCGTCCAACCATTTTTTTTTAAGTGCATCCTATTTGCTAAGCTTTTGAACATTTGTAATTCAATCGATGCATAAAGTCTGTACTACATACATATAATCGTAGTGGTAGCTACAAAAGCTCTAGATGAGCAGTAAAAAGGCACACTGCTTTTAGGTTAAATTTTGCCATTGAATAGTGCTGTGACCTTGAGCAAATCAACTGTCCACTCAGGGACTCATTTGTCTCATCTATAAAATAAGAACATTAAGCTGAATAAAACCCGTAAGTCTCTTCTGCATCTAAAATTCAGTGATACCAGCTCCTTTGTGTGACATTTTATCATTCATTTGCAAAATGAGAAGGTTTGCAGGGTGGCTTACTTCGGTGATGGTAAAAATATGTTTTTCAAATATATTGAGTGCTATATAAATGCAAAGTAGTTGCGGGCAAGTTTAGATATGTTTAATGCTTTGCTGTTAGCTTTCATAAAACCACTACAACATTTGAGCATCTGTTATATTTCTAGCTCTATATTTATATATTATGGGGGAAAAAAAGAACGTGGCTTATAAACATGTGTTTCCTAGAACAGGTCCAAAGCATTTGCTTAGTTGTCCTGGAAAAGATTGAAAAATGGAAATTAAAACCTGCTAAGTTTTTTGGGGTTGTTTTGCTATGTTTCTTTGTTCTTATTTCTTATAATTTTACTTTCACTGCCTCACTGAAGTCTTGTGGTGATATAAGACATCCTTTTATTACATCCTTTTGTACCAGTGACTTGCTTACTGTCCAGGGGCCTACTTTAGCTGTTGCTCACGAAAAAGTTTGCATCTTTATCCCTTTATACCTGCACACATGTGTGAATTGATTGGTGCTGTTGGATGTTCTGAGCTGACCCTGCAGGAAATAGCAAAATGGACTAAAAATCCATGTGAAAGCTGGATTGCAAGAGTTGAGGTCTTTTTGTAGTGTCCTTGGATTTTTTCCAAGAATACCTGTTTTTGATTGCAACTTCCACTACTACATTATCATGTACTTAGTTTAACATTTGAATCTCAAAGTTCTTACTAGAATAATAATAATTTTTAAAATGTGTCCCTTTTGTTATTCGTGATGTTAAAAAGAAGTAGTGAGTACCTAGCAGATCACTTGGTTTGTTGTAGATGATTGATATGTAGTTGTACTCCGTTACTCTTGGTCCTTTGCCGTATTTTTTTTTCTTAAAACTCATCACTTATAAAGGAAAAAGCCAAAAATGTATCAAATACATATTTATTGACTTGTGTATTGTCTGTTTCTTCCACAAAGTTTTCAGGAAGGTGGATACATCTTGACCATTGTTATAATTCTAGTATCTCTGACAGTGTATGGAACAAAGTAGGTTCTGAGTACGCATTTGTTAAGTGAATGGGTGATCTATATTTATGTTATGGTTATTATCGAGATTATTACAGAAAGTATCAAGAAGTTAGAGTTTATGTCTACCTGAACAAAAAATAATAAAAAAAAAAATAGCGAGGACCAAAAAGAGCACTGTCAATTCTTGTACTATCAGCATCCCATGCTCACTGGCATTTTAATTACAGGCCAGTGTCAGAATTGCTACGTGGAGAAGAATCAAACTCAGAAGGCAGGGCAGTGGGGAGCCAAACTTTTCTAGTTTTCTATTTTTTTGTTTTTTGTTTTTTGTTTTTGGTCTCTGTAACCCTATTGACCTATAAAGTATCGAATTATTGAATTTCAGTGCTGGCCGGGACCATGAAACCTTCAAGCCATTATCATTTTCCTCAATACTATTAACTGTTCCTATTGTTTGAGCAATTATATCTAGTGAACATCTAGTCAGGGAAAGCCTATCTTTCTCTTTGTCCTTGTAAAGTTTGTGCTGTTATTGGTATGTTAAAAAAGTAATTTAACATGCATTCGCTGTGTATCTACAAGTCTTTTGGGGCCCAGAGATCTTACTATATGTTTGAGACAAAGAAATAAAATAAATGATCGTTTTATACAAAGAGCTCACGGTCTTGAGAAAGGGTCAAACAAGTAGACCGTCAATTATCACATACAATAATATAAACAACACTAATGGTGTCTATAAAATAATAGACAGGGGTACGTGATGTGCTGATCAGCAATGGCAGGGTAGGTTATGTAGGACATGAGCATAGCCTTACAATACACCTAAGATTTACTTAGATACAGAAAGGGGAAAGGGTCATCAGTCAAAATAACCTGCATGTCAAAAGATGGGAAGGTGAGATGAAGCATGTGTTTGGTGATTTGCAAGGAACTCCGTGGGCATGGGAGGTAGGGCATTATGGGAAGCCCCAGGTCATGAAGCTGAAGTGGACAGAATTAATAGCTTAACCCATATGGTGTGTCAGGCTGAATTTCAACTTTATATTTCAAGTTCTGAGGACAGGTAGGGTGGTGATCAAGTGGTATGAGGAACGGAGAAGAGGAAGACACGTTATTTGAGTCCGACTCCTACAAGAATAAGCAGATGGTACAAAAGCTAAAACCATAGACAAAATGGTACTTGGAATCACATACAAAATTAAAGGTTACATATTAGAAATAGAATATAAAACATGGTAAATGGTAGGATGCACTGCTAAGATCCACTTTCCAGAAGGAAGGTGTGTTATCTGAGCTCCTGGAAGTTTTGCTGGCTGAAGTCTTTGGGGACTACTTCTACTTCTAGGTCAGAAGTGGAGTTTCTTGCCCGAGCTCGAGTTCCCTACTCTAGATCTTCTGCATCCAAAGTCTGGTTGAGGTTGGAGTATAAAGGTCAAACCCTCTTTCCCCAATACTGCAAAGCTCCAAAAGGTCATACCATCTCAGAACTCCCCACAGGACCCCACTGACCTGCATTACAACTCCAGTTCTCCCTTTGCTGAGCCCTGCTTACTCCCGTTTCCTTTCACAAATGTTAATTCTGCACACTTCCTTTCATCAGCCTCCTGCACACAGACTTCATCACAGAGTCTGCTTGCCAGTTGCAAACAAGAGACATGCAATTTTGTTTTCCATATTTCATTAGTGAACTATTTTTTTCTTCCACTAAATTTAATTTAATTCCAGAACCAAATATTTCCATTACTGATTGTAATTTCACTCAACTTTCGTAAGTACTCATATCAGCTATCTAGAAAGAAAATTTAAATGCTGATACAATCACATTTTTGTATAATCGACTCATAGTGAAAGAGCAGTATCTTACACTGCACAGGAGTAGTGATAATCCCATATTTAGATATTTTAGCTTCAGGATCATCACCTAGTTTTAAAATTCAAGTGTAAAGGGTCAGGCTAGAAAGCAGTTATAAAAACCCAGAGGGGGAAAAAAAAAAAAAAACAGAGAACAATGGGTGATAAGATTTCGGATATTATCTGTGGCCCTTGGAAGAAGGACCCAGTCAGCCCTTAGAGAGTACCACCAAGTGGGCCCAGGGGAGTAAAAATCCCATTAATTCTTCTTATTCTTTGGGATATCTTACTGACTCCATCGTTAGTTGACTCCAACTAGAAGCGAGGTGACAAGGAAAATGTTAATCAGGGGATGATGAAAAAATGGAACATAGCTTTGAATGAGAATATAAAATATCAACCGCAAGTCACAAAATGTTAACCCTGCACTAAAATGTTCTCTATACTGTGATCCTAGTGGTTTTCCAAACATTAAATTTGATCATAATATTTTCCATTTAACATCTTTCCGTGGATTCCATTAGGATGATAGAGGACTTGTATAGCCCTCTGCGATCTGGGTTTTATTTCATTAAGTCACTTAGCTCATCATTCTCTATTGTATCCTGATCCTCTGTGATCCCGCCAAGCTGAACTTACTTGATTTCTTCCATAAAACATATTCTCTCTTAGTTCTGCTGCATGTGAACATCTTTCTTCTTGGAACAAGCCCCATTCTGACCTCCATTCGATCAGAGCTTCAAGATAAATTTCTTAGTGTCTATATAATATCCATTTTCTGAGAGATTTTAAAATTCCGTGGTGTGTCCTTGTCTCTTTCTCTGCTGTCTTACCCCTATTCCTCAGATATTAGCACAGCATCTGGCATATAGTTTTCAGTAAATATTTATGGAATAAATCATGTCTTCCTAGAGTGTGATCCATATTATTGTTAGAAGTGTATTGAAATATATTTTAATTCTAAGAAATTATTTTTTTCCTTAATTTTTCTTATTTTGTTAAGTAAGAACATTATGGGTGGCAATTAATGAGCAAAATTGACAACTTATTTTCATTGATAATAGATATTATACAGAAGCATCAAGTGCTTGAATTTATTTCCAGATATTGAGATCTGCAAAAATGTAAAATACATAACCACAACAAAAACAAGCTTCATCTAGTAGGAAAATACAATCTTAAAGAAAAAAAAGAACAACACAATCTTGTGAATAACAGCAGTACTATATATTTATACTATACATTTAAAGTTCTTGTCAGTTCTTCTATCATTCTATACAGTCTATGTAATAGGAGATATTTTGTTTCTCCCTTCAAAAATGTGTTATTTCATGTTGATGTCCAGATATTGTAGGTAGTGGAGATAAAGTGATAAAAAAAAAAACCAAAAATCCTACTTTTATGAAGTGTACATTTTAGGGATATGATCAGGAAATTCAGAAACCCTGAATTTGCATAGCTCAAATGCAGATAAATAGGAGGGGGGAAAGAAATCAGAACAAATAGACCGAGTAAAATGAAAGAAATCACATCAGTTATGTAAAAAAGGAAGTTAAGTATAAAGAATAACTAGGTAAAGTGTCATTAACTAGCACAAGATGTAAAAAATAAGATTCTCAAGTGTGTGAGGGTAGCAACTATGAAAACACCTGCTACCCCTATGGCTTGAGGGAGAATTGAACAAAGAAGAAAGCAACTTAGAGGAAGGACCTCACAAGATTGATATTAAAATACTAAAGCACTGGTCTACCTGCTGCCAAATTACATTCCTGCTGCCACAGTAAAAGGGGAAACTTCCTCCGGAGGTCATCCAGGGGAGAGTAGCCCACCACCATGGGAAATACAAAAAGGCCATCCTGAATTTACTGCAGAAAAAAAACAAAACAATGAAGAAAAAAAAAAGTGATCTTTTTTCTTCCATCCTTGCCTCATCACTCTAGTGCCTCTTATTGACGGAGCTTGACAGAGAGCCAGCTGGCAAAGGAGAAATACAGTTTTCAGAGTCTAGCTCCCATAGAAAAAGTAGGCCATAAGAGGATGGGTGTGGAGTTAGGAGGTAATACATTAATAGCTTGCACAAATCTCTGATAATATGGAATTTCATCAGACATCTAAATGAAGTAAGGATCCAGCTACATCTTTCTCTGAAGAAAAAAGATTTTAGACAGAGAAAAGAACAATTTCAGAAAACCTGGAGCTGGATCACAGTTGGCAGTAGGTTTGTTGAAGAGCAAGGGAGTCCACAATACGGGAAGGGACACCGAGGAGTTCAGAGAGATGACAACAAAACAGATCAAGGACTGGTTTTTCCTTTGAGTGACTAGAGAAGTGACTGGAGGGTTCGGGTCAGTGGAAGGATGTGATCTTAATTCATTTTAAAACGATCACTTTTGACTGTCGCGTTGAGAAATGCCAGTGGGTGCTCATGAGAAGAACCAGAACATAAATTCAGTGTGAGAAAGGAGGATGGCATGGGCTGAGGTAGACGTAGGGAGGTAATGTGAAGCCGCTGAGTTGAGGATGAAAGGAAAAGCTGGCAGAGACCATTGATGAATTGGAAGGGAAATACGTGAGAGGAAGAGAGAAATCAAGAAAATAATCCTGAAGTGTTTTTCTGAACCATCCTTTCTGCTAGAAGGGTGGAAATGCCATGGAACTCTGATGAGGAAGCCGGGGAAGGTTGTTGTTTGGGAGTATGGAGAAATCAGGAGGTCATTTTTAGATACATTAGTTTATTATGGCTGTTGGACACCAAATGGTAACGTCAAATAGTCACTAGGATACATCATGTGCAGAGGACCTTCCTTCCAAGGTAGAGTTATGTAAAGTCATTGGGGTATCGATGTGGAGCCATTATACAAACATTGGGTAACCTGTGAGATTGGTTAATATCATCTAGGGATCAAGTGCACAGACATGAAAGAAGAGGCTGGAGAGTAAGCTCAGGAACGGGCTGATATTTACAGGTTGGGGATGTGTGGAAAAACCAACAAAGGATTTTAGGTTGGCTAGTGAAACGCCGGTATTACAGTCAAGTAAAACAGTTGTTAAGGGAAAGTGATCACTGGCTGGGGGATGGAATTGTCGAAACACTATATTGTAAAACTGAAATTAATATAACACTATGTTAACTAACGAGAGTTTACAAAATTAAAAAAAAAAGACTTAAAAAATAAAGGAAGAAAACATGAACATATAAAAGGACAAAAAAGGAAAAGTGATCGTTTTGTTCAAAAGAGACTAGTAGGAAGGGGCACCTGGGGGCTCAGTCCACTTAAGTGTCTGACTCTTGGTTTTGGCTCAGGTTGCGATCTCAGGGTCCTGAGATTGAGCCCAGGTCTATGCTCCATGCTCAGCAGGTAATAATCTACTTAAGATTCTCTGTCTCCCTCTGCACCCCCACCCCACTTTCTCTCTCTCTCAACTAAATAAATCTTTTTTTTTTTAAGTGCCTGGTAGCGAAGTAAGGGAAGGATAAAAATTTACCATTGAATTAATGCTTTTCTGCTACTCACATTGCCTCTTTAGCTATAATTTGCACTTCCTCTATATTTAAGTAACAACCAAGTAGATGGAATTTTTTCTTCTGTAATGCAGCTGGATCCCAAACTTATTTTTTTAAGGTTTTATTTTAATTCCAGTTAGTTAATATACAGTGTTATATTACTTTCAGGTGTACAAGATAGTGCTTCAGGTCTATGTATCACCTGGTGTTCCTCATGGCGTGTACACTCCTTAATTCCCATCACCTATTTAACCTATTTTCCTGCTCCCAAAGCTCAAATTTTGATTGGTTAAGCTAGAGATTAGAGATTGCATTTTCCACTCTCCTTTGCTTTGTGAGTTACATGACATCCCGTTGGTTGCACGTAGTGATGGGTTCTTGTTATAGGATCAGTTTGTTAGAGATTCTTCATTCATCTCTCCTGCTATTTTAGAAATCATGATGACTGGAGCAGACTTGGGATCTTTGGTTGTGTCATTCCAGTAGGTTAGCACAACCTCCTCTAAATCTGTCTTTGACCTTAGGATGCCTAGATCCTACAGAACAATGAATCAGTATTCAAGTAGCCACCAAAAGAAGGCCAGGAATAGTTTATTGAGAAAAAAAAAACCAAAAAATTTTTCCCAAGGATCTATAATGAGATCAGGGTCTATCCTAATACTGCTTAAGTGAGGTCATCCACTGGTTCTCTCTCTCTCTCTCTCTTTTTCTTTTAAGTAGGGTCCATGTCCAACATAGGACTGGAACTCATAACCTTGGGATCAAGAGTTGGATGCTCTATTGACTGAGGCAGCTGGCATCCCTCTGCTGGTTCTCTTAAAGTTTTAAATCATCGATATACCTAGCGATGTCTGCTCATCCTGTTCTGTCATTCTCATTTATACTAGGGAGGACGGATGTAATTTAATGTCTTAATACTTAGCTCTTGGAGGCAATGCCATATAAACAAACTCCTACCATCTTCTTGATTTCTTTCCTTTTGTTCGTGTATTCCAATGTTAATATGATTTTAATATATGTTACCGAGTGATTTAAGATAATTTAGGGTGATGCTACGGCTTAAGATAATAGCTCACTGGTATTGCTTTCTTTAGAAACAGAAGTTAATTTGCTGAAGGATTTAGGGAATAGCTCTTATTTGCTTCTGACTTTACCACAATTTTCTAATACAATTTCCTCTGTGGAGTATGTGTATTTCCTTTGGAAGCGATAGCTAACACATCTGAAAGAGTCCTGTTCTTGCCTAGAATGAGAGGATCCCCTTTTATGAGAAGCTAAGAAGTGACATGGCAATTCCCGGTGATAGGAAGGATAGGTCCTGTCCTAAGCCCATGGCTCTGCACCAACCACTGATATAAAAAAAAAAATAAAATAAAATCTTTAAATAAACAAATAAATAAAAACACAACTACAGAGGATCCATTGAATTGAGGTCCTATTTATTTAACCAATCCCCAACTGGCAGAAATTTATTTCTAATTCTTGCTGTTACAAACCCCACTGTAGTAGATGAATGCAAAGAGGCATCGGTTTGCACATGTCTGTGAAACCTGAATGATCTCCTCGCTAGTCTGTCCTGGTTTAGGCTGGAGGTCCCTCTGGGACAGGGAATGATGCTTTATGCAGCTCTGAATTTATCTGCTTTTAGCGGGGTCGAGCACACAGTGGGCAGGCAGTTAAAGTTGATGGAACTAAAGGTATCGTACAGGAAATAAGCTGATCCCGTGTGCTTGGCCACCTGCACACGTCTGAGAACCACTGGGCTCACAGATCTTTAGGGGTCTCTTGGGTTAGTCCATCCTCTGGCCTTCTCCACCCCGGTCTGTTCCCCCAGGCAGGAGCTGGGCCTTCTCAGCATGCCTGCGTCTGCTTTCCCTCAGCTCATCCGCTGCGAGGCACCACCAAGGGATGGAGACTGGGAGAGAGGGAAGGCGGGAGGCCTTTCCTGCTGCTTCCCGGCCTCAGCAGCTAAGGTGCCAACAGCGATGGTGTCTTCCTCTGGGTGGACTACAGATCCCTCCATGGCTCCAGCTCTCCTGGTGCTCAGAACCATCTTCTGCATTCTCCCTTCAAGGCCAGGGTGGTAACAGCTCCACAGTGAGCCCTGGGTGCTTCCTCAACACTTTTTGGATCCTTCAACGCTGCCCACATCTCTACATACCGCCTGGCTGTTAAGTGACCTTCAGGTACATCCTCTGCCTGCAATGCTGCCTTTGTGCCAATACCCTCACTGATAAAGGGTCCCTTCCGACCCCGAGACTCAACCACGGAAGGTCTTGATGGAGAATTTTCTGACTGCTTTTGAAATCCAACAAAATGAGCAGGCTACACAGGTGGTCAAACCCTCACTGATCCCCCAAAGCTTCATAATAATAAAGAAGTGTTGAAAGGACCAAGCGTATTTGTTGTTTGGATTCAATTCATGGGTCCCTCTGTTGTGTTTGAAGTAGGGTCCATGAGGCAATGGCCAAGAAAGAATTATTGGGACATTTTTGGCTCAAAAATATGTTTTTATTATAGCGCAGCGGCAGGACCTGTGGGCTGAAAGAGCAGCATTCTGAGTGTGAGGAGTAACTGATTATATACTTTGAAGTTGAAGGTAGTAAAGACCAGGGAAGTTTCCAAAAGAACTTTCATATGTTAAAGATGACAGAGGATCCTGGAGGCCTGGCTTTGGTCAAGCTGAGGTGGTTTTTCCCTCTAGCAAGACATGACATCACGACTGCGAGTTTCTGGAGGAATGTCCCACTCTGCCTGCCTCAAGTGTTTGTCAATGGGCTGCAAGTCAGAAGGAGATTCAGTTTTGTCTACATTTCTTTTGCCTCTGTTCTCCACTCCACCTCGTTTGGTTGGCGATGACGTACAGAATCACTTAGGCAGACTCTTCAGGAAAGAAATAAATATTGCCTTGCACAATAACGTATCTTGACTCTGTTGCAATATTTTGCAAACCTCTTCTATCTTGTAAATATTGTGCTATTTCTCTCAAAATGCTGTTCCAGGATTATAGGGTTCTTGTCTCGTGGAGTCAGAGAATGAATCCTGCGGGCATAAAAGGGTGAAATGATAGTTTATGAAGCGAAGGTGAGAACAGAAAGTAAAGCTCTCTAGAGGGAGAGGAGTCCCGAATGGGTTGACACCGAGGACTTCTATGCTCGTTCTTTTATAGAAGACTGACCAGGGAACTTAAGTCTTCTTGATGTCACCACTGATAGCACCGTGATTACTTCTTCTTTGAATATCTCGTCTCTGATTAAGACAAACGAGGTGGTCTGGTTACTTCCCCTGATTGCGTTCTCTGGTTTCATTACGCCTCCACGTTTCCAGGACTTTTGGTGAGCCTAATCACGTAGCCCACTACCTATCTCTCCTATCTGGCCCTGCCCGTCCCTTACTCAATGGCACTTGACTTTTTTCAAATTTGAGATCCCATTAGGGATCTCATGTGTATGAGATTTGTATGTGTAATAACA